>NC_058410.1:130643548-130695300 GCF_002201575.2 Neomonachus schauinslandi | reverse complement strand
TCAGTGAGGGGGGTGTTAAAGTCCCCCACTATTATTGTGTTGTTGTCGATGTGTTTCTTTGCTTTTGTTATTAATTGCCTTATATAATTGGCTGCTCCCATGTTAGGGGCATAGATATTTACAATTGTTAGATCTTCTTGTTGGATAGACCCTTAAAATATGATATAGTGTCCTTCCTCATCTCTTATTACAGTCTTTGGTTTAAAATGTAATTTGTCTGATATAAGGATTGCCACCCCAGCTTTCTTTTGGTGTCCATTAGCATGGTAAATGGTTTTCCACCCCCTCACTTTCAATCTGGGGGTGTCTTTGGTTCTAAAATGAGTCTCTTGCAGACAGTATATCGATGGGTCTTATTTTTTAATCCAATCTGATAGCCTCTGTCTTTTGATTGGGGCATTGAGCCCATTTACATTCAGGGTAACTATTGAAAGATAGGAATTTAGTGCCATTGTATTGCCTGTAAGGTGACTGTTACCGTATATTGTCTGTGTTCCTTTCTGGTCTACGTTGCTTTTAGGCTCTCTCTTTGCTTAGAGGACCCCTTTCAAGATTTCTTGTAGGGCTGGTTTCGTGTTTGCAAATTCCTTTAGTTTTTGTTTGTCCTGGAAGCTTTTTATCTCTCCTTCAATTTTCAATGACAGCCTAGCTGGATAGAGTATTCTTGGCTGCATATTTTTCTCATTTAGTGCTCTGAATATATCCTGCCAGTCCTTTCTGGCCTGCCAGGTCTCTGTGGATAGGTCTGTTGCCAATCTAACGTTTCTACCATTGTAGGTTACAGATGTCTTCTGCCGAGCTGCTTTCAGGATTTTCTCTTTGTCTCTGAGACTCGTAAGTTTTACTATTAGATGTTGGGGTGTTGACCTATTTTTATTGATTTTGAGAGGGGTTCTCTGTGCTTCCTGGATTTTGATGCCTGTTTCCTTCCCCAAATTAGGGAAGTTCTCTGCTATAATTTGCTTCAGTATACCTTCTGCCCCTCTCTCTCTTTCTTCTTCTTCTGGGATCCCAATTATTCTAATGTTGTTTCGTCTTATGGTATTGCTTATCTCTCGAATTCTGCCCTTGTGATCAAGTAGTTGTTTATCTCTCTTTTTCTCAGCTTCTTTATTTTCCATCATTTGGTCTTCTATATCACTGATTCTGTCTTCTGCCTCATTTATCCTAGCAGTTAGTACCCCCATTTTTTATTGCACCTCATTAATAGCCTTTTTGATTTCTACTTGGTTAGATTTTAGCTCTTTTACTTCTCCAGAAAGGGCTTCTCTAATAAATTCCATGCTTTTTTCAAGCCCAGCTAGTACCTTTAAAGTGATGATTCTGAACTCTAGATCTGACATTGTACTAATGTCCATATTGAGTAGGTCCCTGGCAGTTGGTACTACCTCTTGTTCTTTTTGTTGAGGTGATTTTTTCCATCATGTCATTTTGTGCAGAGGAGAATAGATTAATGAGAGAACAAAATGTTAGCAGGGTAACAACATCCCCAGAAAATATGCTCTAAACAAATCAGAAAAGACCTGAAGCATTGGGAAAAGAAAGGGAAAGAGAGAAAAAAGAAAAAGAAAAAAAAAGAAAAGATAAAGATAAAAACAAACAAAAACAGAACAAAACAAAACAAAAAACAGAATGTGATCAAATATGATCAGGCTGGTATATAGATCAGTGCCACACACTAGATTTTGGGTGTACTTTGGTCTGTTAGAAGAAAGTGCCTCCCAAAATTTTAAAGAAAGAAAAACTTATACATGTAAAAAAATAAGGGTTGATATGATGAAGGGATGGAATATGACTGTAAAGATGGAAATTATAAAAAATTTTATAAAAGGAATTGATAAGAAGTTGGTTGAAAAAAGAAAGAAGAGGATTTAAAAAAAAAAAGAAAAAAAAGGGAGAGAATGTGATCAGGCAGGGGAGTAGGAAAAAACCGTACACTAGAGATTTAGGGTATGTTTTGATCTGTTAGAAGAAACTATCTCAAAATTTTAAAGATAGAACAACTTATATATATATGCCAAAAATATGGGTAACCACTATGAAGGGATAGAATATGACTCTAAAAATGAAAAATAAAAATGTTTTTTAAAAAAGGGATTGATAAGATATTGGTTGAAAGAGGGAAAAAGAAAAATTCAAAAAAAAAAAAGAAAAAAGACAGTTAAAAAAAAAATAACTTTGAAAGACAAAAGAATCATGGTAAAAAGCCATGAATTCTATGTGCAGTATTCCCCTAGCGCTGGAGTTCTGCCGTTCTCATTGATCGGTAAGCTTGGTCTTGGCTGGCTGTTCTCGCTGATCTTCTGGGGAGGGGCCTGTTGCCGTGGTTTCCAAATGTCTTTGCTGGAGACGGAATTGCCCCGCCCTTGCCCAGTCCAGGCTAAGTAATCTGCTCCGGTTTGCTCTCTGGAGCTTTTGTTCCCTGCAAGCTTTCTGTACAGCTTTGGAGGCGGAGAGTGAAAATGGCGGCCTCCCAGTCTCTGCCTCGGAGGAGCCGAGAACTTGGGGCCCTGCTCCTCAGTGCACCCCCAGAGAAAAGCTGCCAGTCACTCCCATCTCCCCAGTCTCCGGCCGCACTCCGTGCTCACCCGGCCTGTGACCACACGTTTCTATCTCCGGCACCTGACCCCGTGTGGAGTCTCCAAACCCAGCAGATCCCTGCGGTGCGCTCCCGCACCTCTCCTCCTGGGGGAGGAAGGGGAGTCTCCCTGGATCTGCTGCTTTTTGGGTCCCTGCTGGAGGAGCAGTGGCCCGACCGTGCTGCAGATCACGGTGTATGGCAACCCCGAGCTGAGAGCCTGCGCCTCGGCTCCATCTCTGCAGCCGGCTTCCCCACTCCGATACCTGGGAGCTCTGCTGCACTCAGGCACCCCCAGTCTTTCTGTGACCCCGAGGGTCCTGAGACCACACTGTCTCACGAGGGTTCCACCCCCCGCTTAGCCACTGGAGTGGCGTCCCTCAGCGGAGCTGACTTCTAAAAGTTCCGATTTTGTGCTCCACGGCTCTATCACTTGCCGGAAGTGGCCTACGGAGGCCCCTCCCCCACCGTCTATCCTCCCGAATACCGCCTCGGATTCACTTCTCCGCATGTCCTAACTTCCAGAAAGTGGTCGCTTTTCTGTTCAGAGAGTTGTTGCTATTCTTTTCTTCGATCTCCTGTTGAGTTTGTAGGTGTTCAGAATGGTTTGATCCCTATCCAGCTGAATTCCTGAGAGGAGACGAAATCCAGGTCTCCTACTCCTCCGCCATCTTGCTCCGCCCCCCTCTTCTTAGGGTATCTTTCTAACTTGTTATTTCCATAATTAGCTTTAATCACTCTCCTCCTCCTCTCTTCATTTCCAAACAACATGCTATTCTCATTCCTTGTGGGGGTGGCAGACCTCCAAGCTTTTGGCAACTCTCCCTTTGACTGAGGACCCAGGGAAGAATTTTAGATGGTCGGCTGAGGCTGTCTAGGACAGCTGCATGAAGAATGAGACTGAGATGATGAGGAGGTATTGGAGAGGGGCTCAAAAAACATTGATGGCAAACCCCATTTCACAGATGAGAAAGCTGAGACCTAAAGCAACTTTCCCAAGATTGCCATCGTGGGGACTAGGGGGATATCAAACTATAAAAGCTGGAGGTGGGGTGGGAATGAAGCTGACACTGTCCATGGTTGGCTTAGGTGGTGACCTGAACTTCTTATACTTTCCCAAGTGAAATGTGGCAGCAACAGCATCCAGAATTTTCTGGAAACTCCAGCTCATGTCTTAAATTTGAAAGCATTTAGCGGGTGAGGCCTCTTTGGTAGATGCAGCCCCATCTTCCTACCAGGCTGTTCTTCATCTCTCTCAGTTGGGCTGCTCAGAGCTCTCCAGGGCTGCCGGTCCAGTGCAAAAGGAGATGGGGAATCTTCCTGGGTAGAAAAAGTGTTCACCAGCACAGCAGACAGCTCCATACTCTTATTCTGTGGGCTCCTCTCTCGCACAACCACCAGTCCCATGGTGGGTCCAACACACACCTGTGCCCATCCTTCGGATCAGTTCTGAGCCCACACCTATTTTGTCCCCCGTGCAGACTGGCACGTGGCAAACCTCTCTCAGTCAGTCCTCTCAAACTCAGTCTGAGACCCAAGAAAAATGTGCACATAGACATATAGGCACACACACATACACACACAGACATCACAGAGAAACCTGGAAAACAATGGGAGGGATTGCTTTACAGAGGGCGTTTATTTTCTTCTTTCTCTTTATCTCTCCTAAATTTTTCTCAAGTTCATTTGAATTACTAATTCAGTTTGGACATCTAAAACCAAAAATAAATGTTATTTTTAAAATGTCTATGAAGGGGCACCTAGGTGGTACAGTTAGTTAAGCATCTGACTCTTCGTTTTGGTGCAGGTCGTCATCTCAGGGTTGTGAGATCAAGCCCGGTGTTGGTCTCCATGCTGAGCATGAAGCCTGCTTAAGATTCTCTCTCCCTCTCCCTCTGTCCCTCCCTCCATTCTCTCACTCTCTAAAATAAAGAAATCTTTTAAAAAATAAAAAATAAATAAAATGTGTATGAAAAGTGCATTAAATAGGCATAGTCTCTCCTTCATATATGCTTCATTCACTCACTCACTCAACAAATGTTGGTTTTCACCTCCTTGCCAGACAAAGAGTGCACTTAATGCTAAGGATAAGAAGAGGACTGATAGACTGTTTCTGTTCCAACCTGTCACTTATCAAGGAAAGAATACACTGAAGACATCGGTTAAATACACATAGTGTAAACCCAATCCCGATATTAAAACACGATTACAAAAATTTCTCAGCACTGATTAATGATCCGTGTGTTACAGATGGAAATACTATCCCACAAAGTAAGTTGCTAGTTCAACCAAAGGATCCCTCAGGGAACACAGGTAATGTGGTTCGACCTGTACAAGGTGTGACTAATAAGATAATGAGGCTCGGTTTTCATTTTGTTTATTCACAAACACACCAGAACTCCAGTCTCCAAACAGATGGTGTCCTTCAATGGAATCACACGGAAGGCAATCATTCTAACCATAGTGTCATTGTTCAGGTTATTTTTGGAACTGTTCTATCAAAATGTTGCTGATAATCAGTTTACCACCACATGGGAAAATCAGTCATTTTTTTTTTTAAATAGTCCACCTTAGAATCATATTTAAAAAAGAAAGGGAGGAAATGAGGCACGGGGAGTGTCACTGGAAGAATCAGGACACAAAAGATGCTGAGGATAGTGGAAGTAACAAGCCCAGACCGCCAGTTCTCTGAGAGCGACAACAGTGCCTGGCATCTCCCAGGGCCTAGCACAGGGCCTGGCATACAGTCGGCCATTGATCGATACAGGTTGAAAGAAAAATTAATGGAGGGAAGGAAAAAATGAGGCAGCGTTGTGGTCAGGTCAGCAATCCCGGCACGCCACGCTCACCAGCCAGACCTTTTTACCCACAGAGGGGAGCTGCCACCACCGAGAGTCAAGGGAAAAGGGGGTTTTTACGTCCCTTTTTTCTCTTCTCATTTGCATTTCTAACAAAGGCCCAGGGTTAGGTTTTAAGTAAGAGCATTCTTGCCCTCGATGTTTATGACCGTGTATCTGACACGAAGGCAAAGGGATGCCAGCATCGTCCTAACAGCCAAAGGCAGACAGGTCCAAAGCCACAGTCCTCATTCTCAACACTCAGGTCAAAGCCCTCGAGTCCAGACAGGCTCTCATGGTGGCCGGAGGCCTTGCTGGCCCTGCCTTTCATGCCTGCCCCCTTGTTCAGGGTCAGGGCTTTGAGAGGGCGCATCAGCCAGTGACAGGCAGGTCATGGTGTGGCAGCCCTGCCTGCTGGGCAAAGCAGACACCTGTCTGTGGGGGGTGGGGGAGCTCGGCTTTGCTCCTGCCTGAGCCTGAAGGGCCTGAGGTTCCTTGCATTTAGCCAAGGCCCATGGAAACCTCTGTGTCTGCCAGGGGTCTCTGGAGTTCACTGCTCTCCAGATGAGGGCCGCTGGCCAGGGCTCACAGGGAATGATGGTTCTCTCCAGCTTTTTCTCTAAAACAAAAGCGATTTCAGAAGATAGTCCTCCCTGGGGTGGGGTGAGGAGTGTCAAGAATGGATAAGAGGGTGAGCTTTATCCAGACAATCAAGATCTGCGGCTATATTTCAGTTTTCCCGGAACATGAAAAAGAATTCTTTCTTCCATTCAAAGTGCACACACCTTAAAAGAAAACAATGGCCTGCGAGTGTGTCATTCAGTAGCCAGCTGATTTTTGTGCCCCTGGAAATCCCTGAAATGGGCAAGCCAGTCATATCTGGCCCCATCCAAACATTCTTCCCTCAATTCAGAAATTCCTGGCCTCTCCTTCACTATGCCCTCCCTTGGGTATATTGTGATTTGTGTTAGTAATTAAACCAAATCAAATTATTAAGTATATTATTGGCTTTATTCTATTAGGGCTTACAATATACCAAGTGCTGAAAGTCAATTATCTCATTTGATCCTCATAAAAATGGGGTGTATTCCAATTTTATAGAAATAAAAATAAGGCGTATAGGCAGCACCCAAAATAGAGTAACAAATCCACGTTGTTGGTTGCATTAATGACCTAAGTAATGCAAATGTTGTGATTGTTGAAAGATAGTCATGCTATGTGAGCAGAAAATAAGACCTACCTGCACAGACCTGGAGTACACCATCACATCACCGTCAAAGAAACTTGAGAAACCAGGTTACTTGGACACTTTCCACAGCCGGTCGCAACCAGAGCTTGGCTGCAAGGTCACTAAGTGTGGACTGCCTGGGAGGTGAGTGGCCACACATCATTGGCTCCCACTTACACTTTAGCCCTTTCTGACCTCTGGCCTCTCACTTCTCAGCACACTTTCCCAAAGCCAGCTTATCTGGGCTTACTCCAAGGCATCCTGGGCACTAAGACCCAAAGAAAGTGACATTTACAGTGGGATTCACTAGCACCTAGCATACGCCTCACGTATCATCAACGCTCAACAAATACTTGCTGAATTACCAGTCTTTGCCAGAGACTCTCAGTGGGTAGGTGAGAGCAACCCCTCTCCAGCCCTCCGTGGTCCTGAGCTGGGCTTTCTCAAAGAGGCACACCCATGGTCTCGTGCATGTCAAATGGTTGACTGAGCGAGCTTTCAGCTCCAGCTGGGTCCACAAGAAAAGCCAAATCTTCCCTGGCTTTTCCCAACCCCAAGCCCGATCTCAGGCAGGTAGGACTAAAGGCTGCTATGCCCAAATTGGATATTTTTGGGGTATGAGCCTGAGCCCCCCAAAGCCTAGAAGACACTGACCCTGGACATTCACGGAATAGGCATTTACCTTTGCTGCTGCCTCCCCTCCTCTCTGTCTCTAATCTTCTTGGTGTCCAGTGTCCTTTAAATATCCCATGAAGGCATTGATGGATGATAATATTAAATAAGAATATTTACAATTTAGAAGCAGGACTCGAATCTGGAAAACTCTCATGCCCAAAGGAAGACAGCTCTGATGGAAATAATCAGTGAAGATGGGATAGTTGCAAGCAGGAATCCTTGTCTGACTTTCCTAAAACTCATACACTGGCTGTAATTACTTAGAGCAGTTCCTCAAAAGGCTGATGGCTCCCCCACACCCTAGGAGGATTGTACAAAGAGGTGCCTATTACAACAGCCTCACCAGAGAGCTACCAGATGTGCCAACACCCTTTGTTATAAACCACCCACTGGAGAAGGGAGGCGGGTTGTTCAGCAAATAGTTCTGGGCCTACTGTTTACCAGTCACTTTGTTGAGCCCTGGTCCCGGGCACAGAGATGATTAGAGATAAATGTTCTCAAGTAGCCATGGTCTAGCATAGGACATGAAATATAGAGGCAGATACTGTCAACATAATGTACCAGGTCTTATGAAACCAGTAGAATCAAGGAACACAGGCACAGGATAATCTACCTCTAGCCTGGGGTTTCAAAGAAATTTTCCCAGAGCACAAACAATGAATCATGGAACACTACATCTAAAACTAATGATGTAATGTAGGGGATTAACATAAGAATTAAAAAAAAAAAAAAGAAAAAAAAAGCTGTGTCTTTGTCCTGGTTTCCAATAATTGAGTGGTGCTGATTTCCTCCACCTGGTTTCTCTCCATCGACACTCTTCGTAGAGCCCACTGTCTAGGCATGCCGCTCCAGCTGGAAAGCGCCATGGAGGACTAACTGCCAGTCCAGCTCAGCCCAGTGAGCTTCAGGCCCATGAAAGAGAGAAATGCCATGTGGAGGAAAAAAAGGCGAACGTTTGCTGCCTCTCAGGAAATGTTTGTCAACAATGTCATCCCAGAGGCAAGGGCAGATCCAGGTTTTGTGGACCCTGGAGTTCAGATAATTTGATGGACATTCTCTTAAAAAAAGAATTTGGAAAGATTCCTTCTGAAAATCATCAAAGACGTGTGACTTATGAACACATTGCTAGGATCCTGTGCAGAAAGCGGACCCCCATAGGTGAGGGGTCCTAAAGCCTGAGTTTCATGGACTTCCTGGCAAACCCACCTTTGCTGAAAGGCAAAGAAATGTTTGTCTTTCTCTGAAGGAAAGAATCAGGATCCCCAACGACCTCCTATAACTTTTCATCCTTGAACTGCAAAGGCAGAGTGACAGTTTACCACCGAAAGAGAAGAACATGTGCCCAAACAGGGCTTCCTCCACCTGTTCCTGTGGGTCTCCAGGAAGATTCGAGGTTATTTTTAGGAGCACAAACTTTCTTTAGCATTTCAGTTTAGCCTCTGACATTTTCATAGCAAAGCAAATTGCGATACTGGGTGGAAAAAAAAAATAGCTTTCCTATTGCTTTTTGTTGTTGTTAGTCTAATGAATCAAGGGCAGAAGATATTAATTTTTAAGCAACATATAAAAAATATTTGCAGTAGGGGTGCCTGGATGGCTCAGTTGGTTGAGCATCTGCCTTTGGCTCAAGTCATGATCCTGGGTCCTGGGATCAAGCCCCTCATCAGGCTCCCTGCTCAGTGGGGAGTCTGCTTCTCCCCGTGCTCATGCTCTCTCTCTCTCGCTCACTCTCTTTCTCAAATAAATAAATAAAAACTTTAGAAAAAATATTTGCGTTTATTGCTTTTCTTATTTATTTATTATTGGGGGGGGGGTTATAAGGTCCAAAGTTCAAACATTTCACATGAATGGCAGCAACATATTTATTGATTTTGTTTTGATTCAACACAGTGTTGCTAAAGATTAAGACAAAGAGTCCAATGAGCAGATGGATATTGATAACTCTATCAGCATCTTTATTATTGATACAGTGACTATTACTAATACTAATTAACAGCCATAGTAACCAGCTCTCCCTAAGATTTCACTAGCGAAATGAAAAATGAACAAATTCAGAAAATACCAACCCAAGCAGAGCTTAGGGAAAAAAAAATACTGGGTCTGTTGAGTTTTTCACTCCTTAATCCTCATCCGTGAAGCCTCCCCTGATATTCTAGATCATGAAGCACTTCCTCTTCTATATTCAGCCCAAGGCAGGTGGCTAACTATTTAGCAAAATCTATCCCTCCCTCCCCACCTTGCCTCCCTAAGGAAACAATCTGCCATGTGACACAGTTCTGGCTGGTGATATTACTGGGGAGGAGGCCTCTTCTAAAAACCAAAGGGCAGAGCCTTGCTAACAGGAGACTCTTCATTCTATGGTCCCTTTTACCTTCTCTTCTTCTCCCTTCCCCTTCTCCCTACTCGACAACCTGACGATGTGGCCACCATATTGGAAAACAAGAGAGGGTAAGTATGAGGAAGGGCCTTATGTGTTAAGTATGCCACAGAAGGTCCCGGTCTTGGGGGCACGGCCAGCCCTGGCCTGGCCTCTTCAGACTATTATTTGATGAGATGAACAAATCCTTAGTTCTTGAAGCCACCATTAGTCAATATTTTTGGTACTTTTTACCAAATACATTCCTAGTTGATACAAGAGGAAGAAATAACATGATCCCCTCTGATTTCATCATAAATGTATTAACAAATAATGGAACAGGTATAATAGTCCTGTGTTCTCTAAGCTTCTATTTTCTCCTGAGTAAAACAGATAGCTGTCCTTGGCTTCCCTCCTCATTGAGTTGTTCTGAGAATAAAATAATATATGTGAGAATACTTTGAAAACTGTAAAGTGTACCTTATTGACTGTAGCAGGCATGCTAGGAGCCGCATCTGGGAGCCTACCTATCCTGGGGTATTAGGGTCAGCCAACAGGATAGTTATCTTTTTAAGTCTTCCTAGAGCTGTGCCAGAGAGAGTAAGAGTCACCTCACAAGACCTATAGAAACTCGGAATAAATATTAGAGTTTAGGTTCAAAGTGTCCCCCCATTAACCATGCCAGAAGGAACACAGACCAATAGATGACCAGGAGTTCTCAGATATAACCCTGCATTCGTTTCCTGGGATTTCTGCCACAAATTACCACAAACTGGGTAGCTTAAACAGAAATTTATTTCTGTCAAGTTTTGGAAGCCAGATGTTCAAAATCAGAATGTCCAGCAGGCTTGGTTGCTTCTGGAGGCTCTGAGGGAGAATCTGTTCCATGCCTCTCTCCTAGCTTCTGATGACTTCCAGCAGTCCTTGGTGCTCCTTGTTTGTAAATGCATTGCTCCAATCTCTGCCTCCATGAACACATGGCATTCCCTGTCTGTGACTCTGTGTCTTCTCCTTTTCTCTCTTTTATGACTCTCCTTATTGGATTTAGGGATCACCCGAAATGAGCATGATCTCAATTTGAGTTCCTTATCTTAACTCCATTACCTTAATTACATTAAGACACTTACTCCAAATAAGGTCACGTTCTGAGGTTCCAGTGGGCATATCTTCGAGGGGTCATAATGCAAACCTCAGTAGGGTCACTGAAATGCTATTAGACCCAGGTCCTGGGTAGCTGGTCCATATTCTTGCAAAAAGGGGAGTTTCAGTTTCTCTTTGGGGCCCACAGGGTCTGTGGTTACTGAGAGGTCCTCACCCCTTCTCCAAAGGCTGAAATGCAGGAGGGAAATCTGGTTCCCACAGCAGCAGATGAGGCCGTGAAAGAAGCAGAAACAACAGCATCCACTGCAGGAAAGGAAGCCAGCACTTCCCTTGCAAAACCCCTTCATCTCCTCCCGACCAGCCACCTGTCTGACTTGCCCCAAGTTCCAGAACAATCCTAACAGGATATTCCAAGCACGCTCAGTCCTCCTCCTCACATCCTTCCCCTCTTCCCCCCTCGCTGCCCACCCACTCCCCACCTGGCAGGATTGAGAATCACATCACTCCCCATTTTGGTCTAGCCTGGGAGACCCCTGAGCCCCTGAGATCACCTTAGTCACAACACCTCCCCACAGCTGTCCCCACACCTTTTTATACAACTTCCTCATCTGGAGTCCACCATGCGCCTCCGGTCACTGAGCTTCTCTTTGCTTCTCTTCACCTCTATCTCTGAGTCCCATCCTGTCATCTGACAGAGCTCTCCAAAATGTTCTACTGGGACCACACCTTGCTCTTGCCAGGTCTCCCAAATTCCATGCTTTCTCACCATCTTCTCTTGCTGAGTGACATACCTTGGAAAACACTGAGAGAAACTGGAGTACAAGAAAGGAAGAAAGTTATGAGGGCATTAATGTTGACCTACCAAGCATCAAGTCTCACACAACCACAGAGCTCGTATGACTTGAGGAGAAAAGAAATCCATAACAGAACTAGGAGGTCTATGGCAAGGGTCAAATGGGTAAACAGACATGAAAGCCCTGGAGGAAATTATGAGAAGGGAGAGACCACCTCAGGCATGGGAAAGGAAGAGTTTGATGTAATAAGGAAAATGTTCTTTGAGCATTCTTGACTATCTTTTCTTCTACAGTGTCTTACCCAATCATATGGCTGATGACTTCCCAATCTGTATGTCTAGCCTAGACAAACCTAGCCAAAACTTCTCAGTTTTGCACTTGTGATCCATCTCCACTGGGATATCCCACAGACCCTCAATGTCAACATGGCCAGGCTTGAGTTCCTTGTCTTCTTCTTTGGCATACCCCTATCTTCCCACAGAAAAAATCTGGGAATCACCTTCAACAACTTTCTCTCTTTTACCCTCTCATTCAATGAAAAAACACAGAATACATAGGTTTAAAGGAAGGAAGGAAGGGAAAGAGAAGGACTTAAGTGTAGAACCCCAAACCCCAAAATCTGAACAGATGTTTATTACATCCAAGAGGTGGCCTTGCAGGTGTAAATGCCTGGTCCCTCTCCTGAACTCAGGACATTTCTGAAGGGCCACTCCTGCTTTACATCCCCTCCCACCATTGGGATCAGCCGAGACCTTGTGGTAACTGCATTGAGCCAACTTCTCTCTGTGTGCCCACAGGCATTGATCCTGAGAGCATTCCCCAGTCAAACCCCTGCAGCCAAATCTCCATCTCAGAGTCTGCTTCCAAAGAAGCCGGTGTGCAAAGACTTGTCCTAATTACAAAATGTAAGAAAAGGAAATCTCAGCCTGTACTTAAGATAGTCAGCCTGTACTTAAGAAAGTGCTCACATTAAGGCACTTTCAGTTGTACAAGGAAATAACTTTTTTTTCCTTCTAAACAATCAAGTTATAAAATAGTTTTGTAAAAATAGGATTAACACCAAGCCAGGTCTTATGCAGCATCCTGTACTGGCTTATACAACAAGTGCTTGAAATGACTTCTTAGCCTACCATGGACTCTCTCAACTTTTTACCACTTGGCTTAAATGTTAACAACCTATTGTCTGATTTTTATGGACTTTAAACACTGTTGCCAACCCTCCTGGAAAATACCTGTTTTTGTCAGCAATTCAGGCATGAGTATTAGAATTTGAAAACAAATAAAAAGATCTAGCAAGCTCATGGGACTCATCTTTCTAGAGGAAAATGACTCCCATGTCTATTCACTCTTCCATAAGCATGTGTGCACCCACACTTCTCCTATCCTAGGTGTATTCACAACCAGATGTATTCTGTTTAGGGATGCAGTAATCATGTCTCATTTTCCATAAAATGATTTTGTGCCACTATTTGTCTGAGTCATGAATTTGAATTCCATGCTGCCTAGGTGGGCTGAGAATTCTGGTTAGTTGTAGGAAAGAATTGTAAAGATATTTAGGAATTTCCCAAAGAACTGTGAGCTTAGAGAAAAATGAGAAAACTTCATAGTGAGTCCAGGGAAAAGGACTTGAGCATAGGAAATATGATCAGAACAGTGTGAGTTTGCTTCAGGAAAATTCCATGAGCCCTAAGAAGTCACTGAGTTTCAGTTTGGGTACCTGCAACGCAGGGAAGGCATTCTGCAAGAAGGATCTTGCTCTCTGAATCAAGTCTGGAAGAGTCCTCAGAGAAAGATTTTGTTGTCATGTTAAATAAAACTAGAAACAACTTATAAAAGCCGGATCTCTGAGTCAATCTTGAGATTGTATCTCATGTTATATTGAATAGCAGAGAATCTTGGCTGAAGAGGACAAAATGGGCAAATGGTATGTCATTGACGGATGGCGGAAGGGCAATGCTTCAGGGACCTGGCAGGGGGTAAAGAATCCCTGAAGACCCTACATGGAGATGGGAAGAACTCCTTCAACTGTCCCCTGAGTTAGAGACAGGGCCAGGTGAGAGAAGGGGAGGTGTCCTGGCCTACTTGAAATCAGTCACAGGACCACATCTCACCAATCATTCATTTGTGTGAATAAAAGCCCCATTGCAACCACAAATTTCAAGAGACAAGAGACATACATATCTGTGCAGAGAGATAGGCCTGCCCATGCTACAGATGGGTGTTCTTCTTAGTCAGAGGATCTTTACAGCTAGCTCAGACATATCAGCTTCCCCATGCTCGTGAGATGGCCTTCCCAGGGACTGGAGGTGAGATAGTGCTCTTGGTTACACAGAATCTCTTAGAATAGTAAGGCAAGGAGGCAAGGAACAATCTGTTATAGGCTGGATTGTGTCCCTCTAAAATTATATGTTGAAGTCCTAACCCCCAGTCCCTCAGAATATGACTGTATTTGGAGATAGGGACTTTAAGGTAAAATGAGGTCGGATGTGTGGGCCTTAATCCAATATGACTGGTGTCCTAATAAGAGCAGGAGGTTAGGACACAGATACACACAGAGGGAAGACCCTGTGAGGACCCAGGGAAAAGAAGGCATCTGCAAGTCAAGGAGAGCAGTCTCAGAAGAAACTAACTCTACCAGCACCTTGATCTTGGACTTCTAGCCTCCAGAACTGTGAAGAAATAAATTTCTGTTTTTTAAGCCACCCAGTCTGTGGCACTTTGTTATGGCTGCACATGCAGACTAATACACTGTCTATTGAGATCATAGTCTTAAGAGAACCCAGAGTGTGCTCAGAGTGGAGGGACACGGTTTCTCTCATTTATCCTGTTCCCCCAGAGCTAAACCTGGTGCCTGGCCTACAAGATACTCAACTGGCTTGCAGGATAAGTGAATGACTTGGGAAAATCCTTTATGGGATTGAAACTTTCCAGGTGGCCTCGCTCGCTCAGCTACAGAGTCTTATCTGGATGGCTGCCAGGAATTTTGCTCTGTCACAAGAGGTTATAAATGCATAGCAGTAGTACCCTGTCAATGACAACAAGCCTCTGGGTGGGGGTCAGGGGTTGGGGGGGGTGGACACAAACCATTTTTAGTTTGCTTCTTTCAGTCCTCTGCATGATTGCATTGGGCAGGTCCATGCTTAGTTAGTGTTTCTTTTCGTGAAAGTAACTGTAATATTTTCCCATGGGCTGGTATCACAAAAATCATGTTTAGTCATATTAGTGCCATGCAAATGTTTCCCTTAGGTACTCATTGCTCCAAGACTGTTCCCATTTTATCCCTCCTCACTTCTATCAAGTTTGTAGAAGGAGAAAGAGTGGGAAGCCAATAAAATGGCTGGAAATATTTGCTACCCTAATCTACCACCATTGCTGGGAGACCTTCTGGAATCAGAAACCACATTTCCAGCTGCTAGTCTATCAAATACACATAACCAGATTCACCTTAGGTTGTTGGACACAAGAACTCAGCGTTTACAACATACCAGAGTTCATATGTAAACTATTAATTACACCATCTTTCCCGTGTGTTTATTTTTGCAAGAACTGTTATAAGATGGGGTGGGGCCGGGGGTAGAGGGGTGACATATGGGGGCCAGAGGGACATGGGGAAAGAAGACTGCTCCCGGGAACACTGAGTAATGGCCAAGAACTATAATTCTAACCTTCGCCCTACATGGTTCAGTGGCTTGTGGGCTGGAAGAAGGAAAGTGACATCTGTGATTTAGTCCATATGAAATGCTTGACCTCCCCAGCTTCATGCTTCAACAGGCTCAGTGTGGGGCTGAGGCCAGCAAGCAGAGCAGGAAATGCAGAGCAGGGGAACGTTGACAGAAGAAACATTCATATGTTCTCTGGATGCTAATTACAAAAAGCCTACCCTCCTACAGACTGTTGTGTGATAGATTTTCTGCTTATGTAAATTTTTGAAACAAATTAATCCATTTGGTATGGTTAGCCATGGAAGGATGATTTCCTGAACAACATTGGCACACTGCAAACACCTTCCTCTGCCCTGGACTTTTCCATGTCTATGCATGTGTCATAGGAATTTCTAGAGCAGAGAGCCCCATAAGGGCCGGCAGCTGACCCCCGCTCTGAAACTAGGCTCTCTGTGCCTGACATGCCAAGGCAATTTGGAATTAATAAAGGACTCGTGAAAAACAGAAATTGATTTTCTTGTTAATTGCTACAAGTCTAGGCAGAGGCAAACTATCCTTGACACGTCCACCGTGCATTCTGGATTTACTCCCCCATGCTGCCTCCCCTGACCCTACCACACCGGAACTTTGACGACCCTGTCCCTGCAGATACCCACTGCCTTTGAATCCTGGGAACTAAAACTTTGAGGAAGACCACAGAAAGATAATCTCCAAGAGGATCTGGCTTGCTTGTTCCCCAAGAAGAATACAGAGCTCTTCTTGCTCAGGGTCAATTCTGTTTCCTTGTCTGGAAAATGGAAAAGTATTCTGGCTGATGGGTAGCATCTCTTCCAGCACACATATCTATGAATTTAAAATATTGCTCCTTTAAACATTATTAACCTATTGATCTAACAAACATTAATATTTCTTTTTTTTAAAGATCCATTTATTTGAGAGAGAGAGCATGAGTGGTGGGGTAGGGGCAGAGGGAGAGGGAGAAGCAGACTCCCCGCTGAGCAGGGAGCCCAATGTGGGGCTCGATCCCAGGACCCTGAGATCATGACCAGAGCTGAACGCAGATGCTTAACTGACTGAGCCACCCAGCCATCCCGCGTTAATATTTCTTTAACTAATTGATTACTCATTTTAATTGACTACGATTGACACCCACACGATATATATGTTGGTGACAGTGGTATGCTGGCAAACTGGCTCTTCAAAAAAAAAAAAAAGATGAAAATAAGAAAGTCCTGATCTGTAGCATTTGCAGACTTTCACCATGTAAACAGCACTACCATGGCCAGTTTCGAGCTACGATCCTGATATTACTAAAGCACTGAACAGGGACCTGGAAAGACATGCATTCCCTTGGCTCAAGCCAAGCTCAAGCTCAAGCTGGCCCCAGCACACCACCAGTTGGGTATAACCTAACAAATGTCAGGGTTGGCTGGAATACGTTTAAATTCCTATATTATGGTTTTGTTTTTTTTCTTTTCTCCTTTGGACGCCCAAAAATTTGTGACAGGTGGGTATAGCCTGACAATAGACAGACACATATTTTGAAACTGAACTTCCATGGGCTGGAGAATAAGAGGTAAAAATATTAAGACCAGGTTGGGGTCCAGTCATTTGGCTCTTCTCCTGCAGCTCAGAGAACAATGGAAATAGACAGACCATGAAGTTCTCCTTATCACTTTAAGCCAGTTGACCTCTTAGCTGGAGTAGCAGTCCCATTTCCAACTCTTATCGAGCTATGTTCCAGGAACCCAGCTCAACCCACAGCCCATGATAGGCATTCAAAAATGTTAATCAAATATGAATGTATTCTGAGACAGGGTCTTGAATTCTAACCATTAGGACACTCTACAGTTTCTGTTCTGATCAAAGTCAAGCAGATGCAATAGGCTGTTGGCCAACTGAGTGGAGAAAAAAAAGTAATGAATGATATACCCAGCAAGTAAAATAAACACTAATCCTCTCCAATGATGGCTGGACTCATTCTGCTGATGCTCTGGGGTTAGACCAAGTTGACCAACAGCAGAGTTTCTGGGAAGTCTATAAATAGACTTTCTTCAGGGAAGGTAAGTCTAGTTATTAAAAACCACATTCAGAAACATCATCTCTACTGACAGCTAGTGGTCCCTGGGCACCTACCTAGGAAGGAAGCCCTACAAACAGCCCATAATACTTGTTCAGCTCAGTTCTCTCACCTTGAAACACAGACACCAATGCCTAATTTCCAGCCATTTACTCAGATCAAATGAAATAATGTGTGCAGGGTACCTAGCACTGTGCCTGGATCATAGTAGAAGTTCAATAAATAATAGACGTTATGATGATAATTAAATTCTTTCAGGCCTCCGCATTCTCATTTTTTCAAATTGACTCCATTTCAGGAAAAACATGTCTCTAAAGTCGATCAAAAGTATGATTCCGCCTCCCCATCTCTGAGGTGTCTGGGAATTGTTAGGTGGTATGATTCCAAGCAGCTCAAACTATAGGCAATAAGTAGAATTCCACCTTAGCTGGTCGAAGATGCTGAAGTGTCACAATTTCAGCATTTTTGCCTTTTAGGCTATAGTAGACAGGATAATGGCTCCCTAAAGACGCCCCATCCTAATCTCCAGAATTTATGCCTATGTTATCTTATACGGCAAGATGGACTTTACAGATGTGATTAAGTTAAGGGTCTTGATTTGGGTTGATTATCTTAAATTATCTGGTCATCCCAATCTAATCCCCAGGGTCTTTATGAGAGGAAGACAAGAGGGTCTGTATCAGAAAGATGTGATGATGAAGCAGAGGCCAGAGGGTATAGTTATGAGCCCAGGAATGCTGGAAGCCTCTAGAAGATGAAAGAGGCAAGGAATGATTCTCCCCTACCACCTCCAGGAGGAGCTAGCCCTGTGACACTTTGACTTTAGCCCAGTGAGACAGATGTAAGGCTTTTGACCTTCAGAATGATAAGATAACACATTGTTTTAAGCCACTAAGTCTGTGGTAATTGATGGCAGCACCCACAGAAGTCTATACCTATCTATAAATCCACACACATGTATACATTATTAAAAGACTCTTTTTTGTTTAGAAAAAAAAGAAGAAGAAGAAGTTTATGCCTAGACCATCAATGAAGCATGGGTCCCAGAAGGGAGGTGATGCTCCCTCTCCAAACCCCACATGTGAGAGGAAAGTATATGGTCTCCTTGGCCTATGACTATGTCACTTCCTCAGATGAGATTTCTTTGATGCAGGAAAGTATGGGTCACCAATGGGACCCCAAAACTTCTGGGACCACCACTTAAGTCAGGGAATGTAAAAGAAAGACCAGCAGGTGGGCATTTCGCGTGTAGAAAAGTCATAAGCCATCAGTGTTGTTGAACTCAGGTGATGTGTGTGTGTGTGTGTGTGTGTGTATAAATTTTAGAAAGTTTCCGAGTGATGACATTTAAGTGGATCAAGGAAGCCAAGTAAAGAGTTTTTCAAATAAATATTAGAGAGGAACTGAAAAATGATGACATCAACCGAATGATGGCCTAGTCTTCCAAGAAGGAATAAAAGTTCCAGCTTAGAACACATTAAGGCTATCGTAGAGCAACAGGAACTACTCACTAAGAAACCGTCCCCTCCTCCCAGCAGCTGATCCTGGAGCCATTCCGTGGCCTCCCAGTGTCAGCTGGCCCCACCCACCATGTGCGAGCCACATTTGTGAACTCCAGGAGGACATGGGTCATTAGAGAGTGTCCTATGTGTGCTATCGAGTCGGCAGAGAAACCTGAAGAAAGTAGAAAGGAAAGCAGAGGTTGCTGGCCATCTGGCTGACCCCCCTGGACTCCCATTTTGCAGAAGGCCCCTTGCTGTCCTCGCTCTTAGCAAAATGCTTTCCAAACAGAGCTGCTAACAGAAAGTCTTTTAGCAGACTTTATCTAGTATTTTTCGATTGTGCTGTTTCAGAGAGCGTATGGAAAAACAATCATGAATGATTTTCTTATGCATGTGTGTGCATATATATAGGGTATATATATACACACACCACAGAGCAGAGAACAGATAATGTTCTCAGTATACCCAATGAGCTTCCTGATTTAAGTCTTCTTACAACCAAATTATCCTGGACCAGTGAATGGCTAATCTGTCTCATGGATGTGCTCCTAGGATGTGTGCTTTGTTTTGGGTATTCTGGCACAGGGCTTTGAAAACTGAAATGTGCAAATGAACCACCCCGGGATCATGTTGAAAGGCAGGCTCTGATTCAGTATCTCCAGGGTAGGCCTGAGAGTCTGCATTTCTAGGGCCGAGATTCTGCATTTCTAGCCAGCTCCCCGGGAATCCTGATGCTGCTGGTCCATGAACCAACTGGGGGTTGCAAGCACCCAGACCAAAGTCAGACAAGGTACTGAGTCATACGTTCTAACTTAGGAATCAGAACATACAGGCCCCGCAAGTAGGTGGACCTCAAACCAGTAAGTCATCAGCTTCCCAAAGCTAGGACCAAAGTCTGCCCAAGATCAGATAGTGGACTTCAAAACCAGATTGGATAACTGATGGTCAAGGTCCCAGGGCTCCTGAGGCTGAAGGTAGTTCCTTGAGACTTGCTGTTCTCAACTCTGGAACACCTAGGAGGTGCTACCCAAGGCACATCAGCTTCCGCCCTTCTTTACTGCTTTTCACCATAAATGGAAAGTTCCCCGGTGAGGTCCCCAGGGACCTACACTGCAGTGTGGTCACTGCTCTTATCGCTGATATTACAGTAAGTGGCTGTGATGCCAACGAGCTGGAATGTTTGCTCCAAACACCAGGATGTCCAATTCTTTGTGATTGCCCTTCAACAAGAACCTCTGGTATTTTGAAACTGACACACTTATTAAAAAAAATTAAATACTAGATGATCAGCCAAAATCTGAGGGAATTTCCCACCCTGAGTTGTGCATGCCAAAACTAACCAAACCACTTGGTTGTGTTTTCCTTTTTTATTGTTGGCATGCAAACAATACAAGCATCATAGTTTATGCTGGAGATATGGTATCACCCCTAAGAAAGATAAAAGATCAAAACAGGCTTTGTTTTAGGACTCTCTGTTCTGTGGCCAGAGAGTGCATGAAGGATTTCTACTTGCAAGTACTTGGAGGGCAAATCAGATTCCTTTAAGTCCCCAGCAGGCTTGTTACTGTAATCATGACATTAATAAGGACTTGGCAGCCTGATGTCATCTCTGCCATGGATTCTCTGCAATTTCAGCCATAAGAAGACATTGCCCAGGGCGCCTGGGTGGCTCAGTCGGTTAAGAATCTGCCTTCATCTCGGGTCTTGGTCTAGGGGTCCTGGGATCAAGCCCCGCGTTGGGCTCCCTGTTCTACTTGTCCCTCTCCCTCTGCCTCTCACCCAGCTTGTGCTCTCTCTCTCAAATAAATAAATAAAATCTTAAAAAAAAAAAAGAAGAAGAAGAAGAAGGCATTGCCCATGGTGGGGCTTTCCCTTCTTGCTGAGAGGACAGGGGGCAAATCTCTTCCTCCATATGCCTCTGGGCTTCTTACCAGTGTCTCAGGGCCATTCAGCGATTCTGAATCACAGAATCCGATATTTCACACATTTCGGAAATCATCAAGCACAGTCTCTTCTCATTGCAGATGAGACACCCATGACTGAGAGGAATAAAGGACCCAAGCTCATCCAGCCAGTCTGTGGCAGAGCCAGAGCCAGAATTCTGTCTTCGGACCCCAAGCCCATGCTGGGTCCAGTGCCACCAGACAATGGCTGTCACTGAAACCCCATCCCACACAGGAAACAGTTGGGTTCCTTAAAGTGAAAGGGACACTTAATAAATGCTTCATTTCGGAAGCAGAGGAGATCACGATGCTGGCCCCCGAGCGGCTTTGACTGTCTGTGGGAAATCAAGAGGAGAGCTAGCACGTCAAGCCCTTACCCTGTACTAAGCACTTTGCACGTCTTCTCTCATTGAATCCCAACGGCATCTCTGTAACACACGCACTATTGCAAAGCTCCTTTTACATCTTCGGAAACATAGGTGCCAAGTGATTAACACACCCAAGGCCACGAGTCTATGTAGTGGCAAAGCTGACCTTCAGAACTCCTCTGCCCTTGAGCCAGGCTTGCAGACTTGCTGCCTCTCCATGGCCTCATGCTATGACCCTACCTCACTTCTGGGGTCCACTCAGCAAGGAACTGGTTCACAGCTTTCCTAGGAAATTTTTTTCTAACTGTGGCTGTTCATTTGCTAGGACTGCCAGAACAAAAGTACCACAGACTGGGGAGGCTTAAGCAACAGAAATGTATTCCCTCATTGTTCTGTAGGCTGGGAGTCCACCACCAAGATGGCAGCAGGTTTGGTTTCCCCTGAGACCCCTCCCCTCGGCTTACAGAGGGCCATTTTGCTGTGTCCTCACATTCGCTGTGTCCAGTCTGAGTTGTCCTTGTCCTAATCTCCTCTTCTTTAAGGACACCAGTCACATTGGATTGGCACCCATCCTGATGGCCTCGTTTTAATTTAACTACCTCTTTAATGACTCTAACTCCAAATAGTCACATTTGAGGTACTAGGGGTCAGGACTTCAGTGTATCAAATTGGGGTGGGCACAGTTCAGCCCATAACACCTGAATTAGCCTCACACACAGATGTCTCCTCTGAAACAATTCTGAAATCTACCAGGTGTAGACATGATGGACAAAGGTGAGGGGACAGGGGAAGAGCAGGGGGCATAGTTTCTGCCTAGAAAGATGCACAGATTTCTTTTCAAATGCCTTTCTGTGACCCCTTCTGCCCCCTTGAATGATTTTACTACTTGCTCATTCCCTGTACCATCCATATCCTTCAATAAGCACTTTATACTGTGTGTCCCTGCTCAGAACCACCACGTACCCTCTCTGTAGGTTGTGCTCTGTTCAAAGATACTTGGGGCAGGGGTGAAATATGGCTGAATCTAGCCCTGAATCCACTTGCCAAGGCAGGGGACATAGGACTGCATCTTCCTAAAAATGGGATGTCTTTTTCTTGATGCAAAAAAAAGCACATTTTCCTAATTGGTCTTCCTAGATGAGTACTTTCTCTAATTGGCCCAAAATCTTCATCTGGGCTCATGGGGCCCTGTCCCTGCCCCCTCCTCACCCACTTCCTCCCAACAGCGCTCTGAAATTTGGCTTTCTTCTAGAGCTGCCCTCTCTCAACCACTTTCACCCACCCAATCTGGTGGCTTGCTCTCAGGCTCTGTTCCACATCATTGGACAAGGCACACCTTTCAGGCTTTGACACTTTTGAGCTCCTGGAGTCCCCAGGATCTCCCTCCCAGCTCCTCTCCTACCTCTGAGATAAGTGTGCAGACCTCTCTGCCCTTCTCTCCTGACTGGATCTTGGAGATCCCAGCCACACTTCCTTCTCCACAACTACGTGGGAAACTTACGGATTGATGTGTATCTATGGCCTTCCTTCCCTTCTGGATCAGACTTATTTGGGGAACATAACAGCCTGCTTACGGTAAGTAGCCATCCACTCCTCAAGCCCAGCAGATCTACCAATCAACACCTCATCTTCCCAGACAGAAAGGTGCCAATGCTCTGTCTCAGTTCATCAAAATCCCATTTCTTTCCAGCTCAAAACCTCTCTCATCCATAAAATGTTCCCTGAACTGCCCCCTGCTTCTGAAACAATGGCCTGCGTCACTTCTTTAACATCCATCATTTGTGGCTTAATGCTGAAATTGTTTCCCATGTCTGTGGATATGGAGAGAGATGGATAAAAACAGAAAGGAAATAAGAAGGATGCAGGGGAGAGAAATGGGAGGGGGAATATTCCATCTTTATAAGTGCATCCTTGAGGGCAGAATCCTCTGCCTTGTGTCTTTGGGTGTTCAATAACACCTAACATGGTTACTCATAGAGAGAGAAATTTGCTTACATTTACTCCCCGGAAAGTAAAACTGGGTCAAGAATCACAGTGGGGGTAAAGTCTATGCAAGATTCAAGTACAGGGGCTCAGATTTATTCCTATCTCTATTTCCCAGTACCTCCAGGGCCCAACAATTTCTCCTGTTATCCCCAAATATACCAAGTCAAATTTTTAAGTCGACTCTAAATTCTGTATGTTGCTAAATTCTTCTGATTCACCACCACCTCCTTCTATTATTTATAATCTCAATAAGGGAAAACACTACCAGCAAATACACAGAAACAAATACACAGGAGCTTTCATCCTCTATCCCTGGCTGTTCTCTTCTGAGATCTCTCTTCCTCAGCCGCTCTCCCCTCCAGGTTCCACCACTTCCTCTTCTATCTTTTTTCTTTTGGTCCTCTAGCACAAATATAACATATTTCTTGTTCACATTGCAGTGCTGAGAACCAAGTTCTTTCCAAGGCATTTCTGCTCCATGTGGAGACTGAAATCTGGAAAGGAGCTATTGGAAGGAACTGATGTCATGGGTGAAATGACCAGACATCACTCCTGACGCCCTTCATTCTTTTGTAGACCCTGCTTTTTATCGGGTAACATGTCCCTCTGCCTGCAGGATTTCCTTTAACGTGTCTTGCACGGTCTACAAGTGATGAATTCTTTCAACTTCCATAAACCTGACAGAGTCTCCATTTTACCTTTGTTTTTGAAAGTTATTTTTGCTGGTAGAGAATTCTAGGTGGATAATTGTTTGTTTGCTTGTTTGTTCTTTCAGAACTTTAACATGTGGCTTCCCTATCTTCTAACTCACTTTATTTCCAAAAAGGAGAAGTCTTCTAAAATTCTTATCTTTGTTCCTCTGTATACGTATGTTTTTCCTTTGGTCACTTCTCAGATTTTCTCCTTAACATGATTTTTTAAAAATTTTAATCTAAATTTAAAAAATCTGCGGGCACCTGGGTGGCTCAGTTGGTTAAGCGTCTGCCTTCAGCTCAAGTCATGATCTCAGGGTCCTGGGATTGAGCCCCACATTGGGTTCTCTGCTCAGCGGGCAGCCCACTTCTCCCTCTCCCTCTGCTGTCCCCCTGCTTGTGCTCTCTCTCTCTCTCTCTGGCTCTCTCTCTCAAATAAATAAATAAAATCTTTAAAAATAAATAAACAAACAAGTAAATAAATAAATTTAAAAATCTGTCATTGACCTCATCCCCACCACCATTCTTACCCCGTTGAATTTGATTATGATGTGCCTTGGAGTCATTTTTTTTATCACATTTCTTTTCCTTGATTTTTGTTCCATTTCTTGGATCTGTGAGTTTATCGTTTTCTACAATTTTAGGAAATTTTCAGCCATTTTTTGGTCCCCTCTTACAACTTCATTTGCACACACATGAAGCTATGAGTGGTTGACCCAGAGCACACTGATATTCAGTTGGTGTTTGTTCATCTTTTCTCCTCTGTGTGTTCCGTTTTGAACAGCGTCTACCGCTGAGTCCTCAAGTTCACTAATATTTTCCTTCACCAGGTGTAATCTGCTGTTAATGCCATCCAGTGTAATCGTATCTCAGACACGGCATTTTCATACTTAACTAGTTGACTCAGGTCTTTTTTCATTTTAAACTGAATGTCACGTTTTCCCTCCATGTGCTCATGATTTCTTCGGTCTTCTTAAACTTATGGGATGCATGTCTTGTGGGTGTTTTACTGTCTCGCGCTTCTCCTACTTGGTGTACCAGTACTTCCAGGCCCTGTCATTCTTTACCCAGGCAATGGTTCAGGAATGTTTTTGCAGCTATTCCCCTTTAGAAATGAGGCCACACTTCCACCCTGAACAGGGGACAAGTTAGCTTACTGTTTGTGATGGATCCCCCACATTCAGGGTCACTTAAAATGCAGACACTTTGAGTGGCATCCATCTGGGCCACATGTCTTTCTCTGGTGAGAGGGGGCATATGTTGGTGGTTTTGTCATCAGTACTAGAATCCTTTTTCTCCGACCCAAGAATCTTGTAGCTTCTGCTGGCATCCAGGAAACACTCACAAGCTAGTTTATTAGCTTATATATATGATAAAAGTCAAACCCCAGTCCCAGCAGAATACAACAGTGAAAACTGAATAAAGAAGTAGAAATGGTCTGATCTTTTAAAAATCTCAAGTGAAGGGCACCTGGGTGGCTCAGACAGTTAAGAGCCCAACTCCTGATTTTGGTTCAGGTCATGATATCAGGGTCGTGACATGGAGCCCCACGTTGAGATTTGCACTGGGCATGGAGCCTGCTTAAGATTCTCTCTCTCTCTCTCTCTCTGACCCTCTCTCAACTCTAAAAACATAAATAAAATAAAAATCTCAAATGAAGCTCAGGGGAGTGTATGCACACATACTGTCACACTTTGTTCACTTAATATAAACTTTTAAAACCAAAGGGATTCAGAGTAAATGGATTCCTCCTCTCAATGGCATTGGCTGAACCACTATCATTTTACAAATACCACATTTTTACAACCACTCATTTTCATTCACAAAAAGCAAATGAGGACGATTTGCTGTATACCTGTCCATCCATACATATTTCCTATGTTGACTCTCTGTAGAAGTGATTTCCTGGCCCCAAGTAAATCCCTCCATTGCCAACGCATTCTGGAAATCCCCCCATTAGTGCTTCAGGCTGGAGGGCAGCTGTATTGCTGACATGGAACCCACTGAGCCAGAGAAGCTGAGGGGTGGGCAGTGGAAGTGGATACTGAAGGTCAGCAGCCTGAAAAGGCAGAAAACAAAGGCAAACATGAAGCAGGTGCAGATGATAAGGCACAAGATGGAGAAAGTGGAGAAAACAGTAGTGAGAAGGAGCAGGAACGTGAAGTCAGGGAGGATAGCGAACCAGAAGGAAGGAGGGTGAAGAGAACATGGAACTCACTAGAGAGGTGATCTCGGGAAGAAGGAAGTAGAACATGTCATTTCTGAAGCCCAGCAGCTGCTCCTGTCTCTGCTGCTCCCAAACCCAACACCCGGTTGCCGTGGAGGGGAGAAAGTTTGAGTCTCTGGTCGCTCTCCTGCTTGAGACACAGATGAAGAAAGTGGGGCTCAAACTTTGACATTTGGAGGAGCATGGAGAGGGAGAGAGACTTTAGAATGATGGAGGCAGCCATTGTTCACCGAATGCCAGAACTTGACTATGGAACAGGGCAAACACCCCGAGCGGTGAGCTCAGCAGCTGATGGAACAGCAGCAGCATGGACAGGGGGGCACCTGCGCTCGGGAGGACCTGGCCTGGCACCCCGGCATGATGCCCCCTCAGCAGCCCCCTTCCTCCCCGCTGATACATGCACCACCCGATGCCACCGCTTCCTCGTCCTCCTCGTCCTCCTCTTCCTCCTCCTCCCTAGCCGGCTCAGGTACCAGGTCCCATGATGCCTGGGCTGCCCCTGCCCCTGCCTCTCTCATCACTCCCTACACTTCTGGGAGCAGCCCTGCCCCTCCTGGCATTCCTCCAAGGCCAGGAAACATCTCAGAAGCCTGGGTACCCCTCACAGCCCCTGAAGGCCCCTGTCCTGACCTCGTTTGTTTGGGCCTGTAGCCGAGAAGCTGCAGGCCCTTCCAGGACTGTCCAACCTGTCAGGAGCTGCCTCGAGTGAAGTTCTCTGGCCCTGGGAGAGAGAGTTCATCAGCAAGCAGTTATCGCTCACCTATTTTGTGTCCAGCTAGGCTAAGCACCATGAGAGTTAAGAAAGGAAGACATAGAACTTGTCCAGGAATGAGATTATCATTGAAGTGAAGAAATAAAATTAAGAGAAAACCATTAAAATACGATGAAATTTTTAAAAAGACAATGAAATCAAACATGATTAGGTTCTGGGAAAACAAAAAGAAAAGGTCAAAAGTCAATGCAGGTGCAGCTGGGCCCGCACTGAGCCAGGATCAGTGATTTATGCCCCAGTGGGATTTTGCAGGGGGCGAGTCCTGGCAGAATGACTCTGGAGAGACTCTGAGCCCTGGAGAGCTGGGGCATTAGGAAACCAACAGCAGGACAAAGTCATCAAAAACTTAATTCATCATAAGATCTGAAGCTGGCTGTTGGCAAAAATGTAGGACTCTCTTTCCAGACCTCCTTGATGGACTGTCAGCTCTCAGCAAATCCATGTTAGCTGCACAGCTCCCCCAAAGCTTCCATTCAGATCCCCCATATTTCTCTACTGTCCTGAAAGTTTCATCCACATTCTGCACAGAAAAAGATGTAATACCATCATCCAGGACGCTTATCTGTGAGGACTCGTGTGATCATGTTTTTCTGAAGCCTCAGCCAGGCAAAGCCAAGATTCATCATTGTGTTATGTCTTTTTTTCTGCTAGAAGGGGTCTCACTAGTCATTTTAACAGGTAGCGCCAATCTGTATAGAATCTTCTATTGCTTGACAAATTGTAGATGCTATGGGTACCCTTCCCATACCTGTAACACTCTTCCTTAGGGCTAAGTTTCTGGCCATGGTAGCCAGGAACAGAACAAGCCAGAAATGATAGAGAATTAATGCTCCCAGGAATAGCCTTCTACTAATGACAGATGGAAAGTTGAAAGACAAACACCCCAGTTTTCTCGGTCTTCATCTGGGGTGACTGTGGGATATCACTGTCTCATGGGGGTCCCAGCAGGATCGAATTCTAGTTCCCCACAGTGGTACCTAGTTTGATAGCACACCGTTAATTGGCCTCCTTCTCTCTCTCTCTCTCTCCTTCTCTCTCTCTCTCTCTCTCCTTCTCTCTCTCTTTCTCTCTCCCCCTCTCTCTTCTTGTCCCTCTCTCTCCCTCTCTCTCTCTCTCTCTGTCCCTCTCTCTTTCTGTCTCTCTCTCTCCTTCTCTCCATCTCTCTCCTCCCCCCTCTCTCTCCCCTTCTTGGTGTTTTCAGGGATCATCTCCCAAATACATTACTTCAGCTCAAATCTTTATGTCAGGGTACACTTCGGGGGGAATGCAAACACAGACAATTACTAAAATGAAATCCTAACTAAATGTGATGTGAACACTAGTAGAGCTGAACTATACAAATCCATGATCGGGGTTGAGTCTAACAACCACGTTAGGTGTTTCTGCAGACATTTATATTTATCACCAGCTACCTATTCGGTGGGGCCCAGGGCAAAATGAAAATTGTTTAAAAGCAAGGGGACAAATGTTGTCAAAGATACTACAATCTAGGGGCGCCTGTGTGGCTAAGTCGGTTAAGCATCCAACACTTGATTTTGGCTCAGGTCATGATCTCAGGGTCGCGAGATTGAGCTCCACATTGGGCCTTGCTCTCAGCGAGGAGTAGCTTGAGATTCTCTGTCTCTGCTCCTCTCTGCCGCTCATGCTTTCTCACTCTCTCAAATAAATAAATTAAATCTTTTAAAAAATTAATAAAATAGATAAAATAAAAAACGAATTTAAAAAAAGATACTATAATATAGCACTTTTTCTTTTCTTCTTCAATCTCTCAAACTTGCCATGGTATTTTTATTACTTGTTATTTAATGTCCTTCTAATACAGAAAAATGAAACATTTTAATTATTAACATGAATTTTACCATTCTTTTTTACATGTGCAATGCCAGTTTTATTTTTTTAATTCCAGTTTTAAATGCAAATCTAAGAGCATGTAACTCATATGCAGAATCACCGAAATTATATAATTCATATTTTAAGTTCATTTTGTTCTTACAGAAACAGTGGAAATGCTATTAAAAAAAACTAACTCAACTGTTTTTATTTCATTTCATGATATACACACATGCTACCAACAGCCTATACCTCTGGCTTACTGGTAAATAAGAACTGAAAAGAAAAAGGAGTATCATTTGCCCCATCTTTCCATTTCCTTCTGTGTCTTCATTTTCAGCCAAAGTGCTTGGAGAGCACAGGGAAGCAACAACAGTAAGGAAGGACATGACCGGGTTCCGTGGTCATCTGTGTTTCTCAGAAGACCACTGCTTTCTTTCTGGAGTGGAGTAAATTCTGTGTTCACTCGGACTGTCAGTGTCCCCTCCTTCTTCCTTGCTCCCACCTTAGTCATAGGCATGCTTGCCTTGTATTTGCTTTGAGTCTTTCCTGGACTCAGACACGTCCTGGATCCTGTGGAATTCCGTGATCATGGGGCATCTCAAATGGTACACATAGATGGGCAGTAAGAACAAGAACCAATGGAGATCCATACTGCGTGTAACCACTCAGCTCACATGCATGTTCCTCTATCCAATTGGACTTCGTTTACAAAACACGAGTTCAAAGACAATATTATTAAGAATTTCAAGATGGTGACAGCAGAGTGTTAAACCAGAAGGTGTGGGGCTCTTCTGAGAGTGGACTCCGGACCACTGCACAGGTCACCTGCCCGTGATACCCGCCCTCCTCACCCCTCTCTGGGGTGCCGCATTTCCCTCTCTGGGTGGGTGAGGAGGGCAGGCATCCTTCGTAAAGACCTTTGTAAAGATCATGTACGAGAAACTCGTCTTATAAGGATTCTGATGACCTAGAGGAGCTGTGCCTTGCCCTTGGTCATCTGTTGGGTCATCTGTCGGTCATAATGCAGAACTGTAATTCCCAATTTAGGGTAAGGTCTTATTTCCAAAATTGTATCATTGTACCAGAGAGAGAGGGCTCCTAAAAGCTCTTTTTCATGTTCAAGCAGGTCTCATTTAAGACCTACAATGAATTTATTTTTTAATGATTTATTTATTTTTTTTAGAGAGAGAAAGAGAGTGAGAGAGCACGAGTAGGGGGAGGGGCAGAGGGAGAAAGAGAAGAAGATTCCCTGCTGAGCTCCGAGCCTGACTATGCTGGCCTCCATCTCACAATCCCGAGATCATGACTTGAACCGGAATCGAGAGTCGGAGGTTCAACCGACATAGCCACTCAGGGGCCCTGAACTATAATGACTTTAAAGAACATACCTGCCCCTTTCTTTGGGGTTCCCCTCACTCTCACTGGTAAAAGTGAAAAAAAACTGACCGCTTCCGAACATGTCTGCAAGAGCAAACTTCTTCCTAGATGTTAAGATAAATTCCATGGTTATTTTTCTCTGAAATGCTTAAGGCTTTGCAGGCTTTCCAGTGGGTCGTTTTTAAACCTGAACGTCTCCACAGATACACGCATGCATGCCCTTGGCTTTGTTTAAGCAGCCACATCCGCCCGTGGGGTCACTGAGGCTGCTGTGCCTGTGGACAGGAGGCTTGTTGTGTTCCCTGGCTTCCATCTGTGCTCCCTGCACCTGCCTTCACCTCTGTTCTGTACGTTGCTGGAATGTCCGCTAGTTTTCCATATCAGGCCAGCAGAGGAACACAAACATTTTGCCTTTTCTGAACGAGATGTCGTGAGTGTGTGTGTGTGTGTGATCTAACTTCCTAGAAACCAGAACTGTTTTCTCTTGCCAGGCGCCACAGTGGGTCTTCCTGTGCAGGAGGTCATTTCAATAAGGACTCGGAGCTTAGTAAGTGGAGAAAAGAAGGTCATTCTCAGACAGGATGTTGGGAAGACGCCCTGAGTGAGCCTTGCTGGGCAAGAGACGCCAACGGGACCAAGAATGTGGGCCAGGCCCCCAGGAAGTTATTCATGAGCCTGCACTGTATGATAAACAGGCAACCAAAGCCTTTCTAAACAACAAAAATCACAATGCTCCAAATTCCAGAAAATCCTCGAACAATGACTGGACATTCCTTATCCCCAATTTGCTTATTTGTGCACCAAATACTTTCAGAGAAACCAGAAACTGGGGTCTGACTTGGGGCTCAGAGCTGAATGAAGTGTGCAAGGAGATGTGCGCGCAATAGCCCTGCTCCCCAGCACTTTCTTGCTTTATGGGGAGCGCGAGTCTCCCGTTACTGTACCAGCCCCACTGCCTGGAATTCCCTCTGTTCCCCAAAGCCATCTTGGGCTGGAGGCCAACATGAAGTAGCTTTAAGCTTGGTCAGCAGGACAGGGTCAAAAGTGGGAGTTGCCTCTGCTGCTCATGTCACCAAGTTGACTAAGTGAGTTGATCAGGTCAGAAAGCTCTTCCTGAATAAACAAAAAGACTATGTGGGGAACTAGAAATTTCATATATACGGGAATCTATACCCTCCAGATGTGGAAGAGGTATCAAAGCTCCTTGAGGGTACATTTTTAATTAAATTATAGCATGTATTATTATGTATCTGTGTATACATATATAATGCACATATAATTATAAAATGATATTCTGAATATTGTTTTATGAATAAATATAAGTATCTGCAGAATGTAAGATTTAATTCTACAGACAGTGATATGTCCCAATACTTGTTTATTGGCAAGACCAACTCTTCATAAGAAGGAATAGAAATTCTCATTTGTCATTTTTCTCACTTGTTCAGTAAAATTTTGTTCAGTAAAAATTTTTTACAGTTTTCCTTTCTCCACTCCACCTGCACACCAGATCCCCCTTTATCTGCTCTAATTTTGCTTCTATTTTGTATCTATAACTTCTCTTTTTTTTAGGATTTATTTATTTTAGAGAGAGAGAGAGAGAGAGCATGCATGCACATGGTGGGGGAGGGGCAGAGGGAGAGGGAGAGTCTTAAGCAGACTCCCTGCTGAGCGCAGAGCCCAAGGTGGGCCTCGATCTCACCACCCTGAGATCACGACCTGAGCCAAAACCAAGAACCAAGAGTCAAACGCTTAACCGACTATGCCACCCAGACGCCCCTTGTTTCTATGACTTCTAACGTGCCACACAATTTACTTATTGTTTATTGTTTACCATCTGTCTCCCACACTCCCCTCCTTCCCTTACAATGTGAGCTTTCAAGGCAACAAGTTTTGTTGTTCAGGTATCTCAACAGACCAGTGACTGGCACATACTAGACGCTCAAAATTAATTTATGTGTGAACAAATAAATGAATGAATGAGTGACTGAAGGCATCTGCCTCACTTCCAAAATTCAACAGCATCAGGCAGATACTCACTCGGCATCAGTGAAGCCACTGGTCTGTGTGGATCTACATGGAAGGCAGGGTTAGTACGGGGTGAGGGATACTTGCTGGAGGATGGTTGGCTCAAACTCACAGGCGCTAATTAAAATTTGACAAAAGAGGTGTCAGGAGTATAGAACAAACAGGGCAGATTTTAATATAGCAAGTAGAAGAGCTTCGATGACGGGTGTTTAGAATTGAAGCCGTTTTCCCCAGGAAGGGCACGGATCCTGGCACTCAGCCCTGGTACACTGATGAGGAGGTACTGGGCTTGATTGTCTAGCTGAGGGCTTCTGTTTGGAGAAGCTAGCAGCAGAGCCCAAAGACCCTCTGAGAGGCATCCTGGCTTCATTATTACATTCATCAGAAGGCTGAGGTTTCTTAAGGGGCACCTTCCTTCCCTGGATTTGTCTCACCCGACCCATTGCACTCAGCTGAGCATCCTTAGGGCGGTTCAGTAGGCTGTCTCCGTCACAGGAGGGCAGGTGGCCAACTGGATCTGAAACCAGCTTGTGGCCTCTAAACAAAATGTACGCTAATCAAAGGATTGGATGGTAAATGGAAGTGCTGGGGAGTGGGGAGGAAGCTGAACTTAGGTACAGAGTTGGTGGACTCCAAGGTTAACTACCCATTGAAATAGAACCTAAAAGGAGAAATCGCCTTTGTTCAGCATAGTTTTCATTAGCAGCTTCGTCTGCAAAGAAGCAGGTATACTGCACAAAGTCAGAGCTGAAGACAGCCTCGACTTGGTCCACTGGTTCTAGCAAGCTTGCCGAAAACCTGAAGGGGCTAGGAGAGAGCATCTGCTTTTATAAAGGGTCTTAAATGCAAAATCAATCTACCATATATTGTTTTAGAAACACGCGCTCCTTGGCAGCTCTCCTACCGTGTCTCTGAGTGGTTAGCAGGGCCCATTTCAGAGACCTGCCCCAGGCTCCCACCTGCTCCCAACTTCACTGCATCGAACTGGGGCAACCTCAAAACAAGCCCTACGCCCAAGGTCAAGGTGCCTTGTTCAGACCAAAACTTGAAGGCAATGGCTTCTCTCCCCTCTATCCTCTGGCATTACTCAACACGGATTTTCAAGTTTTGCTTTCACTCAAGTCAAACCAGGGCTTGTTTTCCTGGGAGGCTCAGAATTTTTTTTTTTTTTTTTTTTTTTTTTTACAGGTGGTTCCCCGGGAGGTGTCCACAGTTTCCCCAGCCCTGAGAGCTTTATATTCTATTTTTGGCCTCTGCACACGATAACCCTTTTGTTCTCTTTGGAGCCCTCATGCTGACACGGCGTCCTTCCTCCTTTATAATCTGTCTGTCTTTCTGTATATTTATCTCGGCAGGAATGTAGCTCCAAAGAAAGAAAAGCCAGCTACAGGTTTATTCCCTGCAGCTTAGCTGGCTGTTTATGTCTATACAAAGCATTCACCCCAGAAAGGAATGTGTGCAGCTGTAGGCATCCCAGAAAACAAGCCCTCCCCGATGTCAGGTAACAGAGTCAGGTACACGGGGAACACACAACAGATCTATTTGTGCCTTTGTATGAGAACAAATGGTACCCATGAGTGCCCAAACTCGAGTGGGGAAAAAGGGGGGGGGTGTCAGAAACAAAACAAGTGGTGTTGCAATCTGGTTTTCTTCCTTTCCCAGGCCTCCTGCACCCCGCCCTCGGGGCAGCCAGGCCAAGAACAGGAGTAGATTCTTGACGGGAAAGCTCCAAAGGAGACCCTGGAAAGTTCTGCCCTGGGGTGCCTAGGGGAGGAGTGGTGGTTTGTGCCTATCTTCCCCATTGATCTACAAGTCCCCTCTGTGGCTTCCGATGAGTCCTCTGTAGTTACGTTACCTATTCCAAGTTCCTGAAATAAAGGTGATTAACAGATGATTCAAAAAGGAACCTTCTGGAAGCTGATAAAAACTGACTACTTTCGGCTTAGAGGCAGAATGGGTTTTTTAATGCTATTCTATTCTTCCACAGAACCTTTTAAATAGACACGACAAGATTTTAAAAGGCAAGGTCTCTGGAGTCTAATAGGGAAAGAGGCTGGAGCTCTCCTGCTTTGAACCATTTTCTGGCTCTGACAAAAATCAAATGAAACACACAGGGTAGACTCTGAGCCACCTGTTTTCTCCCTTCCCATAGCCCTTTTCCCTCTGTTTCTCATTTTCCTGGTTGCCTTAAGGAATCCTGATGGGCTTGCTTTACTCAGAGGAGAAGCTCTCTCGAGGCTGGGTCAGCCTCAGCCTGTCCGGGGTGAGAGATGCTCTCAGATCCGTTCTCCTGTGGCCCTCACCGGGCCCCCTGCTGCTGCCACAGCCCCCACCAACGGCTCCCTGACCTGAGCCAGTGTTGTGGCTGGACTGGCCCTCCGTGGTTCTTGTTATGATTGCAAGATGCACCTCAGCAACCACCACAGACGAACTTGGAAAAAACAAGGTTTATTACTCACAAGTCCTGGAGGGTACCCAGCAGCGTGCCCAAGACCACACACTGAGATTGTGCGGTATGTGGGGGGAAGAAAGAGAGAGAGAGAAAGAGAGCTCACAGACCTGGGGTTTCGCTTCAGTGGGGTCAAAGCCTAAGGTTTCTTAAGTTCACATTTTATTGGCGAATTTAAAACAAGAGCAGGGAGGAAAGCGCAGGAAGGGAAAAGCAGGGTCACTCGAATGGTCAGTTATGTTTGGCACTGGGGGCTTTCTGAAAGGGGACCTCCATGGGTGGGGTGGCCTGGCTCTGTATCAAGCTGTGTAGTGGGCAACGGGCTTATTCGAGATGACTGTCTTTGAGATGGAGGCCTCAGCAATCAAAAGCTTTCCATCAGGGACCCACACTAGAGCTACCCTATGAGAAAGTGCTGATCTTCCCTGCACCCCAGGCCCCTACTCCTGGGTGACGTCCTGATGTGCCATCAGCTATCTAGTGGAGACAGCTTCTTCGTAGTTACGTGGACAGTCTGCCCAGCCCCGGTGTCCTGTACAGTCAATACCACCACGATATGTTACAGGTCATTATTTTGGCCATTGTCTCCCTTCACGAGGGCGAATTCCTGATTATTCTGTTCCTTTTCTTTGTCACTTCAGGCTCTGCAATCTTGATGAGCTGATATGTGCTCTAGTCCAGCTCTCCAGGGTAGGATCCTGCAGTGCCCCTTATCTTTATGTCTCTTAGACAACCCCCTGTCTGCATAGGGTCGTCCAAAGTTTAGGAATTCGAGGCCTAGCCACTAACAACCCACACGGTACTGTGGGTGAGCTGTCATGTGCTGCAATCTCAAGACTCTGGATTCCAAACAGGATTCTTGTGCATCAGCCTGAGTGAGGCCTGTAGGATGGGGCTGGATGAGAATGATCTCAGAAGCGAACTTAGATGCCCCACCACCATCTTCTCTCCTGACACAAAAGCTTCTCGTCCACTCCCATCCCCGGGGGTGCAGACAATCTATCCTGGGAAGTGACGTCGGTGGCAAAGAGACCCCAGGAAGCAAACCTAGGTGTCATTTCTAAATCCAGTCCAGATCCAGGGTCCCAGTCAGCATCTCTGGCTCTGGAAGAACACATCATTAGCTGTCTGTCTATTGCTGCTGGAACTCACGCAGGCATCCCTGGATTAGTTCAATACTGCCCGCGTGTTCAAACGAGTCCAGTGATGAAATCACCAGTGCCTTCCAGAGCAACAGTTCCTGTGCAGTTGAATTGAGCAACATTTATCTTATGCCTGTTACATGCAAGATGGTTTGGCCATCACTAAAGGGAGTGAAAAAGCCAACAGTTCCAGGAATGAGGATAGATATATGCAAATAACTATAATAAAGAGCAGAATGTTTATTAGTAATTGTGTGTAATTGCAGACCCAAACAAAGTGCTGTGGGAGCACAAAGAAGAGGAAGACGCGACCTCCATTGGGAGTGGGAAGTGGGAAGAAAGACTTTGTATTACCTGGGCTTTGGAGCAGGGTCTTAAAGGGATTCTTACTGAGTGAGCCAAATGAGAAGTCCTTCACGGTAGCTGTGTCCCCCGGCTTGTGGGTGCTGCCCCAGAACTTCTCCTCTCTTTGTTCTGTTGTGAGTTTGAGGTATCCAGGAGAAAGGACTCCCAGGCAAAGACTGATATTCTGAAATAACCAGTAAGGCACAGGCAGTAACCAACGAGAATGGACGTACGGTAAGCCATCGGGCAAGCACATGCCTACGAACATCATTCCCACTTCCAGGGGTGCAGCTGGTGGGGTAGATAAGAACAAGATGTCAGTAAAGAAAACAGAATGATATCAAGAGTTAGAAACAAAAAATCACAATGGAGAAGGTGCCATTGAAGTGGGGAAAGAGAAAGTTTCAAGAACGGGACACTACGGTGCATCAGGGATGGAGGAAGACAGTGACCCACAGTGCTTTGGGCTTGGCATCCAGGAAGCCTGTGGTGGTGGAAGTCAGAGAGAGGATAAGAGCTCCTGGCAAGTGCGGGCTGTGAGTGGAAATGCCACCTCTACGACCTTGGCCACCGGCAGGGAAAGGAAGATGTGCAGGAGTCCAAAGGAGGAAGGGACATAGGTTTTTCCCACTCAAGAAGACTGCAAAGATGTGAGACTATTCATAATAATCTGTCGGGAGAGCATCCCAAGACAAACAAGAGAAGACACAGATAATAGAACAAAGTCAGTGGGGTTTGCAGGAGGACTCAAAGTCAAGGTTAGGACTAGGGCATTAGCCTCCAAGAGGCAGAGGAAAACATGGGTTCTGAAAAGAGGGGGGAGGCAGGAGGGACAGACAAGTAAAGAAAGAAGGCAGATGAGGGTAGCTGAGGGGTCCCGTGGATGAGGCAAGGTCATTGGCTGAGTGAGGGAGTCAGGTAGGAGGGGCAGTGGAGGTGCAGCTGGTCTTGCCGGGTTTGGAAAGAAAGGTTTGGGAATCCCTATCTGGTTAAAGAGGAAAGAATGTTAATATGCACAGAAAGTCTAGACCCCACAGAGCCCTTGAAATCACAGCACGCAAGCTCACTGTTTTCCACACCCAAGTGAGTTCAACAACACTTTCCGAGAAAAGGAAAAGACTGTATCCATTCCAAGAATTGCTCCGAACAGCAAAGTTGGGCTAATAGAACACCCGGGACAACCAGATCTTTGCCTGTAGGATGGCCCGCCCATGCTCTCACCTCTGCTGTGTGACCTGTCTGGCTTTCAGCCCTGCAGCCCACTCCCTCTATCCGGCAGTGGGTCTCTTGAGAGTCGTGACCCTGGTTTGGCTGGAGCCAGCCTAACCGCCAGGAAGAACAGGGAATTCCCTCCATGATGGGTACCACTGGGGGTGGGCTGGAAATGTGTCACTCTTTCACTAGTAGAGACGTGCCTTGGAAATCAAAATGACAAGAGAGGCACAGGAAAGAAGGCCCTTCATGTGGTCACCTGTGGATTGGTCACCTGTGGATTTCCTGCCCTAGGAAATGAGATTGAGGGAAGGCCATCCCCAGGACAGACCATTCTGGAAAACAAGGAAGAAGGCAGAACTGGGCAGGCTGTTGCAGTAAAGTTGTCTAGACCTCTGGGTACTTAGGATTTTAGCGGGGCAGGGAAGAAACAGAGATGGGAAACCTAGAGAAAGAGGAGGTGGAGAGGAACAAAAACAAAGCAATACCAAAGCGAAGCCCTATAGGCATCATAATTTTACTTGGAGTTGGCTTTATTTCAGGGGCAGTGGAGGATTTTGAGAAAGAACCTGTTATCACAGAATTTTGCAGAACACGGAGTGGGATTAGCTCGAGTTTATTCTGTTGGAGCAATCCAGCCAGGTACAACGGAATCAAGTCAGGGAGTACTGGAATGACACTGGAAAGTACGAAAATCCCATGAGGGCTGGATGGGGCGTCCCCAGCAGCTGGCTTATCTTACACTCTTCGCCCCTTGAGCAGACAGTCAATCAGTAGGTTTCTAGTGAGCTCCTCTCTTTCTCCAGAGAATTCCCTTGTACTCTTCTCTCCTTTAACCATCCCTAACCATCCCAGCCACCCAGTGAGGTGGCTACTACTACCCTTCCCACCTTACAGATAAGGAAACAGAAGCCCAGAGAAATTAAGTAATTTACCCAAGATCATGCATATAGTAAGTAGCAGAGTCCAGACTCAGATTCAGGCCATTGTGACTCTCGAGTCTGGGCTTCTAATCAGAAGCTTCACCACCTCCCAGGTGCTGCTTTTTCCTGAACACAGTAAAGAAAAATGAGAAAGAAGGAGGGAGGGAGATGTAAGGGAAGATTTTGAGAATGGAGAAATGGTCCTGAGGCACATTCCAACAGGCAAGGGATGTCGTTCCACCAGATTCAAGAGAAAAGAGTTCCAGACCATCCAGTCCAGAAAGATGAGGTGTGCTGTGAGCCCAGGCCCCACAGATGTATACCCCAAACTTGGATATTTTTACCTCTGGCTTATTCCCGCTCCTGCCTCCCTTCCAAGTTTTAGTACCATAACATTCTTTTGATAATTTTTCCTTTTAAAGGAGATACTACTCTTACAAAAAGGTCAACTAGCTAAAAATATTTTGCTTGAATTTTCCATGTGCTTTTCTGCAAGATTTCTTTGCTTCAAGTCCTGCCTAGGAGAAAATGCAAAAACATTTTCCACACGTAGGGACTCATTTTCCAGGCCCTGGTGCCAAGCTTTCTCTTTTCCCTCTTCCTTCCCTACTTCACCCCCTTTGGTCTTCTCAGTAGCTTTCAGAAGAACCAAAAGAAAGATAGTATTTTTAAAGAAAAAGAGAAACATTTCCTTCTGACATTTAAAGCTGAAGGGCTGAAGTTCCTTTTTAGTAAATCCCTCTATAATAGCAAAGGTGGGGCGTTGTTGCATGTGGGTCATTGAAATGAGCATGATCCTGGGGACAAGGCCTCCAGGTGCCAGGGCACCTGCTTTCCAAGGGTGGGCACAGGAGCTGTGTGTCCCCATAGAGTGAGTTGAGGGGGACCCCCAAACAGTACTTGGAAACCCTACCAGCAGAATCACTTGGCTGAGCCAAGACATTGGAAGATCCCCATTCAAAGTTCTCTTCCTGGAATACTCCTTCCTCTGTTTCTCTACTTGGCAAAATTCTACACATTCTTTAGCACACAGTTCAGTTTTCTTGCTCAGGGTAAATGTTTCTGTCTTCTAGATTCTCACAGCAACTGACTCCTACCACTGTTACTTTTGCTCTTGTCATTTTTCTATTTGCATGGCTGTCTCTTCATGGCACATGCACTCTCCCTGTTGGATCCGTAAGCACTTTCATTCTAAGCTGGGACCCGTCTTAGCATCTCTGTAAAAATAAGACCTGGGACCTAATGCGTGCTGTTAAGGAGAAAATGATTCCGACACTTGTTAAAATGGTACAAAAGACTTTTTTCAAGACTTAGAGTAGGGGGAGAGAGACTGGGCTCACCTCTGAACATGATAAGGACACGTGAGGATTTACACCCAAGGAGTGCGGTAGTAGGGGAAGTGTGGATGGATATTACTCAGAGGTCATGTCAAAAATAGGGGACTCTTGCCAGATGACCTAGTAGGATTCTTTGCTAAGTCTAGGCTAGGTGGGCCAAATACAGGAAAGGGGACCATTTTAAGGCCTAGTAGAAAAGAGGGCTCAGAGGAGCCTGACTAATATTTGGTCAAGGACAGTCTTAGTAGCAAAGTGTGTGTAGAATAAAAGGCTCTAATTGCAGGTGGTAACTCACTCTGGCCATTCAACTCAATTCACATTATTCTCTCTATAAACCATCACTGGCCATTTGATACAAATTCTCTTTGACCAAACTTGAATCCAGGCTCTTCTGAACTCTTCCCAACTAGGCCTTGACATTTGGGCTTCTGTGTTTGTCTCTGTATCATCCAAGTTCAGCAAGAATCCTGCTAAGTACATGTAGCCAGATTCCCCCCTCTGCATATTTTTTCCCCTGAACTACTTGAGGGATGTCCTTTTACTCTTGGGTAGAGCAGTGTTTGCCTGAGAACAAAGGTACCCTCCTATATAACCACAGTAGAGTTGTCAAATTCAAGAAACTGACCACAGATAGGATACTGTTATCTAATCTCCAGCCCATAAAATATGGCTCTGATGTATCCCAAAAGTCTTAGTGCAGTTTTAGGCAGTTTATTGTTTGTAATAAAACAAAAGGAAAATGTTTTGCACACTGCAGAGATCATTCCTGAGAAACTTCCCACCAATTTCTACTAAAAACAAATGATTTGTGCCATAAATTATTTATTGATCTAGCTACGTTTAGGTTGCTTACTGTTTAGCCGTCGAAGGCCTCTAAATACCTATTTATAAATCCAGGAAGGTATTCTGACAACCCTGCTGGTATCAAGGTGATTTGAAAGATCTGATATTTCATTATAAATGCAATTAATCAGTAGGGAAGTCGAAGAGGTAAAATACAGCCTTTAAGATTTTAGCAGGATTTGGGCTTCTGGGGTGTATAACAATGGAAATGTAGACTTGCAATATTCTTTATGAAAATTACCCCAGGGCCCCAGAAGGCCAGAAAATGCATAATCAATAGCCACAGCAGGAGCCAACAGCAAGAAGCACTAAACTAAGCACATGACCCACACTAGCTCCGCAGCTCTTCTTACCGAGAAGGAGAAAGCACCATTCTCCCCGGGAGGGTATGAGGTGATTTCATAATCATGTGACATCAATATTGTTTTGGTGGTATGTACTTTCCCACAGCCACACACAGTCTTATATCCCTTTCTTCCCTGCCATTGCAAAAGAAGCCTTAGCAGGTCAAGACTCTCGCCCTCTCCCACCCTGTGTGACCTTCTGGAGGCTATTTGCTATCCTTCCTGTTCCCCTTTGAGACTTTCCTCCAACAATCTCTCTACTCCTCCCTCTCCCTCTCTCTCTTCCTCCCCTTCCTTCTCCTTCTCTCCCTATCTCTAGCTCTCCCTCCCTCTCTGTCTCTCTCTCCTTCTCTCCCTCTGTCTGTCACTTTCCCTCCTTCTCCATTGGCTCTTTTTCCCCATAACTCAGAGCCTACTCAAGGTCTTCCCCAGAAACCAAGTCCAGGCACAGCGCCCCCTGGAGTAGGGCCATGGTGGGTGTCATGCCTAAAGGAAGCAGAAAATGCAGGGACAAGGGACCAAATGGACGCATGATAAAAAAGCTACCACATGAGGAGAGAATGAAACAAGGCTTTTAGTGCAGAAAGAGAGTCTGGGTCAAGGGGTTAAAATCAATTTTTTTTAAGATTTATCTATTTATTTTAGAGAAAGAGAGAGAGGGTACATGGGTGAGCAGGGGGAGAGGGAGAGGGAGAATCTCAAGCAGACTCCCCACTGATCATGGAGCCTGATACAGGGCTCGATCCCACGACCCTGAGATCATGACCTGAACCGAAACCAAGATCTGGATGCTCAACCAACTGAGCCACCCAGGCGCCCTGGGGTTCAAATCAATTTTATAAAATCCCGACAGATAGAGACAAGGTAAGGACAGAAGGCACATAAATAAAATGTTAGGACAGAAGGCACATAAATAAAATGTTGGCTAGTAATAACCATTTACTAAATGTCTTACAGTTTAAAATAAACTCTCTCAGATGAGAGTCTACTTTTGCTTATTTTCAACACCTTGGGCCCCAGGTAGCATCCAGGTAAGAACTATTACAGACGATTCCCATCAGGCATTCCCTCCCCCAATTAAGGAACTTCAGAAAGAAGAAAGGGGAAAGCCAAGAGGGAATTGAGATTTTCCAGCTTTAGGCGAAAACAGCCAGACTGGGGTCAATGGGTTTCACCTCCCTCTGACTGTCTCCTCTGCATGGGAGGTAATTGGGCAGATCGGGTTTCAGGAGTCCTGCTCCCAGAGCCAGCCCAGGTGGCTGCTTTTCTCCTGATGACAGCTAAAGCTAAGGCTAATGCTGCTGAAGAGAGCAGAGGTAAGGGGCTCATGGCAAACAGACTAACCCAGCAGCTCAAGAAGGGAAAGCACAGGAGGGGCAGGATCCTGTCCATCGTGGGCACTTCGGGCTGTGTGGGCTCAGGGATGACACAGCTGAGCCAGCCGCACGTCCATCAGTGTCTCTGTATCCAGCAGAGCAGAGTGATGGCCAAGGGCACGGCTCTCCCAGGTCTGTCTGCAGCCGTGTCTTTTTAAATTATTATTATTTATTATTATTTTTATATTCAATTAGCCAACATAGAGTACATCATTAGTCTCAGATGTAGTGTTCAATAATTCATCAGTTGTGTGTAACACCCCGTGCTCATCACATCATGTGCCCTCCTTAATGCCCATCCCCCCACCCACCTCCCCTCCAGCAACCCTCGGTTTGTTTCCCAGAGTACAGAGTCTCTCATGGTTTGTCTCCCTCTCTGATTTCTTCCCATTCAGTTTTCCCTCCCTTCCCCTATGATTCTCTGCGTTATTTCTTGTATTCCACATGAGTGAAACCATAGGATAATGGTCTTTCCCTAACTAACTGATTTCGCTCAGCATAATCCCCTCCAGTTCCATCCACATCAGTGCAAATGGTGGACTGCCGTGTCTTCTTCCAACAGCACAGCTGCTTGAGGAGTGTGGAACTCGTCCCCTCACAAGAACTGGGTCCCCAACGAGGTAGTTTTTGCAATTCTTTCATACAGGGGGAAACTGAGATTTTTGTGAGATGAAGTAAGTTTCTCAAGATCATAAGATAAGTGGCAATACTACGTGGGACCAGGAGGAGGAGTCTGACCAGAAGCCAGAAGCCCTTGCTCTTCCCTCGAATAGCACAAAGGGGACACTGGAATGATGGGGGAGCAGCCGGAGCATGGCTCTCCTTCCCTCTCATCTCAGACGGAGGTGTGCTTTTCTTTCTCCAGAAGTTTCAATGGCTCCCTCTGACTCTAGGATAAAGGTCAAGTTCACGTGCCCGGGTGAGGGCTCTTCCATGTGGTGTCTATGCACCTTCCAGGCCCCCCTCCTGCTGTCTCCCACGTCACCCGACCCCCGCCTGGGTTTCTGTTGTTCTTCCCCCTGCGCTCTCCGGCTCTATCCTTTTCCTCCTCAACAGAGGTGGCTCCTTCTGCCTGGAGAAACACCCTTCAGAGTCCTCCCCTAATGCCATGTCACTTGGGAAGCTGTCCCTGACCTTCCCGGCCCCTGGAAATGTGGTGACATCCAGCTTGTACTTCTCACATGACACTTGCCAGATGCAACCTTGGAGTCTACATGAAGATCCCAGTGAATATGACTAACTTGAGCCTGGGTCATGGATGGCAAATGCGAGCCTGAGAACATGGGAATGGGAAGCCCCAGAAGGGCATGCTAGTTACAAAAATGCCTGACATACATCCACCAAGCATGACATCACAGGGCCAGGAAGGCACCCGCGGCCAGAAGTCCCTGGGCCGGGCAGAGGTTGAGGATCCAGAAGGTCAGCATATATCGGAAGCCAGTGAGGAGCAACCCTGGGCCGTGGGGTTAAAAACTTAGGCTAAAACTTAGATATTAAAACCCTACTTCATATTTAGCATGATTGAGCCAGAGATCTTTGGGATGGGCACACCAGGTGGAAATTTTAAAAATACATTTGGAAATGCTTTCCAAAGACCACAAAATCAGCCAGTGGGATTTCTCTTAAAGCCACGGACAACTTTTCAGAGGATTCATGGCAATAAAGCAAACTCAAATAGGGTTCTTAACTCAAAGCTTTTCAAAGTCCTTAATAGGCACATGTGAATTGTGACGGTCTAAGTAAGGAATATGGGAGGCAAATTTTGTCACTTATTTGTCCTGGGAATTCTTTTTCTCAAGAGCCCCTCCCAATGAGTGATCTTTGGAATACTCTTAAAAAATGCTATTTACATCTATGTGAAACCCATGTTTCTCTGTGACTCAAAAAGCAGTGAGACTGGGAAATTTTAGAGAGATTGGGCCTTCTTTACCAAATTTTTAGTGTATCAAAAGCTCAAGTTATTGGTAGCTTCAGATGAAATGAGTCCACCCTGGATTAATCACAGCCAAGATAATTACAGAACACTTAAAGGAACACATCAAAAAACTGGACACTTACCAAATGATTTGATACATTTCTCCAGCTGACATCTGATGTTTTCTAATAATAGAGACACTAAATGGTATTTCTTTAAAAAAAACAATTTGTACTTATTTTTAGCTTGATTGTTCTCATTTTAGCTCATGGAAGAAGCCCTGCTCTTGTGACAGAATCTATTTCAAGGGCCTACTTCATAAACTTTTGGGATTGTTTTGACAAAAAAAAAAAAATCTTATCTACTTGATCCGTCTTAATTCTGTATTCTGCATGTAACGAAATCCTTTGACGCTTAACCACCTCTGCCCCTTCCAGAGATGGTGAGTGGAGACAAAGTTTATATACATTTGAGAAAGAAATGCCTTAAGATATAAAGTGATGTTTATAAAGTGGTGCAGATTTCAATGTCAGGCAAAAATTCTTTGGGGGTTATTCACCGATTTATTATCTCTGCCTCTTGTTTCCTCCATTGTGAAGGGGTTGACATAATGTTGAGCTGGTCTTTATTTATGGACACTGTTGTAATCTAAATTTTGGTTCAAGCTTTTAGTAATTTTCCCAATACAGTCTCAAATACCACAGACACATTCCTGATGTTATGAGTGGATAGGTTTTCACTTAATCCTGATTCACACTGTCCCCTTTTCCTGTCCTAGCCAACGAGTCTGCTACTGGCATATTGCCCGCCCTAACCTACAGATGTCCCGAACACACTGCTTCCCATCTCTGTGACACCAAAATCACACCTTTTCTTTGGTCTCTTTTGGACGCAAAATGTCTAGGAAGACTTACTGTTTTGCTTCGACGTGGCAAGTTTTCCTGTCCAGATAATTTGTGGTGTGCATTCAACCAGTTAAGGTGAAAACAAGAGTCTCTGACAATCATGCTGTTTTATTCATGAAAGGAATTGTCTGCTTAGTGAGGCTCACTCATGGGAAAACCTTAATTAAATATGGTGGCACTTCTATTGACATGACCATTCTATGAACACTGGCGTGGAAGTCTTAGGACTAAAAATGGTCATCACAAGGAAGATATTTCTGATGGAAGAAAATAGGTTGACCCTCTAACAAAATCTCAATAGGACACATATGGGCCGCTTGCATCCTTTCTGAAAATGTCCTAGGCCGAAGCATTGTGGAAGAAGAATGATCTAGTCATGGGTTATGCAGAAAGTAATCAGTTTCCAAGGGGATCTCTTCAGGCGTCTGAGGGTCACCTGAGTCCAGGCAACTGGGCTGTTGTGGCCATTTCCGGTCTGTTCTTATTAGCATCTGTCCAAACCACTGTCCATAATAACCTGTATTTAACCAAGCAAATGGCTTTGATTTAAAAAAAGAAAAGAAAGAAAAAGCATTTTATCTTTTCCTCAAATAAGGACAAATTATGAGGATAAAATGAGATTATAAATGTGAAAAACGGTTTGAGAGTAAAAGTTGAATATCAACGTTATTACAAGGACTACCCATACAGGCTTTACACATTTCCTCCAAATACTTGTTTAAAAAAAACAAAAAACAAGTTATACCTTAGATTTGAACATTTCATCCCTTCTCCTTCACCTTGCAAAAAGTCTCCAAGTTAAATGAGCTTCAAATAAGAAATTGAAAGGTGGACCAAAGCTTAGGACTCTAACAGATATGGCAAATGTCAGGTCCATGATGCCAAACTGGTCTGGGTCTATAAGATCCATGAATGATGGATCTGTACTTATGTTGTCCCATGGAAAGTTTCAACCTGCATTTAAGAGAAGACAAAAAGAGCCAAAGGATTTTCCAGAAGAAATTGGCACAAAGAGATTCACTCTAACATGAGGTCTCATGGGCACAAGGGTCAGAACCAGGGAGAAGACCCAGATCTGATCCCTTCCCCATCAGTCCACATGCACGGGGCTTTCAGAAGTCCTAAGTCTCTCAAGACTTGTTGTTCCCTCAACCCTACATCTTCCCCCGGCCTCCCGTCTCTGTCCCTCCTCCTGTTTTCCACACCAAAGATAACACAAGTGTCTTGCGTCACCAGTTGGACTCACCCACCACCACCAATTCCCACAAAAACGAAGCAAAGGGTATGGGAGTGGTGTCGTTTTGTGAAAATCAGTTTGGCACATTCTCTGGTCTTCGGTCTCGATTTCTTTAAGACCCTGAGGGCGTAGGCATGTTCGTCTCCGTGGCCCCTACAGACCAGACCGTGTACGAAGGCCTGTGCTTTTAATCTGGAGCTGAAAAGCCCAACAGTTCCCTGGGCTTTAACTCTAAGCTGTCTCTGCAGAACAACAAAGCCAAGAAGCCCCCTTGCAACAGGATCTGAGGTGGCTGAGGACTCTCTGTGCAGCTGAGAGGCGAGTCATGACCGTCGCTGGGGGATTTAATTGATGTTGGCCACTGTGACTTCCTCATCTTGTACATATTTGGTTTGCAGAATGCAAGGAATTCGCTTGCCGGGCAAGTTTATCCATTCTTTTTTTCTAACCAGGCTCTTTTCTACTGAGGTATGTCTCTTAGAAATTCCCTCAGTGGACCTTTGCCAAAGAAGCAAACGGTTCAGCGGGACGGTTTGAACCTGAAACAGATCCTCTCTAAAAATACACTGTGCGCTGTATGGAAACAGGATCCAGCTCTGACTTTGAAATGGAGGTATCTGAACTTACTACCAAAACTTAGGGCAAAGTCTGGAAGTACATCATCCTTCCATGTGCACACAATACACGAGAGGAAGAATCCGGCCAGGTCAAGTATTTGCTGAACACCCATTATATGCAACAGGAGATCTTGTCACAGTTTACTGAGGAGAAAACTGAAGATCACAGAAGGAAAATAACTTGGCCAAGTTCACATACTAAATGGCAGAGCAGGAATCTATAACCAAGTCTCATGATACAACAAGGCCCATGGCCTTATGTTGGTGTTTTCCCTTTTATCCAACAAGTTGACCAACTAGATAACTAAATGTCACTAAAGCATTAACTGGTAGATTAAAAAAAAAAAAACAATTACGTGTTAAGAGTTAGAATTACAAATTTGAGAAAAATACATAAATCCAGGTCCAGATTAACGACTTACCAAAATCATGCAATTAATGTGATTTTTCTGATTTGCCAATAACCCCTGAACATGATCTTAACCTTCTTTGGAAAGATAAATTTGTTAATGATAATATGTAGCTCTTGATTTTTCTCATATCTAATTTCCTCACATGTATTTTTATCAGAAAAAAAAATGAACATTAGATATATCCTACAGAATTGAGTCCAAAATTACAGGCTTCGTTGGTAGGTAACGGGGAAGACAAAAGCAGAGGAAAATAAAATAGAGCCATTGTGCCATCTAGTGATAAAACTCTTGCTTTGCAAGAAAACCACCCGATGGTGATTCCATTTTGCGAATCAGTCCCCAGGAGTCTCTGAGCCTGAAGAATATTCATAAAACTGGCCAAAACACAGATGTCTGATAACGACAAATAATGGGAAATTAATGGCCGTTCAACAAGAACAATGGCACAGAAACGATTCTTCTGTCAAAATTCTCCCGGTGAGATTCCATTAGAAGCTGGAGGTGAACCCAAATTCTACTCCTTAAAGATCAGCCGCAGGTCCTGTTCACCTTTCTCCCTGTACCCTGAAACTTTAGGTACTAGTTTATTAACTAACAAGGGTTCCATTTCGGCACACAGATCACATTGGTACTTATTCAGTAAGTCTGAGCTATTCTTCCTCCACGAGTCTGACTAGGACTCATGCTCCGTCATGGAGCTCAGCCTAACACCTGAACATCCTTCCTCCAGATTACCTTTCCCTCTGCTCTTGTTCTGCACCAGATGGCAGTAAGTTTGAACTTTGACATTTTCTCTCAATGCTCAGTAAATATCAAAATACCCATAGATAGCTTACCCATTAGAAAAATGTTATAAAAATATTACTTCAAGAGCCAAAGATAATAGAAGCAACATAGAAAATGTGTTTTTAATCTAAAGATTTATGTTTAGCTCAAGAACTTTTTAAGACATAATGAAAGGGAAATATACCAATTTTATAATTCTTATGGTTGAATGAAAAAGTTACCTAGAGGGGCGCCTGGGTGGCTCAGTTGGTTAAGCGACTGCCTTCAGCTCAGGTCATGATCTTGGAGTCCCTGGATCGAGTCCCGCATCAGGCTCTCTGCCTGTCAGGGAGTCTGCTTCTCCCTCTGACCCTTCCCCCTCTCATGTGCTTTTTTCTCTCTCATTCTCTCTCTCTCAAATAAATAAATAAAATCTTTAAAAAAAAAAAAAAGAAAGAAAAAGTTACCTAGAAAAAAAACTGTATTCCAGTTCAGTAATTAATATGTCCATGTATGGTGAAAAAAAATTGTTTACTTCCATTTTGCTTGCACAGTTTTTAAAGTTACCTAGTTTTTATTCCCATGGGATTTGTAACAATTACAGTGACTGGCTCTGTCAGTCCCGGTCTTTTCTCAGGCAGGAGAATAGATGAGCCTAACTGGGTACCTAGTACCAGCCCCTGGAAATCCCTAACAAAAACTCAAAATATTCATAAATTTGACAATACAAATCCTGAGTTGATAATTTCTCAAATCCCCATGAGGCCATCTGGTCTTGGTCAAGAATGAGATTTTCTCTTACTGCAGGTAGGAGCTCCCACAATGCTCTGTAGAAGCCAATAGAGCATAGCAGAGAAAACACACAGGTAAGAGAGTAAGAAAACCCCAGCACAGCAGTATTAGTTGTGTGACCTTGAGAAGTTTCTCACCTTCTCAGAACCTCCAATGCTTTATCTGTGAAGGATTACCTTTGTAAACCTTAGTAATCCACTTAACTTGAAGGATCACCATGTTAAAGAATACATATAAAGTGTCTAACAGATAATAAGCACTCAATAAACGGTAGTCATTTATTAATAAAAGTGATAGTGTGCCTTTTAAAACAATAATTCTTAGAAGATGTTTATTTGGCCTATGACTAGTCCTAGGTAAAACAATAAACTCAACCAAATTTGTCTTTTGGACTTCTTGCTTACTTTTGCAGGACTACCTCCAAAATCCACATGTAAAACCGGCCGAGAAAACCTGACCGAAGGGTAGAGAAAACATTCCAGTCTGCAGTGAATGAGTTGAGAAGCTATGTCATCAAGAGTCAAAACGCCCCATAAAGCTTTTAAAGACAGGTTTATTTATATATAAGTGCATGAAATTGATACAGAAATTTTATTAAAATACTGTATTTTACAAATTTTTAATCCAATAAATTCTGTGTAATGACGTTTAAGTGCTGGATTCACTTTTAACAGTTGTCCTGTGTGAGTCAGTAAAGAGTTCACCCTGTATATTACAAAGAGGAGAGACACACGGACCTCAGAAATGGTCCTGTGATTAGACAGTGGATGATATTAACTGTGCATCTTTTCTTTAAAGCAATGAATTGGAACCTAGATCTTGAGTTTGCAGACCAACTTTCTATAGTCAAAAATAACTTGCGTATGTTTATTGCTGCCCTTTGAAGAAAATGAGTGGTGAAAAATAAATTAAAATAAAGACCAACATCCCTAAGGCTAACCTGATGCTTACCACAATTAAAATAATTAAAGTTCACTGCAAAATTTGTGTTCTCCAGGAAATTCTGCTATATACACAATGAGATTTGTACATGAATTGGGAAATTAAAAAATCGCTTATATAAAATTAAAAATCAATAGTATACAATATTTACAGCTCGTTAGGTATGATACATAAACATAGTTTTTAAAATAACCCTTCAAAATTAAACTGTATCATGTAAACATGCAGTACACATACTCATACAGTGTAGTTTATAGTCTTAACAGAAGGGGAGGGGAACTGTGTTCACATAACGTAGGGTACTTCATCACGTACGCCTTTGCCTTTGTGCGTGACCCCATCCAACATTTATTCTTCCTGTCTTTAAACTTCACAGTACATTAAGTATTTCTATAGCAAAAAGAAATCCCTGATGGTAAACATATTCCTAAAGGTTACATAAAGTTTCTGCCCTTAAACTACGATATAAAACTAACACTGTTCACACTAGAATTTCTAGTTTACGACAAAACTAAATTTAAAATCCCACACTTAATTGTCCTGACTACATTTTTCTCCATTTCAAATGTACTTGTAAAAAGAAAAAATTATAGACATATACCACATCATGAAAATGTAAGGAAAGTAGTTGTCATCTGTCAGTCAATGGCAAAATGGCTGATTTTTATTCACCATAAGGAGTTAATTCAATTATACAGTCCCTAAACTCTAAATCCCCAGTGACAAGTATGCCAATCCTGAATCCTGTCAAATTCACTTTACAAAAGTATCTTAATTTCCAAGGCACTAAGGCATCATTTAGCTTTTAAAAACTACTTGTGTTTTAATAAATGATTCATCAGTGGTCTGAGAGTTGACACAATTTGAAAGTGAATTTTTAATACCTATCGGGTAAACTATTTTTGCTATTTAAATCAAGCCATTTTTGTTGGTTAACTTGAAGTTGATCCCCTCGTCTTCAAATGACTAGAGTCAGGGGTTAATACTTCATGGTAGAATCCTATGAATTTTAGCAAGTTATAGGACTATAATGAAAAATACTGCGGAATTTTATTTGTTCATCTAAATGTGTACAACTCGTGTGTGTGTGTGTTGTGTGTATTGAGTAGAGGGTCGAAACTGTAAAAATTTCTCCATCATAAATGCATCTGATATCACAAATACCAAGAAAGTGTCAACAATTAGACCATCAACTCATCCAGTACTGAAAGTAAATCATTTTTAAATTACTTTTCAAACAAGTGCCTCTATTTCGCTCTCTATGGAGAAAACTTTAAAACGTTCCTTCCCCCAAGATACTTAGTGATGATGTGCAAACATTTTAGTTTAAAAACAAGAGAATTTTCTCATCATCAGTAGTACTGTCAAGTTAACATTCATTTGCACAGGGCTCTAAAACAAGAGATGAACTTTGGAAATTATCAATATGTATTTAGGAGAGAAAGTGTTACAGTTATGGTAATTATGAATGATATAGTTCTTCCTTCTATATATTTGTTACACTTTCCAGTTTCAGTTACATACCTAAATACATTCCCGAAGAGGGGGCAGTCACATTACCATCGAGGGGAGATCGATATGGGTGCAGTATATAATCCAAAAAATATGTAAGAGGTTCATGCTCTCTTGGCTTGCCTATAGCATTTAATTTTCAGTAAGATTATAACTGCATAACCATAAGGTGTTAAGAACATCTTCTTCTGAACCAGCATTTCTGAGTCTATCAACAAATTGTACATATGTTTAAACTATAACATATGACATCGGTATGGAAGGAAGAGGGAGATTTTTAAGAAACTGCAAAATTAGTTCTCTAAATCGACCAAGGGTCATTATGTAAGTTCAACATATGTGCAATGAATGTAAAGCCGAGTCCTCTAAACTCGGAGGAGGAGATAGTTACAGTTCAGAGCTCAGTTCATTCAGAAATGTGGGCGCTTCCATCAATTTAATAAAGTTATTAACTGGTACGTCTCCATATTTACTGAAAATATTTCACATATTAAGCACTACTTCCCCAAATTCACAGATACGTTTTTAGATAACTACTTTAGCAACCTCCTTAAAAACATTGTACTGTCTACACTGAACAGAGATCCTTCCATGAGAAGAGCAAACCCATCACCACACACACACACACACACACACACGCGGAA
>NC_058410.1:130607216-130643538 GCF_002201575.2 Neomonachus schauinslandi | reverse complement strand
AAGAGCAGAGCAAACCCATCACCACACACACACACACACACACACACACACACACACACATACGCGCGCGCGCGGAATGCAAATGCTCCCCAGCATGTCGGAAACATGCAGCACCTTCGCGCCGTGTAGTTTACAGACCTACCACCAGGGGGCAGCTGCGTTTGCCCCAGCTTGCGCGCCTTGCCCTCCAGCGCCTCTTCCTGCCTTTAACCTGCCCGCTCCTACAACTACCACATGTTTGAAAAACCTTACCATCTTTAATCAAATAATGTCCTTTTGCACCTGAAGAGTCGCTCCTCAAGATGTTATAAAAAAGGACCAGGAGTTAGGAGAAATCATGAACCAACTGATCGGCTCACTAGCCGATTTTCAGCACTGAGAGTCTCACCCCTGGTTTTTATTTACACGGCGACCCAGCTTCTCTGCCACTGAGATCTACCAGAATTTCTTCGGGACGTTCCGTGTTCTTCACATCTTACAAACAAGTAAGGACTCTTTGAAGAGATTCTGATTAAGACGTTGAGAGGGAGGGGCGCCTGGGTGGCTCAGTCGTTAAGCGTCTGCCTTCGGCTCGGGTAATGATCCCAGGATTCTGGGATCGAGCCCCGCATCGGGCTCCCTGCTCCGCGGGAAGCCTGCTTCTCCCTCTCCCACTCCCCCTGCTTGTGTTCCCTCTCTCGCTTTCAAATAAATAAATAAAATATTTAAAAAAAAAAAAAAAAGACGTTCTGAGAGGGAAAAAAGGTAACAGCAAGAGGAAAGTAGTTTGAGAATATTTCCGAAAATACCCTCCGTGTCTTGTGACTTCGTGGATTATCACCTGGACATAAATCGGAAAGTACAGTCTCTCCTTGCAGTTAGAAACAAGCGGGTAGGGCGTAAGCACCCCTGGTCGATGGGAGGAAGGACGCGGGAGGCACTGAAGCCCAGGTCTACTTCCTGCAGAACCCACAGGACCCCTGAAGCCCGCAGCCCAGGGTGGCAGAGGAGAGGACCCCACACACGGAGGACACTGTTTCCCATCCCTGGAAGGAGGACAGTTAAGTCGCATGCGGCAGACGTTCAATGGATGTTGGCTGAGTGGTCCAAGGGAAGCGAGCGGGATAAGGCAAAGGCAGAGGAGTGAGTGTGGCTACCCTCTCACCCTTTTCCTAGTTTAACGGGCGATAAATAACAACAGAAATTCAATCCTGCTTGCCCCGGCCATCTCCACCCCCTCCCCAAAGCCCAGAAATGGTCTTGGAGAATCTGCTCGTTTTGGAAATGAAGAGGTGGAGAGGAGGTAAGGGAAGCAAGATTCTAAGTTTCCTTCTTAAAATATATGTAGGGGAAAACGTGAAAATGGAAGAAAATAGATTAATTTTACAAAACAACATATTAATTGGTGTTAAAAATGTAATTAAAACAATTCTAATGACTCTCTTCTTGACCATCTACTGCCAAATGTGTACTGCTTTGCATTCAACAAGCGACGGGCCCTGGGTTCGAGTTGACGTGGTGGGCTTAGTGTCTAGAATTCTGTCCACTCTGTCACAATAATGACAGCTCTGTTACAGAAAGTCCATTTGGTGGATAACCTGGGAACACCAGAATTTGGGGACAGGGGGCAAGGGGAACAGGACTTAAACTCTCAAACAGAATCGGGAAGTAAAATGTCCCAACCTTTTTAGGATTTACAATCACCTTGCTAGCTCTTGGTGGACTCAAGGGCAGGGATCTCCTCTCGGTCATCCTTGCACTTACTATAGAAATACTCAGTACAGCACTTTGAAAACAGCAGACCCATGTTTACCAGATTGAATTAGTTGGCATGGAAGTGCCAGCATGAGCAGAGTAATGTGACAGCGCCATTTGTCTCTTAATTAGACCTTCTCTAAAGGCCTTTTCAACAACACTCTTTGATTTCCACTTACCCCTATTCCTTCTGTCACAGATGCATGATATACGGGGCAGTTCATTTCCTTATTTCTCACTTAAAGTACAAACAAAACCCTTAGGCTTTTTTGGGCTGTGGAAATGTACGTTGCAAATACTAAGAAAGTACATCGGGTACCAGACTATAGGACTGCTTAGTACACAGTAAGATCTAAAGTAAGAATGATTAAGCTGCGGGCACAGAACAGCTCTACACCATTTAGAAATGTCCTTATTCTAGGAAACCAGTGGAGCCATCCTGTGGGGCAGAGCACTCACACCTCCTTCATTTAAAAGTTTTACATATTATTTGTAGCCTCAAGGGGCCCCCCTGATTGATTCTGATCTACGGACAGTTCTAACCAGTATGTTAAATAATAATTAGTTTGGGCGTATCGGCATAGATCTCTTCTTTGGGGAATTGATTTCAACATCAGTAGTATTTTAGTAAACTTTTTTTTAAATAAAGGAGTGTAAACTCTAAAGGATTTCCCCCTTCCTTCCTGCATTTATCACAAAGAAAGTTTACTGCTAAATCATACATAAATTTTAAGACAGTGTAACCCAAATACATCAATAAGGGCTTTTGTCATATCACAAACAAGGGTCTCCAGCACTAATAAACCAAGAAAAATTTCTCCAAATTCAAAAATCTCAAACATCCTTACTTATTTAAAAGATCATTCAACTGAACAAATATATAAAATTCTCTACTAGAACATGAAAGTGTTCACTGAACAAAAGCTTTCCAATTAGACTATATTCATATATAGCAGCTTTACACATATGTATATAATGATATATATGTGTGTGGATATATATCATTAAGGATTTGTCGTCTGTAGGAAAACCACTGATTTAAAAAAAAAAATCTCAGCCTAAAGGTAGCTATTAAGACAATTTCATCAACTCACACTATTCAACTGCATTTCAAAACATCAAGAGAGTGACATTTGCACAAAAATCTCAATGGAAAGAACTGAAAACAGCAAAGAAACCAAAAATTGCCCCCAATGGTTAAAAGTACACACATAGACTCAATTCATAATGTAAAGCAACATGATGGGGATAGCTGCAGGACACTCTAAGACTAATTATTAACCATCCAATTATACTCCCATTCTAGAGTAAAAACAGGAGTTAAAATCTCTTTGGTCCACACATTGATGGATTTAATGTGTCCAGGTTATTTTCCAGCTAATTTTGGATTCTAAACCATGTGCTCCGTATTCCCTTACCATGATAACTTTCGTAAATCATGAAACAACCATATGTTAAAATAAATATTCATATTGTAGATCTGAAACAATGTGAACACATTATTGGTAACTCCTCTCAAAGAATATGAACACTTGAAATTACCAATAGAAGAGCCAAAGTAAAGGAAGAACACAATTCAAGTCTAAAAGAAAAGGAGAAATCAAATGGACTGGGAAAGTTTATGCCTAAATTTAATTTGGGAAAACATCAGGAACATAAAGAACACATGAAAATAATTTTAGGCTTGTACATAATAAAAAGAATCAATTTTAAGATTTACTTCAAAGATCTCTAGGGATGCATAGTTGCTTAATGGTGTCTTTAAAAACAGATCTCCAAGCCACAGCATTAGTAAACCCCCAAAACTGGCTTCCATACTGGTAAAAGTATCCCCTTCCCCAACTCCCTATTTTTACGTCATTGAAACACATTCTGCTTTTCGGTGGAGAAAAAGTGGTGTGGGTAATGGAGGTCTTAAATTTGAATGGGACCTAATAGAAACGTACTTTTTACCAAATCGGGTCATAAAACAATGAGGCTAGAGTATGCAGATTATTTTTTGGACTGCCCTTAACTTCATATTTTCTGCAGTGGCTTTTTGAGTTAGCACATTTATAAAGGGACCTGGTATTTAAAACAATCTCAGTAGGAGACAAATTCAACCAGGTTCTGTTTCCCTTGCTCCTTGCACTCTTAAAAACAACTGCATCTTGCCAAAACCTCTTAAAATGTTGTATTACTAAGGATTTTTCATTCTAATAAATGTCGTCACTGATTCTAGGAAACTTAACAGCGCAAATCGAGAACCGAACAACGGAATCACTCTAATATATGTTCAGTACTGTACTGATATGCTGAGATTAACTGCCAAATTTTTAAATTATTTCTTATATTCCCCAATTTTTACTTAGTGAAATTGTTACCACATGCCCAATGTAATGCAATTACTCTTCTTATATAACTTACTTGTTACTTATCTACAAATGAGGCTCTTTGTTTTCACAGCCTAATTTAGGCCACTCTTTAAATATAGGTAATACTCCAGAATGAAAGATTGTTTATGTTTTGTCAAAAATCAAGATATATGCAACAAGTAATATAATCCCACCGAGATACTAGCTATAAAGATGTTTTCTCCATGAGATACATGGCAAAAACTTTCTTTAGAAGGGTCGAAGAATGCAACATGCATTTCAGACTTCTTTTCTTACAAAGTTTATAAGAAAATTTTCAAATTATATTTTTATGACACACAAACTACAGTCAATGTGTGTGACCTATAAAGTTTTTGAATTCGTATCAACAGAACAGTTACGTAGGAGGGAAACTATTAAAAGAGTGTTATCTGAGTGGAAAGGATGCACCCTACGGGTCTACTTTGAGTCCTTAAAAGAGTTTAGCTAGTTTTCCATTAAGTATTATTTTCCACATAAATTAAAGTAAATAACAATAATGCCTAAACATATTAAAGCCCTAAATCCCAGAAACGTTCAACATTAAAAACCAAATCGTTTACCTCATATTCAATGATTCGGTGTTCAGCACTCATAGGGGATTTAGCGTCACAAAACAAAAATCTCACTACCTTACCTGAATTCATGTCAAATATGGTTCACAGCACTCATCTACATCTACACTTGCAAATTGTCACATGATCCATGTTAAAAAAAAAAGAGAGAGAAGAGTTTGGCACATATATCAATTCCTCAAAACGTCCCTGTAACTCAACACAACACTGTTAAGAACGACGAGTCAACACCAGTGTTAACCTGATTGGCAGCTAAGCAAGGTGCTTCTTCCTGTAGCTTCCGGTCCTGTGATGCGCCCGGCCCGGGACGGAGGCACGTAAGGTGCAGTGCGGTAGTGCAATCACTTGGACACCAGAGGGCGATCTTTGCACACAGCTCAAGGCCTTCGGTGGCGCCCTGCTCCTTCCACGTTCTCCTCGTACGATTTCATTCCCGCTCCTTCACAACGCCGTGTTCTGAGAATCTGTACATCTGTTTCCTTATGTGAAGTAAGACATTCCCACCGAAAGCTCAGAGTGTGGCGAGGATCCTTGAGAAGGAGATGATTAATGTCAATACAGTCTGTCCCACGCCCCACACCAGCGCCTCCAGAGGGGCCATGTTCTTCCCTGCGACTCGGTAGATGCCCGCGACTGCTGCGCCTGCATGAGAAGGGACAGAGAAACAAACCAACACGTTCATTCCCTTCGCAACACGCTGCACCGTGGGGACGTCAGATCGCTTTTCATCTCAGCACCCCAGAGTCCTCCATCAGGCTCATCTTCTAAACTGTCCACCGAAGTTTCCGTGTGATCGGTTCAAGTCACACTTGACCGTCACACCACTTCACTAAAAGACAGGATTTGCTATTCAGCTGCAAAATACATATTTACAGTACATGCTGTTTACTTGACATCAAACATGTTCATAAACCATGAATAATTTGTTATTGTAATCTCTCACCTGGGCATTGAATTGGACAGACAAAACAAACATGTCTGTTTTTATAAACATACAACTACCCATATTGATAATTATAAATGAAAATACAGAAACTACACAATTTAATGCAGTTTCTAAATTATTCAAGTAATTTTTATTTTATTTTTTTTTTTTTTTTTTAAAGATTTATTTATTTATTTGAGAGCGAGAATGAGAGAGAGAGAGAGTACATGAGAGGGGGGAGGGTTAGAGGGAGAAGCAGGCTCCTCGCCGAGCAGGGAGCCCGATGCGGGACTCGATCCCGGGACTCCAGGATCATGACCTGAGCTGAAGGCAGTCGCTCAACCAACTGAGCCACCCAGGCGCCCTATTCAAGTAATTTTTAAAAAATTAATTCTTAAATGTGTATAAAATATCAGAAGAGTTGACTACCACATTTCAGAATCTACCATATAAAGTAGTTTACCAAGTCTTTTTAATAAAGCATACAACCATAAAGTTATTTAGGGACTAGTATCTTGACATCTAATAAAAATGGAAGATGCACCTGACATCTGTTCTGGGAAAAATGTTTAGATCATGCACACTTCCAAGAATTCGAGAATCCCAGAGTTACAGGAGTCTCAGAGCCCATCTGATTCAACACTTCACCTTATTAATATACTATATATACTGAAACATTTAGAGTATGCCTCTCCAGCACTAAGTTTTAGAAAATGATCCAAGAAGTGGAAAATCTAAGCACTTACTAGCTCAGGCTTCCTAGGAAATGGTAAGCAAATGTGTCAAGTCAAACATCTCATGCTCATATGAGGTGAAGAGCATGGGTTTTGCAGCCAGACTTGCGGATCAAACTCCGAAATCCACTCCCTGGCAGATGTGCTACATGGGGCAATCACTTAACCTTTCTGTGCCTTATTTCCTCAACTGTAAAATGGGTGGGAATGAAGATGAAGAGTGACTGGTCCTAGTATGCACTCTGAATTTTGGCTAAGAGTTGTCATCGTAGTAAATGAGAAAGGTATTTCCAATCAGTGATTCAGCATTCAGTAAATAGTGTTGGAACAATGAGCAGACATTGGAAAGAATAAATCTAGGTCCCTACTTTACATCACTCCCCAGAATAAATTTCAGATGGGTTAAAGAACAAAATATTAAAAACAAAGCTGTAAATGTAAACTTTAAAACAGAAGAGAATATATCTATGATCTTAGGAAAAGAGGGCTGCATGAAAAAGAGCAAAACCCCTAATGGGACATGGGGCGCCTGAGTGGCTCAGTCGGTTAAGCGTCTGCCTTCGGCTCAGGTCATGATCCCAGGGTCCTGGGATCGAGCCCCACATTGGGCTCCCTGCTCGGCGGGAAGCCTGCTTCTCCCTCTCCCGCTCTCCCTGCTTGTGTTCCCTCTCTCGCTGTCTCTCTGTCAAATAAATAAATAAAATCTTTGAAAAAAAAAAAAAAAACCTAAAGGGACAGATGAGAAAAATACTTGATCCATGTCCAGAGTACAGACACACACATATATACACGTATAATAACCAAGGCAGTACTTATTGTAGTAGCAAAAAAACAAAAACAAAAACAAAACACCACAAAGTCAAAAGCAAGAAGCCAATATCCTTCAGGGTGGAGTGTGTAAACTATATCTAGCCCACACTACGAAACCCATACAATTTCAAAAGAAAAATAAAAACCTTATGAACTGACAGAGAGAACCTAAGACATTATTTATGCAACAAATAAAACCTAAAACTATATATATTCTCTACTAGTACATGCATCCATCCTATGCATGTGTGCATGTATGTAAACATTTATATATGTAAATATGAATGAATGTAATATTCATATATACATACAATCCGGGGGCATATAAGCCAAACTGAAAATAGGGATTACAACTGAGAAGAGCACTAGTTTGGGAGTGCTAGTCCAAAGAGACCTTTGCCTTATCCATAATGTTTTGCATTTTACAAGGAGAATATGCCGTCATATATTACTTATGTAACTAAAATTAATTTTAAAAATCTAACAATTTCCACACCAACTTGCCCACACTTCTCTCTAATTCCAAGAAACTTTCATCTTTAAGGTCAGAATATCTTTCAATCCTCTTTTCCAAACTAAAATACTTGTACATAATGACAAAGTTCACTGAACTCTTGATATAAAATAGTAAGGAATAAATTATACTTTAAGCTAGGTAGCAAATGCTCATAGAATAAGAAAAATTGTGCACATGTTCAATGTCAAGTGTTTCCTATGTGACTAGAAGAGGTGGTGCTTATATTTAGTATTTCTGTGCCTCCGAAGTTCAGGGTGGGGTCCTTTGGCTGTAGACGGAGGGCCCAGGAAAGCATGTTTCGGGCATCTCCTGGAGGGGTTTAGAATTTAATGGAGGTCAGGAGCCATGGAGACACACCCGAAGAGACAAGTGAGAGGGAATAAGAAAATGATTTAAGGAATAGAAAATGAGTACTGAGAACCTTTCCACTCTACTGTCATCTTCTTTCCCAAATAAGCTGACTCCTTTATCGAGTATTTGGCTGGTCTGGTGATTAAAATGGATTTCACGCTGGAAGGCCCTGATGTTCGAGGGAAAACAAACAAAACTCCTAAATAACCCATTCTTCTTTAAAATCTTTCAAGGAACAGAGGACAAGCCCTTCAAGCCTATATAGTGTTAGAAAATAAAACAAACCACCGTTTTCTTTCCAGTGGATAATGAGTTAGGAAACAATTCGGAAGTTACAACTTCCCTCCAAAAGAAGTAGATTTACAGAAGTCCCCACTGCCTTGTAGAATCTCACACCCAGAAGCACTGGTCAGAAAAGTGTACCAGTGGAACTCTCAATCTAAAAGATCTGCAAGAAAACAATTTTGCATGCCTAATAAATGAATTTGGAAGCACTGCTATTGAATATTGAGCAGATACGAAAGAGTATTTATAAAAATATATGTAGAAGCTCCTTGGTGTCTCACTCAGTTGGTTAAGTGTCTGACTCTTGGTCTTGGCTTGGGTCATAATCTCAGGGTTGTGGGATCCAGCCCCCACGTCGTACTCCATGCTCAGTGTGGAGCCTGCTTGGGGGTTCTCCCTCCCTCTCCCTCAGCCCCTCCCCCCCAAATAAATAAATCTTTAAAATATATATATTTTATATATATGTAGATTATAAAATGACAACAAATTCCCAAGTACCATCATCCAACTGAAGAGAAGAACATCACTATTTCCTTTGAAATTCCTGTGGACTCTGCTCAATTATATCCCATTCCCTCCTTGAATTTGTTTTTTATCATTCCCTTGCTTTTTGTCAGCTTTACCACCTTCATGTATCCTAAAAACATATATTATTTGGTTTTTTAAATAAATTAATTTTATGTAAATTGACATTATAAGTATTCTGGAATTTGGGTTCAGTATCATAGGTCTGAAAGCTACCCACGTTGCTGTGTGTAGCTATAATTCATGCATTTTCACTACTGCGTAGAATTCTAAGCATGAATATACCACAATTTATCCATTCTACTGCCAATAACATTTATTTCCAATCCGTAACAATGACAAACACTGATTCTACGAATATCCTTGTGTGTGACCCCTGGCCCACATACACAGTCAAAAATTTCTCTTCAATACTTGGGTAAAAGTAGAACTGCTCAGTCTTATGTTATGGGCATTTTCAACTTTACTAAGTAATGCCAAACTGTCTTCCAAAGTAGCTGAACCAATTTATATTCCAGTTACTCCATTATCTTCAGAAGCAGTTGGTATCTTTTTTTTTTTAATTTTTGTCAATCTGGTAAGTAAGAGATGTCATCTCTATGATCAATTTGCATTTCCCTGATAATTAATGTGACTGAACTTTTCTTCTATTATGGTCTTTGTTTTTTTGGTGAAATACTCAGCTAAGTTAAGCAAGAATGAAGAAGACCCAAGTGGAACAAGATGCTTGAAATAAACGCTGCATGTCTGGAATCCCCACTACCCACAAGGGCAGAAAGAATCACTTAGAAATAAGCGAAGTACTCCCGAGGACTGAGGAACTAGCAAATGCTGGCACAGTGAAGAAGACGGGGAGAAAGTAACACTGCTGAGCTGATGCGACTTTAGTGAAAGATATGAACCTACAAGGTCAAGAGAGGCTAGAAGAGCCACCAGTGGACAAAAGATGTCAATATACAGCGACACACCAAAGAAAGTGATCTGATTTGCCCTCCATATTTCCTGAGAGAAAGTAGATGCGAAGGCAACGGCAGGTTTGGTTTTAACAGCATTGGTTCTATCAGCCTGTGTGGTCAGAGGAGGGGCCAGCGAGTTGTGGTCCACAGGTCCAATCTACATACCACATCACAAGGACGTGGCACAGGAGTGAAGAATGGTTTTTACATTTTTAAATGGTTTTTTAAAAACCAAAAGAAGAATACTTCATGATACATGAAAATTTTACAAAATTTAAATTTCAGTTTCCATAAATAACGTTTTATTGGCATACAGCCATAGTCAGGCCGGATCCTGAATTATCTTTGCATTCCTAGGGTAACACTCAAAAGCTAAATGAGCCTACACTTTTCCACTCCTGCACGGTCTTTTTCTTGCTTAACAAGATTACTTTGGCCTCAGCAAATAACTGTGCACGGCTTTACTCTTTCCATTTCCTCAATAATTTGGATAAAACAGGAACTAAATTGCTTCTTCAAAATTTGGTAGAACTCATCTGTAAACTCCATTTGAGCCTGGAGTTCCTTTGGGAGGGGAGGGTCTTCAACATTTCAACTGTTTAAATATACTTATTGTCCTATTCATATTTTGTTTCTTCTTATGCCAATTTTGACATTTTATACTTAGGAATATATATATCCCTGTTCGCAAAACTGTTATTTTTATAATTCTTTATTCTATCTCTATTATTGGGTCTGTAGTTATTCTATTTTTTTCTATAATTTTCTGCCTTAACTTTGTATTAAAAATTAGTTTGCCAGCAATCTATTCATCTTAGTATCTTTCCAAAAACCAGTTTTTTGCTTTATCTTTCATAGACTCAACTCAGAAAACTGAACAGCATTTCTCCACACCAATAAAACTAACCAATGTCATTGGAAGATACCATGCGCAACAACCATGACAAAAGAGCTCAAGAATTAACCAAAAATATAAACCCTCTTGCTGAGAAAGACATTTTAAAACTCTAACAGAAGATACAGAAGATGATCTGAAGACATGGAAATCTAATACATGTTCTTGGGTAGGACAGTTTACTATGCCAGTTCTTTCCAAATTAACCTCTCCATCCAATTAAATCCGAATAAAAATCACAGTTATACTTTTTGAGAAACTGAGTAGACAAATTCTAAAATCTTCGTGAAAGAATAAAAGCCACTAAACAGCTACGCTAACTTTGAGAAAGAAATGAGAGGAATCTAGCCCAACCAGGTATTAAGAAATACCAAAAAACCAGGGGCACCTGGGTGGCTCAGTTGGTTAAGCCACTGCCTTCAGCTCAGGTCATGATCCTGGAGTCCCGGGATCGAGTCCCGCATAGGGCTCCCTGCTCGGCGGGGAGTCTGCTTCTCCCTCTGACCCTCCCCCTTCTCATGCTCTGTCTCTCTATCTCATTCTCTCTCTCAAATAAATAAATAAAATCTTTAAAAAAAAAAAAAAAAGAAATACCAAAAAACCACAGGGATTAAAAAAAAAAAAAATGCTGCAAGGACACATAAAAAGACTAACAAATAAGCACAGGGTTCAGAGACAGATCCTTGTGCCTTGAGCATAATATGCAAACAAGGTGAGTCAATGAGGAAATGATGGGTGTTTTTAGTGGATGGTGTGGTCAAAACTGACTTATTACGTGGGAAGAAAAATAAATACACCTGGAATCCTATCTAATACCAAATACAAAGTTAGACTCTAAACCAGGCCACAAATCAGGAATTTATGAAATTATGCCTGAATGCTAGATCCCTGTTTTTATAAATAAAGTTTTATTGGAAAAAGTTATGCCTATTCATTTACACATGTCTATACCTACTTTCACACCACAATGGCAGAGTTGAAGAGCTGTGACAGAGACCACCGGGCTTGCAAAGTTTAACATATTTCCTATCTAGCCCTTAATAAGAAAATGTTTGCTGACTCCTGTTCTAAAGGAATTAAAGGCCTTAGTATTAAAGGTAAAACTGTAAAATTAACATTAGAAAATATACCAGCATATCTTTTGACCTTGGTTTGGGGAAAACTTCTTAAATTATAAACCATAAGGCAAAAAACTCTTTGCGCTGATAACACAGAAATTAAGGCTTTCTGCTCAACAGATATCATAGATGATGGTAACTGATAAAAGACTGAGAAGTTACTTGCAAAGTCCAAAACCAACAAGAGACCAATACCTCGAATGTATAAGAAACCCCTATAATTTAATGAGAAGGAAGCAAGAACCCAAAAGAAAAGTAAGCATATAACTTAAAGAAGCAATTTGCAGAGAAAGAAATCTAAATATATAATAAGCACAGGAAGAGCTGTTCAAACTCCTTAGTGATCAGAGAAATGGAAATTAATCCAACAAAGAGATAACATTTTATACCTTCAGATTTGCTAAAATTAGTCAGGTATGTAATGCCAACCGATGGCACTATACAGACAGCTGGTTTCTCCCAATTTTGGTATTAACCATCAATACCAACTAAAATGAAAAATCACTGTATTGGAAATAAAACCTAAGAAGGAGCAAAATATAACAGATATGTATCTATATTCAGTCAATATCTTATTCAGAAGAGATATGAAGCAATCATTTGCAGACTTGAATACACAGTTGAGAGCATACTGACACTCACAAATTGCATTAAGAAAACAAATATAGATAATATAGTCTCATTATGGCTAGTTTTCTTAATTCAAGTATCTGCAGGTCAAAGACTAGCCAGAAAAATTTAAATACTTTATTGCTAACCCGGATACAAATTTTTACTTGAAATTATGTCAGACTTTCTTTTTAAGGATTTAAAATATAACACTGTAGTTTCTAAAATCACTGGCTTATTTTATTCTTGGCTGAACTAAAACTAGGTAATATATGTACAAATGCATCATTAGAGATAAACTGAAGGAGAGTGACATTTCTCCTGCTCTCTTAGCTTTTACAATAATTTATGCCAATAAATACACATATCTGCACAACTACTTACAAATCCTGAGCGGGCTGTTCCTTCTTTCATCCTCTGTTCATGGGTTCACACTTGCAGCAGCGGGACCCATCAAAAACACTGGCAGTCCCTTTCAAGCCTCACTGTATGCCACCACAGTGAATAAAACTAATTCGGATTGTTTCCTTTTGCCACAGTCCTTACTTCATGCCTAACCACAGCCGCTACTCTTGTTCAGCTCCCAGGCTCAAGTTCAGATCACAGGTAAGGCCTCCCTTCCTCTTCCCTCCCCCGTTTCTTCCTTTCTTTCCTCTGCACCTCCTCCCCTACTCCACCCATCTCTCCAACCAGTATTTTCTGAGTATCTGTTATGATCCAGGTACTGCTTTATTGTTAGGAATACAGCAGTGGTGAAGACAGACGAGGTCCCTGCGCTTTCAGAGTTTTCTCTTGTTTTTTTTACATATAACTATATTCAGCTATTAAAGTAAATTTTTCCATTGGCCTGCTTTGTCCCTTGCCAACCCCATTCAAAACCATCTTACTTGTTTTCCACAGCCTGCAGGAAAAAAGTCCAAATATTCTGGCTCGCCTTCTAAGACCCTCTAGGATTTGGCTCCACTCTGTCTTTCCAGCAGAATCTCCACCTTCACTATGCATATCCTGTGCTTTGGCTAAACCTGAGTACTCGTTTGAAACCCTATCTGTGGCAAAGTGAATGAGGTTTTGATAAGGTGTTATATGATAAGGTTACAGGCTGCATGCAGCAACAACAAAAACCCAACACAGAGTAACACAGAAAACCCAAACAGGGAGTGGAGAAAGGATGAAAAAACTGATGACTACATGGAAATCTGATACATGTTCTTGGGTGGTACAGTTTACTATGCCAGTTCTTCCCAAATTAACCTCTCCATTCACTTAAGTCCCAATAAAAATCATAGTTCTACTTCGTCCCACAACTATTTTATGAATGTCCTGTCAGTGTCAGGACAGACACAGAAACGAGGGGACAGGGGTTTTCCTCCCAAGGCAAGGTGTGCCAATTCCTCTGGGAAAAGGTGACTGTCCCACACAAAAGGAGGCCTTGGAACTACAGGGGGAAAAGGACTTACTCTTATCTGGGGGGCTAGGAACCAACCAGAAAGGAAGATGTCCTTCCCGTGGCAGCAGTGAGCTGTGCCAGGCCAGAAGAGAATGGCGGCCTCGGCCTCCAGTACCCCGGCTGTGGCAGAAATCACCAGCAGCATGGAGAAGCAGCTAGAACTGCACCCAGAAAGTGGCCGCAGCACCCTTGGGTCTCAACAGGACGCATCTAAGTCCTGGCTCACCCAGCACAGCAAAAACTAGAACCACGTCTCTGAACCCAAGGTGGAGTGGGGGCCCCGGTCCGGGGTTAAGGAAAGGCAAAGGGAACGACCCAAGGCCTGTGTGCGGTGCGCTTCGGGCAGCTCAGGAGGGAAGCCGCACACAGCTCGAGGATACTCTCATGTGGCTGATCTCTAGTAGGTCAGGGGAGATTTATGCCGTAACAATTTGTGTTTAAGAAGAAAGTGTGATTTTACTTTGCAGACCCAGGCAGATTGCATCGAGGACCTACGGGCTATGTTTTCACTTTTTTTTTTTTATGACAATTATCAGTGGCAATTTGTGTGCCTACCTCTCTCTCTGGCTACATCGGGAGTTCCCTTAAGGCAAAAACTATGTCCACTAGAAAATAACTTTCCCCATGGATTTCTGCGCCCCTTGTCAATTTTAACAAGTTGTTCTATTTCCCACAGAACCTTGCATAATGAGTCTTCACAGAGAAATCAAAAACTATCCGTTCAGTGCGTAAATGAACTGGTCTCTACCTTCCAGGTGAAGTGTGATCAGTGCTGCAAATATTCTCCGTGGGAGATAACCCTGGTGTCACAGTCATCATAAGAATAAAGTGCATATACAATCAGGTCCTTAAACAAAACAAAAGCAACTTACTAGTAATCATTGCTCCAGTTACAGAAGCCAGAAATCCGATGCTGACTGCAACGAGCGAGATTACTCTCCCCTGCCTATGTCTCTGCAGCATCACAAACATCAACACGCCCGCAGCACCATGGACAAACAGAGAGGAGAAGAGAGCCCACAGAAAGATCCAGTACCACATCTCTGAAAGGAAAAGCAGAGGGTTAATAATTCTGTTGAAAACATCCTAGAAAATTCGGTTTAACAAATAGGGAGCCCCCAGGATTTGGAGGAAGGGTAAATGAGATAAAGGATATAAAAATGCCCAGCACAGTGCCTCATACATAGCAACACTAAATGAAAGTTAACGATGATCATCATCACTGATGCTCGATGGGGAAAGAGTTCCAGAACTTCAGAATATTAAGGATACCCTCTGATTGGCTCTAAATGTCTCCATCATATAGCTATAATCCATCAACGTGTCTAACGAATCCCTAATTAACTTGCAAATCTCTTGGAATAAAGTTGTTTGAGATATGATTTTCTACACTAAATAACAGTGTGAAGACATTTTTGAAATCTACTCCTTAATTCAAGTTGTTCCAGAAATCAACAATTTTATCTTTTATGATTTTAGGAATTTCAGGCAATTCCCCTCTTGGCTCTCAACTTTATATACTAAAGCATCACTCAGAATTTTTTTTTTTAATTCTTTTTCTCAGGTCATTTTAATAGTCCTTACCCAGACCTTTCCAAGCTCCATTGTTCTTTCTTCAAAGTGTCCTCAATTACTGTTCATTTTGGTTTAGGTTACAGTGGATGAGCGCACCTTCCATTGTCTCTCTAGCACTCATTCCCTTTCTTTCTGGCCACCTGCGCCCTCCCAGTCAGCCCGTACAGCTCCTGTAGGCTTTGCCAGGTCTTTGCATTGACTCCACCTCCCTGCCCAGGCCTGTGGTGAGGTCCATCAGGGGAGGCAACTGATCCCCGCTGGGCCGATCATTCCCTTCCCCTGGGAATTCTGGATTGGGCCCCAGGGAGCACCACAGTCTTTGGGTGGCTGAAGGATTTGTGAAGAGCCATTTCTGCATCACGTGATGAGAGCCACAGAACAGGATGAAAGAAAAATGTATCCATCAAAGACAAGAGACAACCAAATCCCTCATTCCAGTGATTTCTAAGGCCTGCCACATTACTACCCTTAGTTTCAATGTAACATCCCAGTTTCCTTTTAATAAAATTCCTTTTTATGTAAACTAGCTCAGGGAAGTCTTCTGTTACTTATAGCTGAAAGAGTGGACTCCAAATGTGGAGATGTCACCTTGAGGATCATCCTTGGTATGCAAACATTCTGTAATGCAAAGTATCTGCCATCGGTGCTAGTATTCACTCTCTATCAAGTGGAAAAGAAAGGTCAATAAAACAGTCATGAAATAAAGAGAACAAAAATGGATGAATAAAAACATATCTATCCTAACATCATTACAGATATTACACTGTTGATGGGAATGTAAAATGGCGTAGCTGCTATGGAGTACAGTGGTTCCTCAAAAACTTTGAAAAAGAACTACCATACGATCCAGCAATTCCACTTCTGCATATATAGCCAAAAGAATTAAAAGCAGGATCACGAAGAGCTATCTGCACACCCATGCTCTTAGCAGTATTATTCACAACAGCCAAGAAAGGGAAGCAGCTCGAGTGTCCCCCAACGAATGAATGAATGAGCAAACTGCGGACGGCACACACAATGGAATATTATTCAGCTTAAAAAAGGAAAGAAACCGGGGTGCCTGGGTGGCTCAGTCATTAAGCGTCTGCCTTCGGCTCAGGTCATGATCCCAGGGTCCTGGGATCGAGCCCCGCATTGGGCTCCCTGCTCTGCCGGAAGCCTGCTTCTCCCTCTCCCACTCCCCCTGCTTGTGTTCCCTCTCTCGCTGTGTCTCTCTCTGTCAAATAAATAAATAAAACCTTAAAAAAAAAAAAAAAGGGAGGAAACCCTGGGACATGCCATGACAGGGCTGAACCATGAGGACTTTATACTGAGTAAAGTAAGCCAGTCACAAAATGATAAATACTGTATGATTCCATTCACATGAGGTATATCTAAAGCAGTCCAATTCACAGAGAGAACACAGAATGATGGTTGCCAGGGGCTTGGGGGAGAGGGAAATGGGTACAGAGCTGCAGTTCCTCAAGACTAAAAAGATGTGGAGATCTGTTATACAACAGTGTGAAGGTACTTAACACTACTGAACTATATATACCCTTAAAATAGTTATGATGGAAAATTGTGTTTTTTTAACCACACTAAAAAAATAAACTTTTTAAAGTATGGGTATAAATTTCAAAGATAATTAAGTCATGACCATAAATGAGAAACAAACAAAAATCTTGTGAAGTGGGGTGCCTGGGTGGCTCAGTCGGTTAGGCGCCCGACTCTTGATTTCCACTCAGGTCATTTCTGGTTCCACGTTCAGCAGGGAGTCTCCTTGTCCTTCTCCCTCTGCTTCCCCCACCAACCCTCTCTCAAAAAAATAAATAAATAAACTCTTTAAAAAAAAACTCATGAAGGAAGGAAGGTGTGGATAGAAGGTAAATACTAGGGGTCTTTGGGGCAATGGAACTATTCTGTAGTTTGACTATAGTGGTGGATACTTATATAAGTGACAACACTGTACAGAAATAAATACAAACACACATAAATTAGTACACATATACAAGTAATACTGGTGAAATCTGAATAAGGCTGGTGGATCAATGTCAATATCATGGTTTTGATATTACACTGTGGTTTTCCAAGATGTCCTCATTAGGTAAACTGGGTAAAGGGTACATGGGTTCTCTCCACATTATTTCTTACAAACGCATCTGAATCTACAATCATCTCAAAGTAAAAAGTTTATTTTTTTTAAAAAAAGGGAGGATACACAGAAAACAGATTTAAAAAATAAAATCATTTTCAGCCTGCCAAATTCTTAAGAATTAACACTTAGACTGGACTCAGTTAATGTGAAATCATTTGAAGGCAGGGACATCGGGTATATTTTCCAATGTGTGCTGAAGGACCATGCATGCTTCTCAATGGCATAAGAGACAGATGCTGGTCATTAAGGAAAAGTAGACAAAGCTTGCCTTTTAAGGTTTTTCTCTTCTAGGTTTCAGCAAAATGTTTTCATGCTGTCACTCCCAAACAAATAGCTTCAATTTATAATAAATGCATTAAGGACAAAAAAGCTTAAGTGGCTCAGAAGATATTTCTATTTTAAAAGATGTAATTTTTCAAGGTGGGAATATAAGGGAATAATCCTATGGAGGCATTTTCATCAAGGGATCTCTGAGACCAGAAAGGCTCCACAGCAAGAGGCACATACTCTTAAGAAAGAGGTCAATCATCTGCCTCGTAGCCCAAGCCCACTTCTGATAGCTTACCAATCTATCCCAGAAAGCACTTTTCTTTGTTGTCCTTGAAATACAAATAGAGTGAAAAAATTCTTGACTATATTTAAGACTATCAGTGAGGGATTATTTGACATTATAAGTAATGGTGTTTGCTTAGTGAATACATAGTTATTGGCCTCAACAAAAACTCTGCTTGAGCATTTGGAAACGTAAATTTTAAGTTTAATGTTTTATAAAGCCCCAAGATATCAAAGAATTATACAACTAAAATAGAACCTCAAATAGTCCTCTAGTGACCAGGCCAGAGTTATCCCTTAAGCAGACTGAGCACAAACTGCCTAAATTCAAATTTATTTTCATATTTCTTCTTTTTTAAAATCATATTATTTATCTTAGAAATAACTGAACTCTGCTAAGAATATCTATAGCTAACTTAGGTTTCATGTTATCACTATGATTGTGAATTACCTAATGGATGCACACAACCTGGTCCGTGGACGGGGCCTCTGAAGATCTTGATCTACTCTGCTTAAGAAAGTCAGTCTCAGGCCCTGCTCACCACTGGCAAACACAGGAAACCTACCAGGTTAGTTCAGGTGAAGAGAACTACAGGATCCTAAGAGCAGAGCAGGAACAGATGTCCAAGAGCCCTAGAGGAAGGACAGGTGCTAAGAGGACAGGCGTGGAATACCACCTTTTCTTCAACTGTCCAGGCCATACAGCTAATGTGGACATCCACAGGCTCAGGGGTCCCTGTCCACCCATAGCCCACCTAATCCAAGCTTCCAGCAATTGAGCAACAGTGAAAGGAAGATAGGCCAGAGAGAGACTTTGCTAGTGCTAAACAAGATGCAAAACAAAATTTTAAAAATACAGTGCACGAAACAGAAAACTCTGAAGCCTGCCATCCACACACTCGCCTTAATTCACTGGAAGGAAATATTCCTTCTTCCTGGGCACATCTCATAATGTCTGGTTATTTTTCCCTATTCAAAGCTGTCCATAATCTTCATCCTAAACAAATTTTGCCTGGATTGTTGCACCAGAGAACTGTGATGTGTCCCGGCCTCCAAACAATACTAGAAATAGCCTTGCTCCCAATCTGTACCTCTCATCAGCTCCCGTTGCCAAGTTGCTCAAAAATTATCTTCTGTGCTTTTGTTTTTCATCCTTGGACAAAATTATTTATGAGAAATGTTTTTCTCTAGTTGTCTAAAATGTATTAAATGAGTAAAAACAAGTCAAAGAATGGTACATACTGTACGATCCTATTTGCTTAAAAATATGTTTATGTACAGAAAAATGCACAAACAGAAAACTTGTCAATGGCTATCTTTTAAAGATAAGAGATGGGTGATATTATTTTATACATTCTTTGGTTTTTATTTTTCAGCACCTGCCTGAAATATGTATTTTTTAAATTTTGCTGCAAACATACTGTTTTTAAAAAGTAGTTTTTCATTCTAAAATTCATCAAAGAAGATGCTCTACTAGGCCAAAGGTTCTCAACCCAGACTGCTCACAAGAATTACCCTAAACAAAAGTTCTCAACCCAGGCTGTTCACAAGAATTACCCTAAACTAAAGCAATCTCTGGAGGTGGGACCTAAACAACAACATTTTTGTCAACTCTACCAAATAACTACAATTTGCAATAGAAATAGAAATCACTACTCTAGGCTAAAGTTACATAAGAGATACTTATTAAAAAATCCAAAAGTCATAAAAACAATAAAACCATCTCATTAGACAAACACTAAATGTATTTTTAATCCTCTAGAGAGCATCTCACCCTTCAAATAAAATAATTAACAGATACTGAGCCCTTAAAGTGTGCTCAATATAGTCTAAGCCTCAAGCTGAAAATACCATGCCAGTAAGACCATATGTTGAAGCTGTTCATGATTTCTACCTTCTTTATAGAAATGGTCCACGTTGTATGTTTAAATAATCTGTGTTCACATTAGATTATCTCAAGCTTTGGTGTTATTCCAGCAAATCTAAAGTGTGGAAATCACTCCCCTTAGTTTCCAACATCAATGACTTCTCAGTCTGGGGATGCGTCTCACATAGGTGGCTTATTAGACTCTCAGAGAGATGATGCACTTATAATTTGAAAAAGTCCCCTAGATCAGAGGTCAGCAAAGTAGGGTCCATGAGCTGTCGCTGGCCCACCACCAGTTTCTGTATAGTCTGTGAGCTAAGAATGGTACTGCATTTTGAAGTGGTTGAAAATCAAAAGAACAATATTTCATGACACATCAAAATTACACAGAATTTGAATTTCAGTGCCCATAAAGTTTTACTGAAACGTAGTCATACTCATCCAGACTGTCTATGGCTACTTTCATGCTATAAAAGCAAAGCTGAGTAGTTATGACAGAGATCATATGGCCTGCATAGCTGAAAATATTTACTGTAGTACTTTAATTTAACATAGTACTTCTATATATTAGCAAGAGCTGACACTTTGAGTGTTTAGTTAATGATACTTCGATGGCATATATTCTAATACCTCAGGTTCTTCAGAGCACAGTATGTAGCTGATGTTATGGGGAACAGAGGCTTGAACAAGAAGGACAATGTCAAGAAAGGTCCCAAGAGGATTCACTGTCACATATGAATTTTTAAAAATAAATTTGATTTAACCAAATGATAAACATATTAGAGATGGAATGAGGGTAAAGAAAATAGGAAAAACAATTCACTGTCAAGAAATAAAGCAATTAACGGAGCCAAACTCAGGAATGACCCAGACTTTACAACAACCAGACAGGGACTTTAAAATTACTATAATTTACATGTTAAAGGCTCTCATGGAAAAGGTGGAAAACTCACATGAACAGATGGGGAATTTCAGCAGAAAAATGGAAATCCCAAGTAAAATTCAAATGGAAATGCTAGAAATTTTTTTAAAAGTTAACAACAAAAACCATAATATCCGAGTTAAAAAAAATTCCTTTAATGGCCTCACCAATAGACCTGACATAGTTAAGCAAAGAATCAGTAAACTTAAAGAAGGACCAAAAGAAATTATTCAAACTAAAATATGAGAGAAAAAAGAATAGGACAAAAGGAGGAGGGTAAGGGAAAAGAGGAATCATCCATTTAAGAGCTATGGAACAATTTCAAATGGTTTAACATACATGTAATTGGAGTCTCAGGAGGAGAAGAAAAAGAGAATGGAGAAGAAAAATATTTGAAGGGTTAGTGGCTGAAAATTTTCTAAAAATAATGAAAGATACCAAACCACAAATCTAAGACTCCCAGAGAATCTCAAACAAGATAAAGACTTCCCAAAATAACCAAAACACAATAAAATAAAAACAAGCCACACACACATATCTAGATACATCATAGTGAAACGACTAAAAATCAAAGATAAAGGGGAAATACTGAAAGTAGTGAGAGAGGGGAAAAACACTTTACATATAGAGGAACAAAGATAAAAAATATAGCAAACTTCTCATCAGAACCTATCAGACCAGAAAACAATAGAGCGACGTTTTCTTAAAGACTGAACATGCTGGGGGAGGGGGCGGTGGCGGGGAGAACACCTGTAAAGCCAGAAGTCTATATTCCGGAGAAACAGCTTTCAAACCTGAAGGTGAAATGAAGACTTTTTTCAGAAAAAAGAAAAGCTGAGAGAACTAATTGCTGGTGGACCTACAAGACATATTAAAGGAAGCTCTTCAGACAGAAGGAACATGATATTAGATGGAAGCTTAACTCTATACAAAGAAATGAACAAAAAAGAAAGTTAAAATGAAGGTAAATGTAAAGGACATTTTTTTCTTATTTTTAATCATTCTTACCATAGTAACCAGATTTAAAAATAAGTTGCTGTGTTTGTCCACTTGAAACCTCATTTAACATAGAAGTTGAAGCTACTGTAAATATTTAATAGCTGTCTGCTTCTGCTTCTTAAAGAGAGCAAAAACAGTAGTTTTTAAATTTAATGGTGATACTTTCAAGGGTTGCCTTAATTCACTGCCTGTCTCAAAGCTTATGGCAACACTTATTACCCACTTACACTAAATTACCCTTTTGCCAGCTAATTATATAATTTCAAACCGTAAATTACAGTACTTATCACTGATTAGTAAAAGAAATTTCTTTTAAAAGCAAGTTTTTTAGGGGCGCCTGGGTGGCTCAGCTGGTTAAGCGGCTGCCTTCGGCTCAGGTCATGATCCTGGGGTCCTGGGATCGAGCCCCGCATCAGGCTCCCTGCTCTGCAGGAAGCCTGCTTCTCCCTCTCCCTCTGCCTGCCTCTCTGCCTACTTGTTCTCTTTCTCTCTGTCAAATAAATAAATAAAATCCTTAAAAAAAAATTTTTTAAAAAAGCAAGTTTTTTAATTTAAAACAATCAGAATATCACTGCTTTAAAGAAATCAGGTTAAGGCTATTTAAAATAGTTCAAAAACTGTTCTATATTCAAGCCATAGTACTGTCTTCCTAAAAGATGTCATTCAACTTGTTCTTCCTCATAACTGATTAACTACTCAGTTACAAAAGTATAAGAATTAAATGTCAAAATCTGAATCTATTATGGAATTATAACATAGCATTATACAATGGTTTTAATTGTTATTACTTGTATGCCCTCAAGTGTCTTAAATTATACATGTCATACTAAAAAAAAAAAGTAAGTCGGTAACAACATGTTTGTTTGAATCAGTCACTGATCTAAAAAATCTTGTCAGCAATTGATAAAATGTTTTAAAATCTCATGACATAGTATTTCCAAGGGATATTGACACCGAACACTGAAAAATGAACTTTTTACACCAATGAGCATAACTTACAAGGAAATTCTGGATGTAACAAATTCCTAAAGTTAAATCTAAATACAGGACCAAATGAATGACAGATCAGAAAGTAAAAGCACAACCAAGAAAGTTTAGCAAGTAACACACATGCATGGTCAGAACTGTTGCACCTCAGTAATCCTGAGGAAGCAGTTACACCACACACGGATAAACAAGACAAAATTAAACAAAGACATCATTTCAGATACTGAATCCAGAGTTTCCTAAACCAAGTTTTAAGAAGGCCCAATCTTTAAGAGCTATTAAATGCTGTTGAGAGAACAAAGACTTTCTAGGTCTTAGGCCTCACCTTACGAATCAGCCTATTAAGTCTGACGAAGCACCACTTAAGAAAGAAAATTTCTTAATTTTAAAGATTAAAGGGTAAACATTTAATTTTTATGTGCAAGTGGTAAGCATTTTTCTTAACTCACAGTTAACTAAACTTTTCTCTCGGAACTTTCTGATTTCTAAATCAGCTTTCCCTTAACATCAACATGAGAACGGCTAGCATCAGATTATATTCCACATGAGGAACCCGAGCGTGGGAAACATGTGGCTCGTCTAACGTGCAAAAACCAGTTAGTCGTAGTCAAGGATAAAACTCAGTTTCCTGACCCATAAATTTAAGGATCCTATTGCTTTTTTAGACTCTTTATTTGCATACAAAAATCTGACAGAACCCAAATTATTCTGGAAGGGAAAATTCCAATAACTGCACATTATCTAAGTGTTTACATAAATACTGTTAATGTCAAATTTTCCCAAATTCTTCAGATCTAATATAGCTAATCCATACTGAATTTTTAAAATACGATCATTTAATAGGAATTATTCTCTATAGCTAATAGTTCATATAAAGACAATACTAAAATATTAAAAATATTAAAATAATATTAATAATTAATATTAAAAGATAGTCACTTTTTAAAAACTGGGTTTGAGCATCCTCCAGGAAATGAGTTGTTTATATTGAAAATGTAATAAGTCTTTAGTTATACCAAATTCTCTATATTAATTTGCTTTATATATATCACAATATAGCTACAAATTGATCACAAAAAACAATTTTTAAAAATCGGGTGTTCCCAATCCTTGAGCTCTCAATAACAAAATCACCCAGAAAAACTAGCTAAAAATGTAGTTTCTTAGACCCTGTTCTCAAAAATCCTAATTCCATAAATACGGACTGGGACCCTGGATCTGTACTTTTAACCCAACCCAGGTGATACTGATATGCAGCAAAGTTCAGAAACTATGTTGGACTAAAGTAATTCACCGTAGGGAATGGGAGAGGGGAGGAATTTTATCATGAAAATCCAGTTCCACAACACTGACAAAAACATCTTAACTAGACATTGATATTCGAGAGTAGTATACAGGTAACCCCTGCTTTTCAAAAGCTCCTATTGTATCACTTCACTCTTACAAAAAGTCCTCCTAGATTATATGCCAAGATTTATAAGGACACATGCAACTGGACCCAGGTAAAAGTTTGGTCCTTCCTACTTGTATGAAGTTTGGTGAAAAATCTTTTTTTTCCCCCAAGTTTAATCTACTTAGCTAAGGTTACTGGAATTTGATAGTCTAATCAGACGTTTTTCAAATGTTTCCACTGCCATCGTTTATTCTATGATTAACTTTTATTGCTAAAATACTTAGCCACTAAAAGCACAATTAGCCTATCATACCTGATATAATCACATACATTCAATAAAGCAGTAAGTTACTTGGCCACTTCTATTATAGGAAAAGAGATGCATGCCAAATACTTTGCACAGTATCTGGCATGTAGTAAATATTAATGAACATAACTATTTTAGAATTTGGGTATTTATTTAAATTTTTCATCTGATACTATGGTAAATTCAACATGCTATACTCTCGGGGCTCTCTTCTTACATCTGACTTTTTTTTTTTTAATTATAGTTGACACATACTGTTACGTTAGTTTCAGGTACACAACACAGTGATTGGACAAGTCTATACACTGCACTATGCTCACAAGTGTAGCTACCATCTGTCTCCATACGCTATTACAATACCATTGGCTATATTCCCTATTCTATACCTTTTATCTGGCTAACTTACTCATTCGATAACCAGAGGTCTGTATTTCTCAATCCCCTTTACCTATTTTGCCCATGCCTCCATCTCCCTCCCCTCTGACAACCATCAGATTGTTCTCTGTATTTATGGGTCTGTTTCTGATTTTTATTTGTTGGTTTGTTTTGGTTTTAGATTCACATCTAAGCATTCTCATATGGTATCTGTCTTTCTGTGACTTATTTGTCTGACTTATTTCACTCAGTATAATATCCTCTAGGTCCATCCGTGTTGTCACAAGTGGCAAGAACTCATCCTTTTTTTTATGGCTAATATTACATTGTACATATATAACACATCTTCTCTATTCATTCATCAATCAATGGACACTTGGGTAGCTTCCACATCCTGGCTATTGTAAATAATGCTGCAATAACAATAGGGCTGCATGTATCTTTTGCAATTGTTTTCATTTCCTTTGCGTAAATACTCAGCAGTAGAATCATTAGATCATATGGTATTTCTATTTTTATTTTTTGAGGAACCTTCATACTGTTTTCTACAGTGGCCGCATCAGTTTGCATCACTACCAACAGTGCATGGGGCTCCTTTTTATTCACATCCTCACCAACACTTGTTATTTCTTGTCGTTTTGATTCTAGCCAGTCTGACAGATATAGGTGATATGTCATTGTAGTCTTGATTTACATTTCCCTGATGATGAGTGATGTTGAGTATCTTTTCATGTGTCTGTTGGCCATCCATAGGTGTTCCTTGGGAAAATGTCTATTTAGGTCCTCTGCCCATTTTTCAATTGGATTATTCTTTGTGTGTGTGTGTGTTATTTATATTCCTTAGATATTTTGGATATTAATCCCTTATCAGATATATCATTTGCAAATATCTTCTCCCACTCAATAGGTTGCCTTTGCGTTTTGTTAATGGGTTTCCTTCCCTGCACAGAAGCTTTTTATTTTGCTGTAGTCCCAACAGTTTAATTTTGCTTTTGTTTCCCCTGCCCAAGGAGACAGATGTAGAAAAATGCTGCTATGGCCAATGTCAAAAAGATTACTGCCTCTGTCTTCTCCAGAAGTTCTGCAGTTTACATCTAACTATTCTTAATCCCAATTCCCTTCCCCGTTTTCAGTGCTCCTCCCCATCCCTGACTCACCCTTCCTCTTCTGTTTAGGCTTCCTTTCTACAAGACAAATACCTCTAGTTATTTTAACTCCTCTTCGTGAATTACCTTACTTTTCTGGTCCTTCCTTTCAATCACCAAAAGAAACAAAGGTAAGTTTATATTAAGAGTCTATTAAAGCATCAAAATTACAGCTTACACAGTCCTAAGACTTACCCAGAAATTGCTTTAGGTTTAAGAAATGTCAGCTAGACCTCAGACTTGCTATTGCCAGAGGATATGGATGAATCATATGGATGCATGATTCAAAGATAATGAGTTGGGGATTAATAAAAACCTGTAGATGACAATTCTGGTTTTTGAAAAACTACCGTAGCTTCATTCTCAGTAAGATATACAGGCAAAACTTCCATAAAGTGAAAGCCTATAGAGTACAAATCATACCAGCACTAGTTAATTGGCTCTGTACCACAAAAGAGTAAGGAATTTTTCACCTCTATTTCAGAAAAACCTCCTATAATAGAGGATGTTTAGAAAGGTTAGAAAGAAGAACTTAACCCACTGGGAAGCTGGGTACCCCAGAAAGCTGCACACTTTCTTGGGAGCATACTGAAGGAAGGTGCTGGCTATCCCAGTGTGAGTGTGGACAATTCCAACTATGTACAGTGGATGCAAACTTCCCCTCACCTTTTTTCTTTTTCTTTTTTTTTTTTTTTTTGCTGACAATCAATGTTAACACTAAAGTAGCTTAGCAACTATAAAGTCTAAAAAGGAACTATAATAGTGTGTGTGTATAACATAAAAATAAGCACATATATATTTTATACACACACAAAGATATCTGACCTTCATTCACATTTGAATTCCCAGCTTCTCAATGTCTGTACCAACAGTCAAGAGAGGCACCTGCCCCACATTTGCGACTGACACTGAGAAAGGAGATGAGCCTGAGGCCATCCTGTGCCTTTTTTTCCCAGGGACAAATTACCCCTTCCCGAGTACCACCTCACTCTGGTGTTTACCCACAGGTTTAGGGATCCTGCGTTTTTCTAAGTAAAAAAATTCTTCTCTAAATTCTTTGCAACCAAATTTGGGTCAGAACACAAAATTGGGAGCCAAAGTAGTTGAAGAAAATAAAAGTAAAGCAAAGGAATATATTTCACTGTAGATTATTTTTTTTAAGTCAAATTACCCATAAAACTGAAAGAGTACATGCATACTGACTGTAACTTGAGACAGAGGGAGGGGGATTTAGAACATATGGAGAGAAAGAAAAATTATTTCATAAAGAAAGGAAGGCATTTATCTCTACTTTAGTAAGCTGAAGAAGCGTATAACCTATACACCGTTAGTAATTTTGGAATCCTGTCAATTACACACTTTGGGCAGTAATGGATACAGAGGAGAACTTTAGCAATGGTGGTTAACCGAAGAGAGACAATCTCCAGGTACTAATCTGTTCTATATGGAATCCCTACACTAGTGTCTTCAGGAGGGAGAAAAAATAAATAGCAGACCAAACTTGGTAGATTTCTAAAACTACATATATAATAAATATGGATCACTAACTTTTACACAGGCAATGGCAAATTAAAATTTTGGGAAAGAATTATTATTCAATAATATCTTACATTTTCCAGTATCTTTTGTTTGCTGGGCAAAAATTAGTTCCACTCACACGTTCTTAGGCTCCTTGGGACAAATAATGCTAGGCTATTCTTAAGTATCTTAAGATTTATCACCAGACATGCCTGAGTTAAGAATCTATGTGTAATAAAATGAAAGGCACAGAACTAAGCGTCAGTCAACATCATCTCTAGGCCTGCCTCTGTCACTGAGTAACTGATCCCAGCCATGTTACTTCAATGATGTGATACATCAATATTTCTAAAATGAAGTAGTCAAACTATATAACTTCTAGTTCTAAACCCTGTCCTAATTTCTAGTTCTTATTTTTACTTTTTTGAAAATGTATTTCTATCAAAGTAATACATACACAAGGTTGTTTCCTAAAGGTCAGTGTCTAAGGGGAAAAAAAGTCAATATAAAAACTTCCCTGATTCACCTTTGTTTGGGATAAAATACAAAGAGAAGAATAAATAACACCTGTTATTTACGTTAGTGTAAAGAAAAAACAGAGATGAGAATACCTTCTCCTCTTCTTTAATTAACCACAGGTCCTATTAACCAGATTTCTGCAAATCCTTCTCACAGTCATTTCTTAAATCCAAATTAGTTTGGTTCTACACTATGCTCCTTTGTACCTGTTTCATTTCTAAGCTTATCATGATGACAAACATGTCTTCTGAGTTAATGTGTTATCATAATCTGGAAAAAGGTAATAATTTTTCACTTATTAGCTATGAGAGCTGAGCAAGTTACTCTTAGCTTCAATGTCTGAATCCATAAACAATAATCTCCCTTAAGATTATTGAAAAGATTAAATACATGAAGGCACGGTAACTAACACAGAAAAGTGCATTTAATAAACATTTGTGTAGTTCAAAGGTATGACATCTATCCATAAAAGTTGCTTGAACAACTCATTCCCTAGGTAACAGCATATTCACTCCAACAGAGGTACCTGGAACCTAATGCAACTAGAATGTTTAACTAATGCGACTGTTAAGTATTATTTCAGAAATGCAATTCAATAAACACGTATTGAGTATTTATATGTGCCAGATAGAATAATGCTAAAATTCCAGAATTCCATGATTTTGACAATGACCCACCCTCCAAAAGCTCAGTCTAGAAGAGACAAAAATTATAATGTCATTGAACAATATAATAATAAAAGAATGTATATGGAGCAGAAGTAGCAGGGTGAGGTAAATAACTCCTGCCTAAAGAAAGAGGAAAAGAAGAAGCAGGTGGCAAAGCGGAAAGGGTATTTTGAGGGCAAAGATGGGTTGAAAGCCTCGCTCGGCCATTTACTAGCGATAGGATTTGGGGCAACTGACTTTGCCTCTCTTCTCTGCAATTCTACTTTGGAAAGTTATTCTTAAGATTAGAAATAATATATGCAAAGTGCCTGAACATAGCAGGCACTCACGAAGTAAGTGGCGGTAGTCTTGTTTTAGGAGGGGTGTGTTTGTTTTGAATGGACCAAATTCTAAATGGCACTGTGGCGAGCATCTCTTGACTAACGGCCAAGCTACATATGGGATCACTAAGGTCACCAGCAGAGAAGGCCACAATGAACCACATCACATCAAATGTTACCACTTCCAGAACCCACTTTTTTAGAAGTGAGGTGGTTCCTAACATGTGGTACACTCCCCTGCTGGTGAAGTATATTTCTAACCTACATCTTCCTCCTTTTCTACCCTGACAAACAGAATTTTGCATATTCAGGCTCATTATTTCCTAGAAGCGGTCCCCATGTTCCTCAGTCCCACCTGAGGAACTAGCTTTGGATGTTCAGCATATCCTTTACAAAATGGCAAAGTCTGATGAACTGAAGATTATTAAGATTATATTAAGAGATAATGAGAGCTAACCCTGGGTTGAAACCCCTATTATCAACCTACTGGTTAACTCACAGAACTGGAAGCCACTATAATGATCAGAATCCTAAAGTAAATATTTTAGAAATATTGTTAAATCTAGCCAAGTGGTAAGTTACATTTACACTACTTTATGGCTCCCCAAACTAATTTTCTCTAAGTAAATGATGAGCTAAGCCAGTCCTTAACAAATACAAATATATATATATTAAGTTCTTACTTTTCACTTCACTCCTATAAACACTATTGATAAAACATTTGAAATATGAATAGTGGATAATACAAGCAAAGCTAGAAGTAAAATAACGTAGGCTATCTCCAAATTCAATTGAATCATGAAATGGTCTTCATGTCAATGTATTTTTTTTAGAAATAAAAACATGTCCCTGACCCTCAACCATCATGTAAGGTCAGTTTGCTCCAAGTTAAATAACCACAGATTAAAAGTGAGGACACCACAAATCAATCCAGAATCTATGTTAATTTTATAGTTGCCACATTCAAGAAAATCAGTGTCTTTAAAGTCATTCTGTGGTAGAAAATTCCATAAAATTGGGGCACCTGGGTGGCTCAGTGGTTAAGTGTCGGCCTTCGGCTCAGGTCATGATCCCTGAGTCCTGGGATCAAGCCCCACACTGGGTTCCCTGCTCTGCCGGAAGCCTGCTTCTCCCTCTCCCCCTCCCCCTGCTTGTGTTCCCTCTCTCGCTGTGTCTCTCTGTCAAATAAAAAATCTTAAAAAAAAAAAAATTCCATAAAATTTCTCTACAGATATCTGAACTCCATATCCAGATTTTATAATAAATACATATATTACTATATTATAAATGATATTATAGATTTATCATATATGTAATACACATGTGTATGTAATCTGTCAGGACAAGTTATATTTGTAAAATACTCTTCACACTTAACCAGTTTGACATAACGTATTTTAAATGTTCCTACCAAAATTAGCTTTATACGTTTGCAAGAATTAAATCCTGAATATGTTTTTAAGTTTTTTCCCTGAGAAGCAGAGACTGAGGAGTCACCAAATTGCAACTGAATCTCTTTCTTCTAACCACTAATCTTTAGAGAGTATTTTTTAATTTCAGAAGTCAAAGTATAAGAATTTCCACATTAACATATAACTTCCTTCACAAACCAAACCTACAAATTCGATAAAAAATCAGTATTACTGCTCACTTTTACAACTAAAATTGAGGTTAATTATTATAATGTAGTTAAGTCCAATTCCCTCTTGACAGCCTTGACGAATGAAGGGAAATGCAAAAAAAAAAAAAAAAATCAAATGTCACAGAAGCGGCAGCTTGAGGCTAGAGGGAGAGACAGACAGACAAAAGGAAATAAGACGGAGAAAATATATGGTTAAAGCTGAAATGCTTAGAATGCACTAGATCTTGGCCCAAGCCCCCGACCCACTATAACCTACTTCATTAGTCATCTAGAGGAACAACAATTTACCAGGTGAAGCAAACTAATCATTGTAAACAGAGAATTTAAGTCCCGCATTCGGTTTAAGATTTGCGAGAAAGAAAAGGATTTAAGCAGCAAGAAGCAGGGTGTGTGTGTGTGTGTGCGCTTGGGGCGGGCGGGGGCCGGTGTAAACCAACGCTAACTGTGCCCGAGTCTCAGCACTAACGCTATTCCGCGCGTACTACACAAGGCACCGCCGTCGGGAGCCCTCCCCGCGCCGGGCAAGATGCGGGGGTCGTGGATTCTCCGCCCGCGATCAGGACCCTCGGAGCGCCTGGGGAGTGTGGGTCGGGCCTCCGCGCCCCGGGGACCCGCGCGGAATGCACCCAGTTAACACCTTCCTGGCCAGGACCTGGGACCGCCAGCCGGCCAGCGGGGCGCGCACGGGGATGGGGCGGCAGGAGCGCGGCCCCTCCTCAGGAGGGAGAAAGGAGGCAGGGGGCGGCACCGCATCCCCGTCCCCACCCCGGGCGCATCAATTACCCGTGAGGTTCCTCAGCACCGTCCCGTGGGCCCAAAGGCTCAGGACCTGCTGCACCGACAGGTTGATCATGGAGTGGTCGCCCCCTTCCGCCTTCATCTTCCCCGGGGGGCGCCCGCCGCCCTCTCCCCGGGCGCCGGGTGGCGGCGGCGGCTGCGAGGCTCCGGGGGCGGCGGCGGGTGCGCGGCTCCTCCAGGCCGCCGCCGCCGCCGGGGAAGGCTGCGGGGCGCCGGGCCGGGCGCTGCTGCTGCCGCCGACGGGCCTCCGGGGGGGGCAGCTCAGCGCGTCTCCCAGGCAGCCCCCTCCCCGCCGGGGAGACATTGAGGACGGCGGACGGGGGAGGGGTGGGGGCCGGGCGCTCTCCCTGCGCGGCCCCCGAGTGAGGACTCGGGGCGGAGGAGGCCGCTGCTGCTCCCTCTCAGGGGCAGCCCCGCACCGCGGGGGCCGGGCACGCGAGGAGGCCGAGGTCACGCAGGGAGGCCCGGGGTGATGGGCAGACCGCAGCTGCAGCCCCCGACGGGGCCCAGCTCATCACCGCCGGAGGACGAGGAAACCCGGGACCCGGAGGAGGCTGCGGCACCGGCCGCAGCGGCACCTGCCGCGAGCCTGCCCACCCTCCGGCCGCCGACACTCGAGGAACCGCCCCCTCCACCCGCGGCCGCCGGAGGGCCGCTAGTGCGCGCGCGCATGGGTCCCCACCTTCCCCCTCCATCCCCGGAGCCGCTGCGCATGCTCACTCTCCCCCTCCCCGCGACCCGCCGCCCTCCGACAGCCTGCCGGCCCCCAAAGCCCTCCTCCTTCCCCTCCCCGTGCGGGCGAGCTCGCGTGGCTGACGGCGCCGAGCGTCGGCCCGCAGTGGGGCGGAGGGAAACGCGGCCTACGTCACTAGCGCCACCGCCCGGCCCCGCTGCTGATTGGGTGCTCCAACGGAGCCACCTCCACTCCCTCCCCGCCCCCAGACCCCGGGCGCGCGCCGGGTGAGAGCTGGAGTCTGGCCCCGGGCGGAGCCGGGGGCGGAGATGCTGTAGCACGAGCGTGAGGGGCAGCCCTGACCCACCTTGTGGGGAGCCGGGGGTGCTGAAGCACGTGTGATGGATACTGTGGCATTACAGTATTTTTTAAAAATAATTTTATATGTATGTAATTGTCTGTTGTATGTATGTATGTGTATCTGTTTGATATCACAACATGGGATAGGGAAATTTTTGCCTCATTAATAGGAATTGAGCCAAAACTCATAATGTAGCGTTTATCTTGTTCCTACAGTTTAGAAGTATTAGATCTTAATTAATTTAAGATTATACATTATCAGACTTAAAAGAAGCTTTAATATTTTTCTAATTCATTTTATTTTATAGGTAGAAAACTAATTCTGCAGAATTAAGTGATTGGACAGAGGTGACACACTTGAGAGCCCAGTTTCTGAATTCCTAGTCTATGAATTCTTTCTTGCAAATGACACTATCTTTCTCACCTCACTAATTAACTCCATAATTTAAGGTTCTGAATGGGGAAGTGCAGGTTACCTAATGACAGCATTAAGAGACTTAGCATTATTTGGTTAGTGGTATTAGAGAACGTGAGCACATCCCGTGAAGGGTTTATAGCAACAGCTCCATTAAACTCTCACATCAGGAACTTTTAGTCAGTTTACATGGAATCAGTTGGGGTTCTTCTGGTTACACACACTATTATTTAAACCTGGTAGCATACATTTAAAACATTCAGGGCTTGGGCAGTGCCTAGCACATGATATTCAATAAATATTAGCTGAATGAATAATTGAATGAACTTCATAGAAAAGTTGGCATTTTCCTTGTCTCGCATAATTTTTTAAAACTAAATCTAAGCAATTTCAGGAAATGAGAAAGTAAGACACAGCAATGGAGCTTCAAGTTGATCTGTGCTTTAATAACCCGACAATTCTCCCCCCTCCTTTTCAGTTCAACTTAATAAGCATTTTTTGGCACCTATTATCCCTAATGTTCTATGTTAGGCATCATCACTAGAATCTGAAGATGAATAAGGTCCCTACTCTCTAGGCTAATGCATTGCATTTAATTTGTCTTTGCCTTGGTAAAGCTAAAGATACTCAGTGTGTGGAAGCCTATATTCTTAAGAGAACTGAACATTTTCCCAATAGCCAGAGTTCTAAAACTCCAAACTGAGTTAATGCAAATAGAAGTTGCATGTGTAACTTCTTTCCTTGCAGATTTTTGATATTGAATTAATGTAGCAATCAAGGAATGGCTTAGTCACACTGCAGAAGTCAGGGAATGCCTCAGATGAATCCTAGAGGTGTCTTTCAATCTTGTGCCCTTGTGCCCAATTCACAAACAGTTCCTGGTTTTTTACTTGCAAGTGGGGGACATCCATAACTCTTAGGCATCCTATTAATTGTCCAGAGAGGGCCCAGAAGAAAGCTTTTGAAATCAATTGGAATATAAAATGATATTGATCCTTTGAGAAAAACATTAACTATTGAGAATTTTTTCCCTTCACTTTATTATCTTCTTTGCTTGCTCTAGAGTACTACAACATAGAGTCACATTGTTTAGGCAATCTAGTTTCATCTTCTTGCACATTTCAGTGGTTCCAAACCCTGAGGGGTGGAGGAGGTTCAATAGACCAATTATCTGAAAAATATGGTTTGAACACTGGCTCCAACACTTACTACCTTTAAAATGGTAATAATAATACTATCTCTCTCTTCAAATTTTTGGTGTCCTTTAAGAAATAGTAATAATGAATGTAAGCTCCTTCCTCATGTCAGGCCTTGTGTCAAATACTATAGATTTAATTTTCACAAGGATGAGTTATAATTTCACAACACTATTAAACTATTTTGTTTTCAAAATCCATACACAAAGCTGTCCAAATCTTCTTTGTACACACACACACACACACACACACACACACACAGCGAGAGCACTGTTGGTTGTTTTCTGAAGAAAATAAAATTCAGTTGGAAGAAATGACAGAAGTAAGAAGAAGAAGGAGTCATATATATTATTCTAAGATAGCTATGGCACTGAAATTTACATGTTGCAATGTTTCTCAGAACACCTATCACAGTTGAGAGACATTTCCATCACAGTAAATCAGAGAAACATTGCAGGTAGAGAGTAGAGAGTATTTCCTTCTCTAAAAGCTGCAATCCTAAAACAATGTTGCAAAATGACATTGTGGAAATTCACATCCTAAATGTAGTCTACCTACCACAATTAGAATCATTCCGCTTGGCCTATCTTGGGAATTTAAAAAGCTGAAATTTCTGGGACCAGGAAATACAAAGGTGTGTCCTGTTGTATCTCCCCAGTAAGATACGGCACACTTAAGATGCCAAGCTACCATTACGGAGCTGCCCAGAAAAGGAAGAGCTTCTCTACATTGGCAATGGGCTATGACTTCCATCCACAGTCATGAAGGGTCGGGGGCATGTTTGAGATGGAAGGACAGGTAGATGCCTCCAGCTCCATTTTCCACCTCATTTTTGTGCCCTCCCTCCACCTGTGTATTCAAACCACCTTGTTTATTATCCCAAGTCTTAAAAAGAGAGAATACATAATGATACTTGGACTCTAAAAATTCATACTTTGAAGCCTAAATGTGAGCATAAGAAGAAGAATACTGCTAAAATCACATGCACACTAAATCCTGCATTTACAACATACAAGACTCAGTTTTCACTCTAAAAACCAGTGTCTACAAATTACCCTGCGTCCACCCTGGTCATATTATACGTGGAAGGCCAAATATAACACATAAAATAGTCTGTTGACTGAACAGCACCTGTAGATTTGTGATACCTAATCTGCACTGCATTCAGTTGTTAAATTATTTCACTGTTGAGCCAAACATCAGCAAACATTGTATGCCAAGAACAAAATGGTAAAAATGGTGTTTCTTCGTATTTTTTTTTTTAAGATTTTATTTGTTTATTTGAGAGAGAATGAGATAGAGAGCATGAGAGGGGGGAGGGTCAGAGGGAGAAGCACACTCCCCGCGGAGCAGGGAGCCCGATGCGGGACTCGATCCCGGGACTCCAGGATCATGACCTGAGCCGAAGGCAGTCGCTCAACCAACTGAGCCAACCAGGTGCCCCTATTTCTTCGTATTTTAATTAACGTTTTTCTGATTGTGAGTGAGGTTACACATTTTTTCATCATGTGTATAGGAACATTTGGATTACCTTTTCTAGGGACTTTTACCCATTTTTCTTTTGGGTATTTTATCTTTTAAAAATTACATGTAAGAGCTTTTAGATATTTAACAAATGCACCATTTGTGATATGCATTGCATTTATCTTTTCCATAAAGTTTGTCCATTGCCTTTTAATTTTAATAAAATCCTTTTGTCATACAGAAATTTCTGATCTTTACATTGTCAGGCTTTCCTTTTATGGCATCTGAGTCTTCAGCCATGCTTTAGAAAGTCTTCCTCTCTCTCAGATTTGATTTTTAAAGTCTCTTATAAGTTTTCTAAATAGTTTATGAGTGTTTTTGTGTACAACTTTGGTCCACTTGGAATTGTTTCAATGTAAGCAGTTTGGTAGAGATCCAATTTTTTTTTTCCAGATGGCCACTCAGTTGTCCCAAAACACTTATTGAATAATCCATCATTTTCCCACCTAAGTGCCTAAAATATCTAAACACCTAAAATGCCAGCTATTTCATGTTCAAAATTCTTTATATATTTGGATACTTTTTATACTTTATATACTTGGATACTTTTTATACTTTA
>NC_058410.1:130603714-130607206 GCF_002201575.2 Neomonachus schauinslandi | reverse complement strand
ATATACTTTATATACTTGGATACTTTATATACTTTATATACTTGGATCTATTTTCAGGCTTTCATTTCTGTTCCATCTATCTGTCCATGTGTCAGCATTACAGTGTCTTTATTTTAACTGTAGAATATGCTTTAATATTTAAATTCCCCCTTATTTATTCTTCATTTTCAATTTTTTTCAGATTAATCTTGAATGCGTATTATCCCAGAGGAACTTTAAAATCAGCTTCCTAATTCTAAAAACATTGTTGGTTATATTTTTAGTGAAATCATGTTAAATTTATAAATAAATTTAGGGGAAATTGAAAAATCTTCCTCTCTTATTTTAAGAATTTTGATTTTGAAAAGTTGTTGAATATGTCTGTTTAACGTCTGTAGACATGACCATGTGATTCTTCCTTTGGTTCTCCATACATGGTGAATTATATTAATATATTTCCTAATGCATTCTCTTTGAATTCTTACAATTAATGCCACTTGGTCATGATCTCTCATTCTTTTAATATGCTACTCAATTTTGTATCTTAATTTTTTTGAAGATCTTATTTATTTATTTGTCAGAGAGAGAGAGAGAGAGAGAGAACACAGTCAGGGGGAGTGGCAGGCAGAGGGAGAAGCAGGTTCCCTGCTGAGCAAGGAGCCTGATGCAGGGCTCGATCCCACGACCCTGGGATCATGACCTGAGCTGAAGGCGGATGCTTAACCAACTGAGCCACCCAGGTGTCCCTGTATCCTAATTTTTTTATTAGAATTGTGCCATTGAGGGTGCCTGGCTGGCTCAGTCAGTACACCATGTGACTCTTGATTGCGGGGTTGTAAGTTCAAGTCCCACATTGGGTGTAGAGATTACTTAAAAATAAAATCTTCAAAGAAGGGGGGGGCCCCTGGGTAGCTCAGTCGGTTAAGCATCAACTCTTGATTTTGGTTCAGGTAATGATCTCAGGGTCATGAGATCAAGCCCCACATCGGGCTCCGCACTGGGTGTGGAGCTTAAGATTCTCTCCCTCTCCCTCTGCTCCTCAACCCCCACTCCTGTGCTCTTTCTCTCTCTCGCTCTCTAAAAAATTAAAAAATAAAAAAACTTTAAAAATTAAAAAAAAAGAATTGTGCCATTAATATTATAAGTGAGATTGATCTGCAGTTCTCTGTTTAGAGACATGTTTAATTTAGGGGTTTTTTTTCTAATTAATTTTGTATTGGCTTTATATAAAATAATTAGAAGCTGTCCTTATTTGGGTATCTCTCTTCCTTAAATGTTTGGAGGACTTCAACTGTAAAACTGCTGTTGATGCTTTGGGGAAGCAGTTCTTTGTCAACTTTTTCTATTTAATATTTTTTTCCCTGTGGCAGTCAATCCATTTGGATATGTTTTTCTCTTCTTGATTCCTTCTTATAATTTTTTATCCTTCTGACCTATTTTTAGCTCTCTGACACCATTTAAAAAAATAATTTTCATTGTTAACCAATGCCTCCTGTAATTCTTTTAACTTCTCCAACACGTTGCTTATTTTTTGAATTTACACATTCCCTTGTTTTATCTTAATTATATTTGCTGATCATTTTATATTTCTCCCAATTTACTAGGTCTTAGAGCCATTTATCAGTTCTCCATGTGTCTATATATTCATTCACTTTTTTTACTTTTATCATTATCAGTTTTCTTCTGCTTTCCTTTGTATTGTTTTGTTATTTTCTATGAATTTTACATTAGCTGTTCTTGTTTCTTAATAAGTACGTAAGCTTGAGTGTTCACTGAGCGCTACTTCAGTTCTATCCTAGAGCTTTTGAGACGTAGTGTTCCATTAACATTTTCTATTATTACCTTCCAGAAATTCTGCCATTATAGTTTTGATTTCTACTTTAAAATTATTTCAAAGAGGTAATTTAATTTTTGGCTTTTGGGGGAGGAGGTTTTATATGTATTAGCCATTCATAATGCAATTACAGTCTTGCCAAAGAATGTTACCTATAGGGCGCCTGGGTGGCTCAGATGGTTAAGCGTCTGCCTTCGGCTCAGGTCATGATCTCAGGGCCTGGGATCGAGTCCCGCATCGGGCTCCCTGCTCCTTGGGAGCCTGCTTCTCCCTCTACCTCTCTCTCTCTGTCTCTAATGAATGAATAAATAAATAAAATCTTTAAAAAAAAAAAAAAGAATGTTACCTATACGGTTTCTACTTTGGGAGATTTATTAACATTTTCTTTGTGGCCCAGTATATGGTTTATTTTGGTAGGTGAGTATGCATAAAAAAAGCTGTGTTCTATTTTTATGAAATAGTATAGTATCCACGAATAAGATCTACCGTATTTACTGTGTTGCTAATAGTCTTCCAAATCTTACTTATTTTTACCTGTTAGATCTCCATAGGCTGTACATTAGGTTTCACTAGCCCATGCTACACAACAAAGAAACTCAAATTTTCATTGGTTTAAACAACACATCTCATTTCTTGCTTGTGGTGCACAAGGACTGCCGATCAGTTGCTGTTCCCCTGCTATCTGTTTGCTTTGGCTCAGTCCAGCTCCAGGTCCTTTCATTTCAGATGCAGGGCTGGAGGAGAAGCCACTGTCTGGGTTCACGCTGCTCATGGTCTAGGGCAGGAAGTAGGGTCACAGAGAAGGCTCTGGCCTTGCCTGCAAATTTCAAGAGGACTCCAAAAACTCTGTAATCAAGATGAATAATGTTCTCATGCAATAGTTTAAAAAAAATCAATATTAATAAAAAATCCACAATGAACAAAATACCAAAAGTTTTAAATAAAAACAGAATCTGATCCTGCACTTGCATAATGCTACCTCACCCGCCTCACCCCCGATCCCAGGGCTGGCAGGAGGAACAAGAGAGGCAGGGCCAAACTAAGCAGGTGCATTTAAAGTTTATGAACAGATATGGTCCATGTCACATAGACTCACATTCTTTTGGCCAAAGCAGTTGCATAATTAAGACCAAAATGAATAGGAAAAAGAAGTATATTCCACCTACAAGGAAGGAGGGGAAGGATGGGTGCATGGAGGCAACTAATAATTTGAACAAATAATACAGTCCAAAACAGGCTGAGTGAGGTCGGTCTCCTACAAATAATATATGTGTTAGGGTGGCCAGTGACATGGGCAGCAAAGAATTGCACCAAGAGTAGAACAACAAGCAGGACAGAGTTTATTCACTCTCCAAGGGAGGAGAGGGGCCAGACATTAAGAGAGGTGTCAGCCCCAAGTTTCTGCAAGGGAATTTAAGGATGTGAGAGGGTTGCAGCTGTGCCCATGGGGGAGGGTGTGTGGGGAGGAGGTCAACCCTTGGCCAGGTAGAGCAGGAGGTGACAGGTTTCACAAAGGGCTTTGTCCAGGGTTCGTCCAGGATGTGAGTTGTGGTCCAGCTAAAGAAGAATATGTTTGGTAGTTGCGGTCTATTTTCTGAGAATGTGAGGCACCATGACCTAGAAAAACAGAAGAGTTAGGGCCAAGTACAGACCCCTGTGAGATTTGTCTGTGAGCCTGG
>NC_058410.1:130481973-130603614 GCF_002201575.2 Neomonachus schauinslandi | reverse complement strand
ATAGAACCCTTTCAATATGTCTGCCTATTTCTCCTATTTTTGTAGTTTGAGCTTTATGAATTTTGATTCTATACTTTCCAGTGAACAGATTTTCAAGTATGTTAGAGTTTAATTATTACTTTTATTTTTGTGAAAACTAATAAAGGTATACCTCACTAAAATGGAATCCGGAGGTTGGATGACAGGAGCTCTCAGGCCGTACCACTTCTTATCAATTGCAAATCTGACAGGAAGAGACAGACCTTGCTCATGGATACTACTTTACTACCCCAGCAGGAGGAAGAAAGGTTTTCCTCCCTCCCCTGGCAACAGCCCAGCCAATGAGAGCCGGCCACACGTCAGCCAATGAGGAGCCACTATACTTCTAACTTCCAGTTTATTCCAATGGACTTTTTGTTTGTATCAGCCTCCCAACTTCCCCCTCTCCTCTGTAAAGAGCATTCCTCTGCTTTGTTCGGTGGACTTGCCTTTGGTATTTGCCTTAGTTTGCTTGTCCAGGATTACAATTCTCTGCTATTCCCAAATAAACCCATTTTTGCTGGTAAAATAACTGGCAGTTTTATTTTTAAGGTGAACACTTTTCAATTTAAAATGTCTTCATTTGGGGCACCTGGGTGGCTCAGTCGATTAAGCATCTGCCTTCGGCTCAGGTCATGGTCCCAGGGTCCTGGGATCAAGCTCTGCATAAGGCTCTCTGCTCATCGGGAGTCTGCTTCTCCCAACCCCTCTGCCTGATGCTCTGCCTGCTTGCTCTCTCTCCGTCAAATAAATGAATAAAATCTTAAAAAATAATAATAAAAAAAGTCTTCACTTGTATTGTAGAAGCTTTTAACATTTAATTTAATCTTGTTTAATGTTAAGGTCATGACCTTAAAGGAAATGTTCTTGTTTGTATTTGCCAAGCATAATTTTGTCCATTCTTTTTCAACCTTTCTGAATAACTTTGCTCTAGCGGTTCTGTGGTTGAGTTTGACTTTGTGATGCACCATTAGACTCTTTTAATAGAAAATTTTAAGCCATTTCCATTCATTGATATAATACGTATGTGGTATTAGTTGTATCATAGTTATATTATTCTTCCTATTTGTGTTGCTCTTTAAAAGAGGTATTTAATTAGTATGGTTTGTGTTTCCTTTATGTGCTTCTTATAATTTAAAAGAGTAGATTCTGCTTTTATTTCTTATTGTAATCTCTATCACCATCACTAATATAAACATAATCCTCTATTTAGAATGTGTCTCCTGACCACTCTAAGCAATCCTAAAATTACTTACTTCCACTTCTCACATCTGTTTTTCCTCCTTTTCCCCATCAGATTATAGTAGATTATATATTTTTCCTACTCTTTACTTCTACTGCTAAACTACATGATCTAATCCTAGTTTGACTGTTTTTCCAGATGTGAACATTTAACGTTAGGCAAATTACTTAACCTGTCTAATCTCCAATTTCCTCCTATAATGGGAAATATATATATACATATATTTCCACTATTCATTTATATATTATGTATTTTATTTTAACATTTCCTAGAGCTAATGTGAGGGTCATACAAGTACTCAGAATGGAGTCTGGGAGCTATAAATATTTAGTTAAAGCTAGCTTTTATTATTATTTTATTTAAGTATTAATAGATTTTTACAAATCTATATGGAAATGCCAACTTTCTGAACAATATTTCTTCTAAAGAATATGCAAAAAGGACTTGTAAGGAATTCTCTTGATGGGCAAGCATCTACCTCTATTTCTCCTCACCCTCTGCCCTTTTTTTAAGATTTTATTTGTTTATTTGAGAAAGAGTGTGCACGAATCAGGTGGAGGGGCAGAGGGAGAGGGAAAAGCAGACTCCCCGCTGAGCAGGGAGCCTGACGTGGGGCTCGATCCCAGGAGGGTATCATGACCTGAGCTGAAGGCAGACCCTTAACTGACTGAGCCACCCAGGCGCCCTGACCCCTTTTTTAGACATAATACATCCCCATGGTTGAAAACTCTCATCATACAAAGTGTGTTCAGTGAAAAGTCTTCTTCCATCCCTGGTCCCCAACCACTTGGTACTCCTCGGGCATAAACTGGTATTAACTCTTCTGCAGATTCTTTCTAAATCTTAGCCATTTTAGATATCATTTCAATCCCAGCTATGAAAGATGAGAAAATCTGTATGTTTAAACATTCCCTTTACCCCCTTCCCTCTCAACTTCTATAAGTTGCACAATATTACTTCATCATTGACGTTAAGAATGTCTATGGAAAATACAATAAATTCCTTAAAATCTTTTGTTGCTGCTTTTGCTTCATACTTAAATGAAAACTTGAATAAGTAAAAAAAATAATAAGTCACATTCCAGTTCAAGGTAAGATGGAGTAAACCCTTCACCTGGTGTCCTCTGTGGAATGCAGTTATTACACTTAGAGAGAAGGCAGGAAGAACTTTGAAAAGTAAAGAGTAGCAGATGGCTTTGGGAAGAGGATGAGAATTTGAAGTGCCACCAAACAGACAATGAGTTTTGCATGTTTTGTTGCTCCAGTATTCCCTGGCCCAGGCTCAGGACAGCACAGAACCTGTACAGAGACATAGGGTACCAACATAGAGAGCCCCAGGAGAAGTCCTCTTGTGGCTTGAAGAGCAGGAAAAGGGTCCCCTAACTGCCTCACCTGATTGGATGAGGCCCACGCACATTAGAGAAGGCAACCTACTTTACTTAGCCTACTGATTCAAACCTTAATCTCATCTAGGAGCACCCTCAAAGAAATACCCAGGACAAGATTTGACCAAATATCTGGACATCTCATAGCTCAGTCAAGTTGGTACATAAAATTAACCAACCCAAGGGTAACCTAAGAGATTCAGGAGATTTGAAGACATCTGGGTTAGGGCATCTGGGTGGCTCAGTATGTTAAGTGTCTGCCTTTGGCTCAGGTCATGATCCCAGGGTTCTGGGATCGAGTCCTGCATCAGGGTCCCTGCTCAGCAGGGAATCTGCTTCTCCCTCTGCCCCTCCCCCCACCCTTCCCCCCACTTGTGCTAGCTCTCTCTCTCTCTCTCAAAAATAAATAAATAAGAAATCTCGAAGACATCTGCATTATACAATAATGTTCAGCAGAAGGGATATTCCTCATATTATTGAAAGAAGCTCTGAAATGAAAGAGGAAAGTTTTACAAACAGCTTAAAAGCTATCATTTGACTTTTCCTATCTTCCAAGTGCTGGACTATGACCTTCACAATGCTCTTTTAAGGTTCGGCTGTTATTCTACTTTTCCAATGAGTAAAGTGTAGCTCTGAGCAGCCAGTAATTTGCCAAGGTCATCTAGCATAATTCCATTTAACTTCAGACCCCCAAAACCTAACTGTTACTCCCCCAAACTACCCCCTCCTTTTAGTAATATTTCTGAGACTTGAAATTTATAGAAACTATAGGATAAGAAATTTCTTGTTGTATGGTAATTGTGGAGAGATGTTAGCTGTTCACCAAATTCTCTTCTTCCCTTCCTCCTGGGCACACAGCCGGATGTGTTCTCCAACCCTCCTTGGAGTTAGGGAACAGCCAGGAAATGTGCCCACATGTGCTTTGTTCCCCTTTCAGGCCTGGTGTATAAAAATCTCTCATAACAGTTCCTTTATACTCTTTCACTTTTCTATCCCATTGGGATGGTGATACCCAGGTAGCCTTGAAAGCCACAGGTTGAAGACATCAAAGAGGTCATCAGCCCAGGTTCTTGGAAGGGTGCATGGAACAGAGCATAGAGCACCCCTACTGACCTGAACCTACTTTGAACTTTCTCAATACTGAGCTATTGAATTTTGGAACTTTTGTTTCGGCAGTTTAGCTAACCTAATTAATATTCCAACACTTTTCTGATAGGACTTCGTTCTCTTGTACTTGATGTTTTCACTGATTCTATTTCCTGGAATCAATGTAATTCTATTTCTTGGAATCTACTGGTGAATTCAATGTAATAATCAAATTTAGGTGATCCAAATTTTCTATCAGACCCAAACAATTTGAGTGGATCTTGTTTATCACAAAATCCTTCTACCCAAGCAAAAATTTTGCAGCTAGTGAAGGCATTTCCTGGAAAACTCACCCAGACCACCTTCTTTCCCCCATTCCAACTGCCTAATTTTTTATATCATATACAGAATGAACATTACCTCCACCACTCCAGTCCATGTTAAATTTCCGTCCAATTAAGTTACATAACCAATCTATCATAGATTGAAGTCAACTGGAAATATTTTGTCACAATAAAGAAAAGTAAAACTCCGAACATAATTTTTTCAGTGGCCATTTTTTATGCCATCTTAGATAATATAACTTTTTCAAGCTCATATAGTAAATATCTGGGGTAACCAGGAATATAATGAAAACATTGGGCCCATTGTTTAAGTACAACCTTGAACTCAATAATTTTCATCATTTTTCTTTCCTTATACTAATCATATATGGTTTTTTAAAAAGAAACTGTTATTCCTATCCTTGAAGATCTCGGCATTGGTTTAAGGGAGAACAGAACATAAGTTAGAAATGATGAAGAAACAGGTAAAAGGGGCACCTGGGTGGCTCAGTCATTAAGCGTCTGCCTTTGGCTTAGATCATGATCCCAGGGTCCTGGGTTTGAGCCCCACATCGGGCTCCCTGCTCAGCGGGAAGCCTGCTTCGCCCTCTCCCACTCCCCCTGTTTGTGTTCCCTCTCTTGCTGGGTCTCTCTCTGTCAAATAAATAAAATCTTTAAAAAAAAAAAAAAAGAACAGGTAAAAAACAACCTGAGACTGAGCATACACTAACATTATATATGAAATTTACATGTGTACTATGTGCATATGAAATATACATATGTGGCATGTATTATACATGTATATGTAACATACAATCAAATTATGTATATATGTATGTATATTATTATATATGTATTGTATGCAATATGTATAGTAATATGGGTAATATACATATATATTACACATTTTATGAATAATATACATTATATACTTTTCTATATTACATTATATATGTGTGTGCTCAGTAAAATATATTACATTACATATATATATAAACAATGTAAGTGTACGTATACATATACGTACATATTTCATAAATGCTGAAGGAATTATAAAAATAGGATAAATTGGAGCCCTCCTCAGAGACAAAATCATGTGACTCAATTCCAAATTTGAGAAAAGGTTGTATCAACTAGAGCACTCAGTTCCCTCTCTTAATTTTTCATTCCCAATGACCAAAGGAATAGAAGACAGTGTCTTAAAATCAAATTGACAGATACTGATTGAGCAAGGCACTGAGTTTGGGCAACAGTTGAAGTGGCATCTCTCAGAATTAGGCCAAGGGTGCTGTATAACAAACAAGTTGCGCAATAAAATGCAATTTCCTCTCTGCAACCAGGGAACATTTCTTGCTTCTCAGAGTCTGGCTTCCAAGGGAACCTCCCCTTTAATTCAACTCCTTGTATTTGTCCTGGATTTCTAAGTTCAAATAAAGTGCAGTTTAGTATTTTACTGTGAAATACGATACATAAAATACAGAACGATGAATAAACATATTAATTTATTCCAGGGTGAGGATCAGCAGTGAAAAATTTGTGGTCCACGTGTACTAAGGGACCGATTTCAAAAGATCACATTTTAAACAGAGTGACTGTTTTATAATGATTTTGTTGTTGTTGTTGGTCTGGAAACTCTGGGGAAGTTACTTAAAGTGGGGACAAATTAAAGACCCTTTTCCTTTTGCTTGTTGTTCTTTCCTTTCTGAAAGTCTGAACATGATGTGAATAGATTATTAAGCATTTTGAAATCATTGTTTATTCCTTACTAGTCTTTGTGAGCCTTTGAAAAACAAGGCCATTTCCTTCTCATGCATACTGAGGCCTAAGAGATCAGGAAGAAAAAAAATGCATGTATTTAAATTGGTCACTTACTTTGAAATTGCTGAGTTGACCTCAATTGGAAATGCATCCTTAAAAATTTCATCATTGCTTCAGTAAGAGTAGCCAATTAAGGCTAACTATTTAAGTATCTGGGAACAAATTGCTGTATAATATATACTTTTAAAAAGTTATGTTAAAAATTTTCCTGGTATAAAGTCAAGCATTTATGCCAATAAAGTTGCTTTTCTATTTGCAATTAGAATCTTTCCTTTCACATTGGGATATTTTAGGTTAACTTTGATAAATAGTTAGCACACTTTTTTAAAATGCCATCTATGCGGGCACCTGGGTGGCTCAGTTGGTTAAGCAGCTGCCTTTGGCTCAGGTCAAGATCCCAGAGTCCTTGTATCGAGCCCCATGTCGGGCTCCCTGCTCAGTGGAGAGCCTGCTTCTCCCTCTCCCTCTGCCTTCCTCTCTGCCTACTTGTGCTCTCTCTCTCTGTCGGGTAAATAAATAAAATCTTTAAAGAAAAAACAAGGCCATCAATGGTACTAATGTTTATCATTTGAGAGTGGATTTGTTATTTGGAAATAGTCAGAAGTTGTTTGGTGTAATATCAGTTGAATGACCAGCCTGGGAAAATATTTCTTTTGATCAAAAATAAGGTGTAACATTTTTTCATGTGTCTGTTGGCCATTTGTATGTCTTCTTTGGAGAAATGTCTGTTTATGTCTTCTACCCATTTCTTGATTGGATTATTTGTTCCTTGGGTGTTGAGTTTTATAAGTTCTTTATAGATTTTGGATACTAGCCCTCACTTGGCATCAGGAAAATACAAATCAAAACCACAATGAGATACCACCTTACATCAGTCAGAATGGCTAAAATTAACTAGTCAGGAAGCAACAGATGTTGGCAAGGATGTGGAGAAAGGGGAACCCTCCTACACTGTTGGTGGGAATGCAAGCTGGTGCAGCCACTCTGGAAAACAGTATGGAGGTTTCTCAAAAAGTTAAAAATAGAGCTACCCTATGACCCAACAATTGCACTACTGGGTATTTTTCCGAAGGATACAAATATAGTGATTCAAAGGGCACCTGCACCCCAGTGTTTATAGCAGCAATGTCCACAATAACCAAATTATGGAAAAGGCCCAGATGTCCATTGACAGATGAATGGATAAAGAAGATGTGGTTTATATATACAATGGAATATTACTCAGCCACCAAAAAGAAAAATCTTGCCACTTGCAATGACATGGATGGAACCGGAGGATATTACGCTAAGCAAAATAAGTCAATTGGAGAAAGACAATTATCATATGATTTCACTCATATATGGAATTTAAGAAACCAGATGATCATAAGGGAAGGGAGGGAAAAATAAAATAAGACAAAATCAGAGAGGGAGACAAACCATAAGAGACTCTTAACTATAGGAAACAAACAGGGTTGCTGGAGGGGAGGGGGGGTAGGATAACTGACTGATGGGCATTAAGGAGGGCGCTAGATGTAATGAGCACTGGGTATTATATACAGTGGATGAATAACTGAACTCTACCTCTGAAACTAATAATACAGTATATGTTAATTAATTGAATTTAAATTTAAAAAAGGTGTAACATAAGTGGTGAAACCTTTGTCTCCATAGTTCATAACTTGGTTTGAAAGAAAATTAAGAAGTATTCAAAGTAATGGCAACATCATTAGAATAAGAATCTAACCTTCCAGAGTGTCTTCTCTGAAGGGTAATAGAAAGATAGTAAATCTCTGAAGTATGTAGTTTATAAGACATTAATGAAAGAAATTGAAGAAGACACAAATAAATGGGAAGATATTCCATGCTCATGGATAGAAAGACTATTGTTGAAATATCCATACTTCCCAAAGCAATCTACAGATACAATGCTATCCCTATCAAAATTCCAATGGCATTTTTCACAGGATTAGAACAAACCACCCTAAAATTTATATGAAACCACAAAGGACTCTGAATAACCAAAGCAATCTTGAGAAAGAACCGAGCTCGAGAAAAAACAAAGCATCACTCTCCCTGATTTCAAACTATATTACAAAGCTATAATAATCAAAAGGCATGGTATTGGCATACAAACAGACACATAGATCAATGAAACAGAATAGAGAACCCAGAAATAAATCCACCCATATGTGGTCAATTAGAAGAGCCAAGAGCATACAATGGGGAAAGGACAGTCTCTTTAATAAATGGTGCTGGGAAAACTGGACAGCCTCATGCAAAGGAATGAAACTGAACCACTACATTTGCAATGACCCTGCCCAGTCCATGTCCTCATTGCTTCATGGAAGGATTATTCCAGCTATGCCCTAGTTAGCTTGCCAGACTCCAGTCTCCACCCTTCCAATGCATCTTTCTTGACCTTTGCCAACTAGTCTCCCCAACCCCAATTTTCATCCTGTTTTTTTTCTCTGCTGAGCAATTCCCAATGCTCCTTATGTTTAAATTCCTCTGGCTTCTCTTTATCCACCATGGTCACCCAGTGTTGTTTCCCATGGCTTCCAACATGCATTTATGCTCTGGTGAGATTAACCACTTCTCTGCAAAACCGAGTGTATTCTCATCTCCACACTTTGGCTTATGTTGTCCATGTGGCAATTTAGCCTTTCAAATCCTGTCTTCTCCTTCTAGCCCCAAATCAAATCCCTGGTTTGTCGAACATACTGGGTTTTCGAAACTTGGTTTCAAATGTACTCTCTGACAGAGATACAGACTATTTTCTCTCTCTCTCTCTCTGTCCTCTGTAACTTAGCTTCTGTGTTTACTTTTTCCATTTCTTTCTCGCCTGTCTCAAAACTTCTAAAAATCAGTATATGTTTTTCACTCTACACTGTTTTATTACTTGTGCTTTATATTTCTTCCCATCTACTTTTTAAAAAGATTTTTAAGAATTTATTCGTTTGAGAGAGAGACTGAGAGAGCACAAGCAGGGGGAGAGGGAGAGGGAGAAGCAGGCTCCCCACTGAGCTGGGAGCCCGATGCAGAGCTCGATTCCAGGACCCAGAGATCACGACCTGATCCAGAGGCAGACACTTAACCTTATCTGAGCCACCCAGGTGCCCCTCTTCCCATCTATTTTACAAGACATAGGAGTGCAAAGTCCACATCTCATGGCGGGGCTTCTATAACACATATCACCTAGCACAGAGCTATTTATTGATAAATAATGTTTGCTTGATTAATGTACTTAAAGTTTCACAATAGTTTGAGAGTACAGAGAGACCAAGTTTTGGAAACCTAATATGTTCTACAAACCACTTTTCTAAGCCAATAATTTTTCACCCAAGGTGGACAGAGTCTGCAACATGAATTATAAAGATAATTTTCTAAATCATGTGAGGAAAAATTATCAGGACATTTTAGAGTTGTGCTAATTCTCTACTCTGTTTCGTTTTCTAGACATAGCCTTAGAACTACACTAACCAGTAAAAATTATATTGGTAAGGTGATCTCAGGCTGTAAGAGAACCTCTTGGAAGCCAGTCTTCATGTGAGAGATCTAACTATCCTGAGTCTACACAGCTGTGAAGAAGCAACAAAAAGAAAAACAAATTATATTGGGAATACTGGAAACATCTTTATTTAGCAAGGTGAGTGAATGTCACTTTTTTTTTTTTTTGCCTTAGTCACTAAAAATATGACATGTAAATCTGAATTTCACCCAGGGCAGAATTTCTGAAAACAGAACTTACTGACATTCAGAAGCCAAAGAAAACAGGTGCTTCATTGTCAAAGTATTCAAATTATTGACTACGTCGGAAATACTAGTAATATTAGGCAAATAAAACTTGATTTCCTTTCTAGGAATAACACAAAAGGATTTAAATTAAAAACTCATCTGAAGGAGTCACTGAATATCAAATCCTGTGCATTTTCTGACAACCTACTCTCCCACCTCTGGAAAATATAGATAAAAGATTGACATTGAAGCTGCAAAAGAGCAGAGGTGATCTGAGTGACTCTATACTCTTACTTCTCTTATACTCTATACATCTTAGTGAGTTAGCAGAGGGCATATGAGTAATGTGTGAGTGGGGAACATGTAAGTAGTGAGTGGGGCTATATATATAATGAATAGGGCACAGGGCATATAAGTAGTGAGTAGCAGGGGGCATATACGTACTGACTGGGGAGCAGTGTAAGTAGTGAGTGAGCATCAGGCAATGTAAAGCTAACACGGACCCTTAGATTGAGGAAATAGAGAAGGGCCCTCTTCCATGGGCAAAGCCAAAGAATATATTGATCATGAATAGGGTTGGCTGTTTATAGGAGAAAACCTCCTGTAAGCCATGTTTATTTTTGCATTATTGGGACCTTTTTAACAAAACTCAGTTTGACCAAAAAACCAGAGAAGTTGGGAGTTGGGTATTGCGATGATTGAGGGGTTTCACAGAACCCAAAAGCAGGAATGCAACTGGCCTTCTGGAAGGAAGTGAAACCAGCAACTGACAGCTGACAGAATCCAGGAAGTGCTCTTGGTCCTTATCTGCTTCTCCTTTGTGCATTTCCTCCTGCTTCCTTCTCTCTAAAGACTGCCTTTGTCTGGTCCTTCATCCACAAAGTGGTTTCTAATTGCAGGCCACATGAAGAGGCGAACTTTACTCTGGGCTTCATTTTGAAATTCCTGGGTGAGAGCATAATTGGCCCATTTTGTTCAGGTTGCCAGAATTTTACAATCAACTGTGGTCTTAGAATAGATTATTTACTGTAACTTTGGCTGCCTAGAGACTGCTTCTGTGGTTTTTCTTCTAACAGGATATAAAATTTAATTTTGAAATGCTCAGTTTGTGACCTCCCCTAAAGGTCACTGGGGCAAGAGAAGAACTAGACATCTGAAATAAACTTTAAGTTTAAATTTAAAATAAAATTTACAATAAAATTTGTTCCATGATCTCTTCTCTGAGCCATGCTTGTTGAGCAACAAAGTTAAATTTTGGATGGGGGATTATGAAATGGGCCATTTCCACAGAAGAACAGTCATTATGGGTTTGGTGTATACTCCAGAAATAGATGTCTATTGGAAGAGTAGTTGGGATATAGTTTGCAGTTAAAATTTACGTCTTCAGAGAATGCAATTATAAATGTCATGAAAATATGTTGAAATGAAAGTTAATATTGTCACATTCTATGCAAACATAAACAATAAACTCTTAAGGAGTCTTGAAAAAAAGAAAATCACGTGCAAAACAGTATTAGGTTAAAAAAGCATTATACAAATTTTATGAAATCACATGTAGAAGGTTAGAAAGACCAGCCCAAAATGTCTGGGTTGTATGATCATGGGTAGTTTTTGTTTACTTTATACTTTAACATTGGAGCTTTCATTAATGAAAAACTATTGCTTTTATAACTTAAAAAGATTATTTTTATAAAAAGATAACGAATCCGGGGTGCCTGGGTGGCTCAGTCAGTTAAGCGGCTGCCTTCGGCTCAGGTCATGATCCCAGGGTCCTGGGATCGAGCCCTTCATCGGGCTCCCTGCTCAGTGGAGAGCCTGCTTCTCCCTTTCCCTCTGCCTGCCACTCTGCCTACTTGTGCTATCTCTGCCAAATAAATAAATTAAAAAAAAAAAAAAAAAGATAACGAATCCTACAGTGGGGATATTACTACAATGATGGAAACAGTGCTTTGATTAGCTGATATCACATCACCAAGGTGTAAATAGAAAATGATGACATATCAGATTAGTGTATTAGACAAGAGTAACACTAAAGAACATCCAGGTTCCCTTTGGATAAACATTTGTCAATTCAATATCAAATTATTCCAGTATCTTTCATTGAAAAGATTTTCCTTGTCCACAGTGAATTTCTTTGGTATCTTCATTGAAAATTAATTGATCGTATGAGTGTGAGTTTATTTTTCGGTTCTCTATTCTGTTCAGTTGATATTTGTCCATCTTTATACCAATATCACACTGTCTTGATTGATGTAACTTTAGTAAATTTTAAGTTCAGATAGTATAAATCCTCCAACCTTTTTCTTCTTTTTCAAACTTACCTGGGTTTTCTAATCCATAAACATGGCATATATGTCCATTTATTTGAGTTTTCCTTAATTTCCCTCCTCAATATTTTGTAATTTTTAGTGGAGAGGTCTTACATGTTTTTCACTTATTTCTAAGTACTTTTTCTAATTGTTATTAAAAATGGAATTTTAAATTTTTACTAGCAGCAAATTGATGAAATAAAAAGAACAAATTATTTTAAAATATTGACCATTGATCCTGCAACATTTTAAAATTTGCTTATTATTCCTGTAGTTGCTTATAGGTTCCTTAGAATTTCTACACAAATACACATTTGCTCCTTATTTCATTTTCTTGCCCTATTCCACTGACTGGAGCCTCCATTACAACATTAAGTGGGGAAATCTTTGCCCTGTGTCCAGTTCAATAGGGAAAACATTTCTCACCATTGAGCATTATATTAACTGTATGATTTACATAAATATTCTCTATCTGGTGGGGGAAGTTGCCTTCTATTTCTAGTTTATTTAAAGGTTTTTTTTAAATATCAGGAATCAGTTTTTTAATATGTCGAGTGCATTTTATGCATCTATTGAGAAGGTTCTATGGTTTTGCTTCTTTTTTTCTGTCAACATGATGGGTAATATTGATTGACTTTTGAATGTGATACCAACTTCGCATTCCCAGCATAAACTACTTTGTTGGGTGTATCATTCTTTTAATATATCGCTGGATTTAACTTGCCGATATTTTGTTAAGAGTTTGACAACGGTTTGTTTTTGTTAAGGTAATAAAGGATTTTAATAATTTTTAAGAAAACATAGAAAATTTAAGAAAACAATTCACATTTTATTTAGATTAATATACATTGTAAAATTTTCTTTTTCTCACCAAAAATAACAATAATTACTATATTATTTTTATAAAAACAACATTTCTATTTTCCCCAGGTAATTCTTATAAATCAAGACAAGATAGGAGATATGGTTACAGAAAGAAAACAAATATGTGGTCAATATCCTTGGCCTCTGATTTTGTCTTGATCATGATATAAAAGTGTTTGGTGTACTCTTCTTAGAAAGTTTATGACTCATTAGGGTACAAATTCAACAAATGAATATAAATAAGAATCAGATACAAAACAATAGTGAATTGCTTTCTATTCAAACTTCAGTTTTCTCTTTATACTCATTTAATGGAATCTATAATAAAGTCTACACTGAAAGAAATCTCTGTTTGGAGATTTGGAGCTCACAGTTTCTTCCACTTGTTGGTAATGCCCTTAACTGCCCATTAGAGATTTATAACAACATATTAAAACACCTACTAGTCAATGGTCAGTCCTGAGCTTTATTGTAATATTTTATAAAATATACTCTTTTTCCCCACACCTCTTCAATATATATTTACTTCTTCAAAGAATTGGAGACTAATATCTGATGATTAGATCCACCACAGTAATAATGTTATGTTCAAAATGACTTAACTAAAATATTTCCAGAGTACCACAACAGAAATCACACAGAAATGAAATGTTCTTTCAATGCTGTCTTCTGAAAAGATAGTTCTTCAAAGAATGAAAGTTCAGACAGTGGCCATTTAACAGGTGGTTTATCAATGTTTACTGTATTCAGTGGAAGGCCCATGGGCAAATATTTGGTGACATACATACACATAACAGATATTTCTTCCAAATACCAAATATAAGGATAAAGCTATTTGCAAAACTTCTCTTAGGTATTTCCAGTGGTTTTTTAAGTACTTGTAGGAAGCTCTGGCTTAAACGCATAGCTTGATATATGTGCCTACCATTAAATTAAGATCATATTTTAATTTCAAGATTCTTGTTACGCGGGCGCCTGGGTGGCTCAGATGGTTAAGCCTCTGCCTTCGGCTCAGGTCATGATCCCAGGGTCCTGGGATCGAGTCCCGCATCGGGCTCCCTGCTCCTTGGGAGCCTGCTTCTCCCTCTGCCTCTCTCTCTCTCTCTCTCTCTCTCTCTGTCTCTCATGAATAAATAAATAAAATCTTAAAAAAAAAAAAAGATTCTTGTTACGCAAAGTTATTTGACCTCTGGTAGGTTGAAGTATTTTTTAGATATGCTTTTAGATGTTTTCATCTAATTTCATAGCTCTCATTCTTTTTTTTTTTTTAAGATTTTATTTATTTGCGAGAGAGAGAATGAGAGACAGAGAGCTTGAGAGGGAGGAGGGTCAGAGGGAGAAGCAGACTCCCTGCCGAGCAGGGAGCCCGATGCGGGACTCGATCCAGGGACTCCAGGATCATGACCTGAGCCGAAGGCAGTCGCTTAACCAACTGAGCCACCCAGGCGCCCCTCATAGCTCTCATTCTTAAACTTCATCAAGGAAGAATACATAGGCCCTTCTGCAATACATAGACATTAAGAAAAATCTTGAAGGGAGACAGAGAGCTTTGTACGTGGTGGATGGAAGCTCTATGTCTTCTCTGTGTTTTGGCTCCATCCTCCAACAAGGAATGTTGGCAGAGAGTGTGTTGGGATTGGATAAGTTACTTCCATACATGTTGGCATGGTGTTGAGTGTGAGCTGTTCTATGAGACTACCTGAGGTAAGCATTTAAGACTTGTGAGGTGCTATTCTAAGAAAATAGCCTTAGGGTCCTGAATAATGTCCTTAATTGTTAGAACACTATTTCTTCATAGTAATTTGCAATGGGTTCTTTTTTTTTTTATTCTTATGTTAATCCCCATACATTACATCATTAGTTTTAGATGAAGTGTTCCATGATTCATTGTTTGTGCATAACACCCAGTGCTCCATGCAGAATGTGCCCTCCTCAATACCCACCACCAGGCTAACCCATCCTCCCACCCCCCTCCCCTCTAGAATCCTCAGGTGGTTTTTCAGAGTCCATGGTCTCTCATGGTTCGTCTACCCCTCCAATTTCCCCCACTTCATTCTTCCCCTCCTGCTACCTTCTTCTTCTTTTTTTTTTTTTCTTAACATATATTGCATTATTTGTTTCAGAGGTACAGATCTGAGATTCAACAGTCTTGCACAATTCACAGCGCTTACCAGAGCACATACCCTCCCTAGTGTCTATCACCCAGTCACCCCATCCCTCCCACCCCACCCCCCACTCCAGCAACCCTCAGTTTGTTTCCTGCAATTAAGAATTCCTCATATCAGTGAGATCATATGATACATGTCTTTCTCTGTTTGACTTATTTCACTCAACATAATACCCTCCAGTTCCATCCACGTCGTTGCAAATGGCAAGATCTCATTCCTTTTGATGGCTGCATAATATTCCATTGTATATATATACCACCTCTTCTTTATCCATTCTTCTGTCGATGGACATCTTGGCTCTTTCCACAGTTTGGCTATTGTGGACATTGCTGCTATAAACATCGGGGTGCACGTACCCCTTCGGATCCCTACTTTTGTATCTTTGGGGTAAATACCCAGTAGTGCAATTGCTGGATCATAGGGTAGCTCTATTTTCAACTTTTTGAGGAACCTCCATACAGTTTTCCAGAGTGGCTGCACCAGCTTGCATTCCCACCAACAGTGTAGGAGGGTTCCCCTTTCTCTGCATCCCCGCAACATCTGTCGTTTCCTGACTTGTTCATTTTAGCCATTCTGACTGGTGGGAGGTGGTATCTCATTGAAGTTTTGATTTGGATTTCCCTGATGCCGAGCGATATTGAGCACTTTTTCATGTGTCTGTTGGCCGTTTGGATGTCTTCTTTGGAAAAATGTCTGTTCATGTCTTCTGCCCATTTCTTGATTGGATTCTTTGTTCTTTGGGTGTTGAGTTTGATGAGTTCTTTATAGATTTTGGATACTAGCCCTTTATCGGATATGTCATTTGCAAATATCTTCTCCCATTCTGTCGGTTGTCTTTTGGTTTTGTTGACTGTTTCCTTTGCTTTGCAAAAGCTTTTTATCTTGATGAAGTCCCAATAGTTCATTTTTGCCCTTGCTTCCCTTGCCTTTGGCGATGTTTCTAGGAAGAAGTTGCTTCGGCTGAGGTCAAAGAGGTTGCTGCCTATGTTCTCCTTTAGGATTTTGATGGACTCCTGTCTCACATTGAGGTCTTTCAACTATTTGGAGTCTATTTTTGTGTGTGGTGTAAGGAAATGGTCCAGTTTCATTCTTCTGCATGTGGCTATCCAATTTTCCCAACACCATTTGTTGAAGAGACTGTCTTTTTTCCATTGGACATTCTTTCCTGCTTTGTCAAAGATGAGTTGACCATAGAGTTGAGGGTCCATTTCTGGGCTCTCTATTCTGTTCCATTTGCAATGGGTTCTTGAGGTTCTAGATTATCTTGCTAAACCCTGAGGAATTTCTCAGGAAATTTCATTTAAATATCAAGTGGTGACAAATCTGTAGTGTTCTCAAATCAAAATTTATAATAAACATTAATATTTTCCATCTCTTTACATAATGCAACTCTAGTCAATCTGCTGGCTGCAAAGAAGACATTTGGAGGTGTGGCCATGGAGATTTTTTTCTAAAGGTTCTTTTTAAAAATAGGACATTTTTATGAACAATGATGATAATTAAAACAAAATCTGTTAATGCACTATAAAGAACAAAGTTTCAACCAGCTATGACGTTATTCCATCTAACATTTATGTCATTGTTTATACCATCCAAACATAAAACAAGTATTTGCAGGAGTTCTACAAAAATTTCAAAAGCATCATACCTGCCTATCCATTGAGAATGGCAAACTTCCTTCAGTTCATTTGTCTTTTTTCCTTTGTCATTCCAAAAGAGGACAGAAAGTCCATCACTGAGCTCTAAAGCAGTTGTGATCGATAGAAAAAAAGAACATCTTTAATTGCTCCCAAGCAACAGATATTCCCACCATAGACACTACCTTTGACCATTTAGGTATTTAAGGCGAAGGAAGACTAGAGTGTGTGGATATGTAGGGGTTATTTCTCTAAGGATCAAGTTACCATGACTAGTATTGAGGGAGAGAGTCCACCAGACACAACCTAAGCCAACCCATACCAGCGCTCCAGGTTAGTTCTCTACTTCTCAGTTAGCGTAGTGTGAAATTTTGCAGTCAAAATGTCTACAGCAGCTCCTGAAGGTAGAATGCCCATATTCCTCTCTCTGATGTTGAGATTCATGGATGAACTTCACCAGGACTGGTGATTACTCTTCCCAGCTACGTCTACAACGGTGTCCGTGACAGTGCAAAAGACGTGTCTCACATTTCCCTGTTTCTTCCTAGTGGAGGTCTTGCAGATCTCCAGCACCTGTTTCTGCTGTGTTTTCAAAGGGATCAACGTGTTGTCTGCTGTTGTCTCAAAGCGCTTGCCCACAGCTGCCTCACCAGGATAGTCTGTACTCCAGCAGCGCTAGCACATCATCAGAAGAGATCTTTGAGATTCTGTCAGCTTCCTGTTAATTCACACATGTGCTTTATAAGAATCCAACTCCAAATAAAGATTTTAAGTAATCTTTGTTTTCATTTTCTGCCAAGTTTAGGGATAAAATGTGTTCATCTTGTTCTTTACCTTCTTCCCCTGCCTTGGAGTTCTAAGTTTTACTGTTGTTTCCTTATTGATGTGTTTGCTCCTGTTCAGAAGTTTCACTGTTTTTTTTCCTGCTTGTGTTCTGAATCCATCATTATTTAATTATTTTATTCCTTTTCAATGTCTACCACGTGGACTATTCAGATGACTGGTAAAGCTAAGTACAGCCGGCATAGCATAATCTCACAGAATTCTCCTATAAATACTGCGAATCGTAGAGTTCTCAAAGTATCTGGCGATAATGCTTACTTAGCTGATCAAGACTTTCATCTTCTAAGTCAGCTGTCCTACATTAATTCACTCACTTCTTATTTCTGTCCAGACCTCGCAGGAACCTGAGGAAACTCAGATTGTGTTGCACTCACTTCCAAGTTCAGTTGGAGGCTCTGCAAAAGTTTGATATTGTAGCCCACCAGCCTCCTCTCCCCCCAACCAAACTCAGAGCAATTTGGAAACCAAGCTAAGTGGCCGATTTGACATGACTAGTGTATTAATATTCTTTCTTTGAAATGTCTTTGTCAGATTTGGTATCATGGTCATGCTGGCCTCATAAAGCACATTCCTCCTCTTCTGTTTTGGAAAGCATTTGTGTAAGATTGATATATTCTCTCACTTAAATGTTTAACAGAGTTCACCAGTGAAACCATGGGAAACGATTTCATATTTGAGTGAAGATTTCAACAACAAATTCAATTTCTTTGGTAGATATAGGCCTACTTGAATTTACTATTCCATCTTGTGTCTGTCTTAGTAAGTTGTATTGTTCAGAGAATGTGTCCATTTATCTAAGTTGGTGAATATATTAACATAAAGTTGTTCATAATACCTGTAGCTTCTGTAGTATATTTACACATTTATTCCTGATATTGGTAATATCTCTCATTTTTTTCTTGGTCAGTCTATCTAGGGCTTGTCAATTTTGTTATCCTTTCAAAAAATACTTTTAGGGGCTCCTGGGAGGCTCAGTACATTGAGCGCCCAACTCTAGGTTTCACTCAGGTCATGATCTCAGGGTCATGAGATTAAGCCACATGGGCTCTGTGCTCAGTGGGGAGTCTGCTTGGGATTCTCTCTCTGCCCTCCACTAAAATAAATAAATAAATATATAAATCTTTTAGAAATACTTTTATACGTATCATTTTCTCTATTATTTATCTGTTTTCTGTTTCATCGATTTCTCCTCTTTATTATTTCCTTCTACTTACTTTGGATTTACTTTACCCTTCTTTCTCTAGATCTTACTGTAAAACCTTAGGTCATTGATTTATATATTTATCCTTTCCTTATCTAGGCCTTTAAAAGCTATAAATTTCCCTCTAAGCACTGCTCTAGCTATATCCCACAAATTTTGATAGGCCATATTTTCATTATAATTCAGTTTAAAATATTTTCTAATGTATCTTGTGATTTTTTTTTCTTTAACCCATAGATTATTGACAAGTGTGTTGTTTAATTTCCAAATATTTGGGCTTTATTTCTCCTACATATCTTATTGTCATTTGTTTCTAATTTAATTTCATTGTTGTCAGAAAACATAATCTGCATTATTTCAATCTTTTTAAAGGTGTTAAGACTTTTCTATTGTACAGTGTATGGTTTCTCTTGGTTAACATGCCATGTGTACTTGAAAAGAATGTTTATTCTGCAGTTTTTAGTGTAGTGTTCTATAAATGTCAATTAGGTAAGGAGGTTGATAGTGTTATTCAGATCTTTGTCTATTTGCTCTATCAATTGCTGAGAGAAAACCCCAACTATCATTGTGGATTTGACTCTTTTTCCCTTTAATTTTTTTTTATCTAATATATTTTGAACCTCTTTTATTAGGCATATACATGTATGATTATGTCTTTTTGGAAATTTATCTTTTTATTGTTTTACTATGTCTCTCTTTATCTCTTTGTAATACTCTCTGCCTTGGCATCTATTATATTTTATGTTAATACAGCTACTCCAACCTTCTTAAGTTTACTGTTTGAATAATTTATCTTTTACTGTCATTTAGTTTCAGCCAATCTGTGTGTTTATATTTAAAGTTCTTCTCTTAAAAAATATATAAATAAAGTTCATCTCTTGTGAAGAGACTACAATGCGTCTCCCTCTTTTATCTGTTCTGAGAATTCTTAACTTCTCGTTGGATTGTTTAGTTCATTTACATTTAATCCAATTATTAATATGTTTGGATTTAGACCAACTATTTTACTGTTGTTTTCTGTTGGTTCCATTTGTTTTTTGTGTTTGTTTGGTTGGTTGATTGGTTTTATTTAAATTTTATTAGTTAACATACAGTGCAATATTGGATTCAGCAATTCATCACTTATATACAACACCCAGTGCTCGTCACAAGTTCTTTGATTCTTGGATTCCACTTTCTTACTTTCTTTGATTTAATTGAATCTTTGAGAGCATTGCCTTCTAATGGGTTTTGATTATTACATCATTTTGCATTGTTTCAAGTGGTCCCTCTAGGGATCACAATACACACCCTTAATTATTCACAGTCAACTTAGATTTAATATTGGACCATTTCATATAAAGTATAATAACCTTTTTAAAAAATATAAATTTTTAAACTCCTTCATTTTTTAGTTACCATATGTATTTAATCTACAAATGTTATAAATCCCATAATAAATTGTTATAATTTTTGCTTTAAACAGTCATGTTTAAAAATGTTAAAAAAAAATTGGAAGGAAGAAAACAATCTTTTATATTGCTACACATGTACTATTTTTGGTACTTCATTCTCTTCTGAAGACTTGAGTGTCCCTTTGGCATCAGTTCTTCTCCCCTGAAGAACTTCTTTTGCATTTATTTGTACTGCAAGTTGGCTGAAAAAAGTTCTCTTAGTTTTTGTCTATCTGAAAATGTCTTCATATTGTTTTCATTCTTGAAGATTATTTTCACTACATCAAGTTGGCTTTTTTCTTCTTTGGGCATTTTAGAAATGTCATTCCACTATCTTCTTCTGTCCATTGCCTCTGATGAGAAATTATTAATCCGTATCACTTCACTGCATGTAATAAATTAATCTGTGGTTAATCTGTGATTGCTTTCAGGAATTTCTTTTAATTTGTGGTTTTCAGAAGTTTTATTTGTTGTGCCTTGATGTGGTTTTCTTTGTATTTTTTTCTGCTTGGGATTCACTGGACTTGTTGTGTAAATGTATCCTTTTCACCAAATTTGGGGAAATTATCACCATGATTTTTTCTAATTCTTTTTCTCTCTTTTTTTTTTTTTTTTTTTAAAGATTTTATTTATTTATTTGAGAGAGAATGAGAGAGAGAGAGCATGAGAGGGGGGAGGGTCAGAGGGAGAAGCAGACTCCCTGCCGAGCAGGGAGCCCGATGCGGGACTCGATCCTGGGACTCCAGGATCATGACCTGAGGTGAAGGCAGTCGCTTAAACAACTGAGCCACCCAGGCGCCCTTTTTTTTCTCTCTTATTCTGAGACTGCACGTACACATATGTTAAACCTTTCCATAGTGCCTTCATAGCTCACTGGCACTCTTCATTTTTTCCTGATCTTTTCTTTTAATTTTTCAGCTTAGATATTTTCTATTGATCTATCTTCAAATTTACTGACTCTTCTCATTTCAGTCTGCTGTTAAAGTCACTTTGTGAATTTTTCAAATACTGCATTTTCCACTTTTAGAATTTTCACTTGGTTCTCTTGTGGTTTCAATTTTTCTGCTAAGATTCTCTATTTGTTCATTTATTATGAGCATGTTTCCTTTAAACCCTTGAGATGGTTATAATAGCTGTTTTAAAACCCTTATCTGCTAATTCTAACATCTAGGACATCTAAAGATCTGTCTCCACTTATTTCCTTTGTCTTGAGTTTATATCACATTTTCCTGTTGCTTCATAAGTCCAGTAATTCTGAATGGCTTGAACATTGTGAATAATACATAGTAGAGACACTGGATTCTGTTATGTCTCTCTGAAGAGTAAGTTTTCATTGTCTGTTTGTTTTTTATTTTTAAGCAGGCAGTTAATTTGGCTTTGACTCAAACTCTAATTCTGTTTTCCCTGCAGTGGAGCAGCTGAAAATTCAGTTCAGTATATATATATATGGTCCTATTTGGAGTTTACCCTTGGTGTATGTAGTTCAAGGATCAATCAGAGATTTGGGTCAAGTTTATATACAGAACCCCCCCCACCCCCCGCCTCACCGCTCCCTGCCCTACCTGTGGTTTTCACTTTCCAGGATTTCCCTCTTCACTTTTCAGCTGTGTTGTCTCCCCAAACTCTGTCCTATGGCTCACCTAGCCAGTAAGCCTGTGAATTTCTTTTAGAATTTTAGCCACACAGCAAGCTGCAACTAGAGCCTAGCCTCAAACAAAAAACTATCTAAAAACAAGAAAATTACCCTGTGCCGTTTACTTCTTTCCAATGTAGATGTCCTTCCAGTTTCTTATAGTTCTTCTGGAGTGCCTTTAGATTATTGTATTTTATATTTCAGATAGAGTTTATATTGTTATCTGAGAGTGGGTTGACTTGATAGAAGCTATTTCTCCATTATTGGAAACCTATTTGCATGAACTTTTCATTCACTGAGAAATCACGGCTTATTAATTAGTTTCCCCAGTACCTACATGTAGCAGTTCCCTGGTATTTGTGGTAAGCATATTTCCCCCTACTCAGCCACTGTGAAATATTTTATTTATTCATTGACTGATTGATTGATTTCCTACATATTTATTGAGGATCTCGCATGTTTTAGATACTGGATATATAAAAATGCATAAAGATATAGTATCTGTCCTTACAGACCTTAGAGTCTAGTGCAACACTCTCCATCACAGTAGTTACTAGAACACATGTAGAACACTTCAATCATCCAAACACTTCTAATGGACTGTGTTTGTGCAGTGGGGAAAAAAAGATTTACTTATCACTAAAATATAGAATCGTAAAATATGAGAATAGAGTTATATACAAAGTATGAAAGCCAAATAGAGGTGATGCTACTTATGTGATATGACAAAGATCCAAAGTGGAAGGGATTTTTCAAGCTGAATTTTTAATGAGCAGAAAGATTTGATCAGTCATGTTAGGGAGTATAAATAGCACATTAATAAGCTATGAAGACTTGAAAGAGATAAGGGAACTCCAAGAAAACTGCTGACTGATAGAGGGACCATCGATAGAACACATTTAACATGGAAATAATGAGTTTGGTTAAGGCTATATTGAATTTGAGATGCCTATAGAACATTCAAGGAAGTTGGATGTATAGTTACTGAGTTTACAGAAAGGCAGTTTGAGTTGGAAACACAGATTTGATGCATAGTATGATTGAGGTGGTTGTTAAATTTGTTAGCATACTTTAGATGACCCAGAGAGCCTAGAAGGAAAAGTGAAAGGATCTAGCACAATAGGATTAATTAGTATTCCTCAGAAATTCTGATATTCTTTGCATATGTTTAGGATAAAGAACAATTGCAATTGTACTTTGGCATTGGAGACACCTGGATTTGAAATGTTGCTCTACCACTTTATGAAGTGTGTGACCTTGAGCAAGTTACCTAATTTCTCTAAACTCCGGTTTTCTCATCTTTCAAAAAGTATAATACTAAACTTCAGGGGTTTTGTGAGGATTAAATGAAAAATAAACAGGAGTGCCTAGCACATGATAAGCTCCCAATAAATGTAATCTTCTATCAGCATCAGCATCATTACCATCTTCTTTAGCCTTCATAATAACTTATAAAGTGGCTTTATTGTCATCATATATCTTAAGTATTACGACTTACATAAGATTTCAAGTTGACAAGTAGATGATCCATAGCCAGAATCCAAGTGTTCTGATATCTTTTCAGGGTTCCCGTCACAAAACTATTCTGCCATAATTTCTCATAGGAATTAGAAATATTTACTTAATTATATTCAAAAGAGTATATATATTTTCTGTGTTTTTTTTTTTAAGAAAAAGAAGAACAGCTCCAGACATGACTCTGAAGCAACTGCATAATGAAATTTCAACTCATGTAGCCTCTCCCTTTGCCAAGACAGTTAGTGGTATTATAGTAATACCTGTCTGTCAACAAATTTGATTACCCACTGCTTTTAGACAACTGAAAATAATAAATCTTAGGTGTCAGAATATCAACCAGGAACAACAAAAATGTTCTTCTCCATTAAGTTTTGGACAGGTAACCTATATTTACCTTTAAATATCTTGCTAAAACTGAAGGTTTTAATAATATAAATATAGTGGTAGTAATTCATACCACGCACCGTTTTCAAAGACTAGATGAATGCTTAAAGGAGTATTATGGCTTTGTAAAGAGTTATAAGAACCTAATGATTTATTAGCATTCCAACTGCTGCCTTTTCCCCCCTCTCATGTCTTGACAATTCTTATCATAACGTCCTTAGCTGGTGATTCAATAGAAATAGTAAGCAGATCTTAGCTTTAAAATTATACAACCCCCTTATTGAAAGCTGCAGGCTCTTTGCTGCAATGGAATTTTACTTATTTACTTATATGCTAGACACTGTTTGAAACTGGGTACTCAAAAATGAAGAGGCATAGTCTCTTTCATTAAGGAACTAATAGTCTACTGAACATAATCTATCGAGAAATAATTGCACTAAATGTTGTAATAAAGAATGTTTGAGCTGCATGTGGAGGCTAAGCGAGGTGGTCTTCAAAGAAAAGGTTAAATTTTAGTGTGATATTAGAAGTATATACATTTGTAAAGCTCATTAAATTGAACAGTTAAGGTTTATGTATTTTAACATGCGTAAATTTTACCTAAAAGACTATGAAGAGATGCTGAGCTCCAGTAAGTAAGATTGCTTTCTATAGAGGTATGGGTTGGCAATTCTGAGAAGTCTTTCTGTGTATTCTAGGCTTAATAAAAATATCTATATATCTATCTTATGATATCTGTATATAAAGATAGATAGAAATATAGCTTCGATAATTAAAGAATGAGAGCCAGTTTTCTCACCATTGAGAAGGAGTTCCATATGGAAATGGGTAAAATGGCAATGTACATTGTGGTGTTTGACTGCAAAAGAAAATACCAGAATAGGTAAATATAAAACTAACTATTGACATATGTGTCTCTCTCTATATGCATGTGTGTATATATATATATAATAATTATGCATATACACATTACAGATAAATATATACATATACATGCATGTCTATGCTCGCACATACACTTTCATAAGTACATATTTTCTGGTGTCAGTGAGTCGTCTTGCTCAACTATAGACCCCAACAGTTAAAACCAGAAATAGACAAGACTGCTTAATTCATGCTGTAGCTGAAACTCATTGTGTTTATTTCTTATAGCACTTTCTTGAGGCATTTGAGAAGACATGTTGCAATGACTGGAACATTCCAACCGCCAGACCAGAAAAGCCCTGATAACAATAGAATATCTAGAATACCACACCCCACAAGTCCCTTACTTGCCCATGATCACGGGTTGAACAGGTATCTACTAACCCCCATCCATGATCATGCACCCTCTGCCTATTCTTTTGCACATACCCCCTGAAGCCCCAGGTGCCCCAAGAACTCACTTCCTTAAAGTGCAATGTCAATAAAGGTAGAATGGCGGGCGCCTGGGTGGCTCAGTTGGTTAAACGACTGCCTTCGGCTCAGGTCATGATCCCAGGGTCCTGGGATCGAGTCCCACATCGGGCTCCCTGCTCAGCAGGGAGTCTGTTTCTCCCTCGACCCTCCCCCCTCTCATGCTCTCTCTCTATCTCATTCTCTCTCAAATAAATAAATAAAATCTTTAAAATAAATAAATAAATAAATAAAGGTAGAATGGCTTTAAAAAATCAACAGTGGGAGGCGCCTGGGTGGCTCAGTCAGTTGATTGTCCAACTCTTGATTTAGGCTCAGGTCATGATCTCACGGTGCTGAGACTGAGCCCTGCATTGGGCTCCCCACTGAGTGTGAAGTCTGCTTAAGATTTTCTCTCTCCCTTTCCCTCTACCCCTCTCCCCACCTGCTCATGCATGCATGCACTGTCTCTTTCTCTCTCAAATTAAAAAAAAAATCAACAATGGATGCTAAAAGTGTAAATGAAATAAAATATGAGGAATAGTATATTTGCATACCCTCTAAATATCTTTCCACAGATAATTTATTAATTATAAGGAAGAAAAATAGTAACTCTACAGTGCAGAAACCCGGCAAACACCCCCTTAACCAAGTGATTGTGCTTACATCACCAATATTAGGACAAACTATCATCACGTGCCTTCTGGCATAGCACATTGAGAACGACACACAACCACTTCTGTGACCTCCCTGCCAAAGCCTCATAACCTGGATCCAATCATGAGACAAATCTCTTTGAAAGAAACTCTATATAAAAACTGGCCTTTAGTATTCAAATGTGTCAAAGGCAAGAAAGACGGAGTAACTCTTCCAGATTAAAGAACACTAAAGGGGGGTATGACAACGAAGTGCGTGATTAGATCCTGGACCAAACAATAAATAACTAAAAAGAAGATTATTGAGAAGATTGAAAAAATTTAGATACAGACTATGTTGACATAGGCTCTTAATGTTAAGCTTCCTGATTGTGATAAATATACATTTGTTTATGAGGAGAAGTCCTCACAAAAACAATCACTAATATATCTAAGGTAAAAGATAAAATGACTCCAACCAATTCTCAAATAATTCATAAGATACATAAATATGGATGTAGATATATAAAGAGAGAAAGGCAGAGAGACAGAGAGGATTATAAAGCAAATATAAATACTTTAATGAATCTCAATAAAGGTTATGTGGGAATTTCTCTTGTCATTTTTCAGACTTTTATCTAAATTTTAAATTGTAGCAAAATGAAAAAAATGATGGTAAGTTTCATTGATCCTTAAGATATAGAAAACTGGAAAGAAAACACAACTTCCACCCTAATGGCAAGAAAATGCCAGATAATCTGTAAGATTACAACTCTTTTTGAACCCATCAGAGAAGCATGGTTGCAGAACAGCCAGGAGTCTGGCATTTAAAGAAAAACAGGCCTTCCTAAGAATGCAAGCACTGTCACCCCTGGGGCAAAGCATGAGGAGGGGAAGAGAAATCAGAGGCCATACAAGGTGAAGAACAAAGAAAGCAGACAAAGTATTTGTAGAGATAACAAAAGTAATGAAAGACTTCAATATGCATATCCAAAATGTACAGGGAAGCCCACACAGCACATGTGAGAAAAAAAGAATCCACCTAGATAAATAATATTCAAGCTGCTGGAAACCAAAGATAAAGAGAAAATCTTGAAGGCAGTCCAAACAAAACTACAGCAGATTTCTCATTAGAATCTACATAACCCAGAAGACAATGAAGTGACATGTTTAAAGCACCAGAAGAAAAATTCTATATCTTTCAAAAATGAAGTCAAATATTGTTTTGAACAAACAAAAGGTTAGAGAATTCATTTCCAGCACACTTGTGCTAAAAGAAAAGTTAAAGAATACTTTAGCAGACGGACTATAATATGGGAAACATATACAGAAATCCTGAAGAATGAGGAGTGATGGTTAATTTTATGTGTTAAGCAGACTGAGCCAAAGGGTGCCAGATTCAACATTATTTCTGGGTGTGTATGTGGAGGGTGTTTTTGGATGAGATTAGCATTTGAATCAGTGGACTCAGTAGATTGCTCTCCCCAGTGTGGGTGGTCAGCATTCAATCTGTTGAGGTCCTGAATAGGACAAAAGGCTGAGGAAGAAGAAATGTTCCCCTTTTGCTTCCTGCCTGCATGCTTGAGCTAGGACATCAGTCTTCTCCTGCCCTTGAACTGGGACATGCACCACTGGCTCTCTGGTTCTCTGGCCTTCAGACTCAGACTGGAATTACACCAAGGGCTTTCTTGGGTATCCAGCTTGCAGACAGCTGATTATGGGACTTCTCAGCATCCGTAACCAAGTGACCCAATTCCTCATAATAAATCCTCCAATCTCTCACCCTCCCCAGATCCTCTGTGACTTACAATGGGGTTATATCCTAATAAACTCATCACAAATTGAAAGTATCATAAACTGAAAATGTATATAATGCACCTAACCTCCCGAACATCATAGCTCAGCCTACCTTAAAGGTGCTCAGAACACTTACATGAGCCTATAGGTGGACAAAATCATCTAGCACAAAGCCTACTTGATAATAAAGTGTTGACTCATCTCATGTAATTGACTGAACAATGTACTGAAAGTGAAAAATGGCATGGTTGTCTGGGTACAGAATGGTTGTCAATGTATTGCTTGCTTACCCTTGCGATCCAGTGGCTGACTGGGAGCTGCGGCCATTGACCAGCATCACAGGAGAGGATCACACTGCATGTTGCTAACCCAGGAAAAGATCAAAATTCAAAATTCTAAGTATGGCTTCTCCTGAATGCATATAACTCTCACACCATCATAAAGTTGAAAAATCGTAAGTCAAACTATTGTTAAGTCAGGGACTATATATGTGCATATATATGTGTGTGCGTGCACGTGTGTGTATACATATATATACATATCCAGTATAGATGATATAGATGTAGATAGCCTAATGGTTTTGTTTCCCTGCAGGAAATATAGAAGGTAAATATAAAGAACATTTTAAATTGATAATTGTTCTAAAAGAGAATTCAGTGACTAAAAACAAAAACAGTAATCAGGTGTGCACTTATAGAATATTTAAATTAAAATCTATGAAAACAGTAGCACAAAGGATAGGAAAGTGACGCTGCATGAGCTGAGGCCCTGTCCGAGAAAGCAATACAGCCTCCTCCCGGCTCTCCTTTGTGGGACACCACCTTGGAAGCCCTGAGCCAACCTGAAAATAGTCTGGCCATGCTGGGGAATACCCCAAAGGGGCTACACAGAGACAGGGAGACGTGAGGGGCGTTCTTACCCCAGCTCTTCCAGTATGACCAGCTCAGCCACCAGACACGTGAGCGAACAAGGCTCTGCGATGCCACCGCCGTCTGACTGCAACCTCAGCCAGAACCACCCAGCTGAGCTCTTCCTGAACTCCTGGCTCACAGAAACCCACGAGAGGTAATAAACGATTACTGTTTTAAGCCCCAGCAATAGACAACCAAGGCAACTATACACAGCCCTTAGCACAACGCCTGGCTTGTAGGAAAGGCATAATTGATCTACTTTTTCTGTAGTTTTGATATTTTGCAGTTTCAGTATTTTAATGAGCATTTCATTAGCAACTGGCATTTAATTCGTAATGGTACTCCGTTTCTGTGCACTAGAGGGCACTCCATCTGCGGACCGAGGGCCTCAGGCAAGCAGGTGTAGTTTTCCAAATGAGCCACCAGGCGGAGCCAGCCCCTAATTTTTCACTGTCCCTTGCAGAAGGTGAACTCGGCAAAAAAAAAAAAAAGAGGGAGAAGGCTTCAGAACCAGTAAGCTAGCATGCATAAGGAAGCTGTGTTACAGGACATTCTGCAAACACATTCTAAAGAACAAGGAAGCTTATTTTGCTATGCACGCTGGCCCCAGACTGGATGGGAAACAAAAGACCAGAAAATCCCGCCCCCCTCCACCTTTTTTACCCCTCCCCCCGATTTAAATGTAGCAGAGCAGGTTATATCTGCTTGAATCCCCTAAAAAGAGAAGGGATCTGCAAGTGTATGATTTCTAAACAATGCTGTACCTAATCTCTGCCATATCTAGAAACATAGAAAAGCAGTCTCTATGCTGCACTTAACCTCTGATACTGTTTCAAGTCCGTCAAATCACATTTGTACCACCACTGAAACTTAAAATTGTTCAAGTTTCCCCTTTTTATAGTTCTTTATTTTGTATACACAGGATTTGAGAGTCTAGTGACTGTGAAAATGGGCCATGATTATGATTGCAGGAAATTTGGCACCAAATTCCTTAAAACGAATTATCTGAGCCAAATATATTTTAAGTCTCCCCCTTTTTCCAACATTCAAAGCATACTTTCCCTGTAATCATTCCTAGTAACCTGAGAGGTTGGCAGCCTGCATTTACCATGACAGCCTGCCAGTCTCTATGTCACTCCTGAAGGCTGGCCCCTATCCCGAGGTGGCTCAAGTACAGCTGGGCTCTAAATGGAGCAGTGGTCTTGAGAATAAAGAAGGTTTTGTGGTCAGCTTATCTGATTAGAGCATTACACTGTGAGGTCAGGACTCTGCAGCCTGCTAGAGTATAAGTCAGAGGGGGCCGGGCTGGGGGGAGAATGGAGTTCTCAAGAGCGGACTCTTTGAGGGTCTCCTATGACCTTTCCTCCAGCTGACCTTCCATCTTGCTGATCAATCACAGGGAGAACGGAGGGAGAAAGGAATATGGGACCAACGCAAACCTTATCTTACGCTGGGGATTAAAACCAAACCAAACCAAACCAAACCAAACATCACGTACAGTAAAGTCAAGAGAATAATGTTCCTACTCATTCCGTGCCTATAAATGATGAGACTGATGTATAGGTATAATTTACGGCAGCGTCTCACCATTTTGTGCTCACGGGATGTATATGTGTATGTTTTCTCTAACACCCGATACTAGCAAATGCTGTCCTCTTTGACTTGACCACAAATTGCAGACTACACAGCCTCAGAGCATCTCTGCTCCCTCCGAGTGAGCTCCGGAAATTCCCAGGGAGTTTCATACATATGCTCCCAAGAAACCCTCTTGGTTTCTGTGGCCCCCAGCTGTGGCCCTCCATGCCTGGGCTACCTCCTAGGGCTCATCTTCAAGGGCTCTTTTCCATTCTCTGAGGGGCTGATCCAGTCTCCAGAGGAATGAGCAGCAACTCCTGCCTCCCAAACCCTCCCAAAATGATGAAAGACCACATTCTGTGGCCCAAATCTGTGTGCCTCTCTCTGGGATGACTTTCTTCTCACAAACCATTGGCTCCTCAAGCTTGAACCCGCCCCTGTGGATATGCCCTGATACACCCAACTCCACATGGGCAAGAGTGCTTGGGCAGCTTATCTTTGCACCTTTTCTTTTTTGCAATAGTTGAATGGATTACGGTAGGGTTCAGAATCTTGAAGCAGGGTAGAACTTTTTTGAGGGATCCTGTTTCCAAGGGATGGAGTCACTGGATGCAGTTTTCCAGTATGATGGACCTTCTGGGGTGGAGGCAGCTCCATATAGGTATATATGACGTATATATACCTATATGTCAGTCTCATCACTTATAGGCACATGATGGGTAGGAACAAGTCCGTTCAGGTGTCTGCCCCTTTCTATAAGAAAATAGCATATTCCATAGCCTTTCCCCACCACCCACAGATATTAGAATGTCCTCAAGGGCAGGCCAACCTCGTCTCTGTCTGCACATCTTGACTTCCACTCCGCTTCCTGAGCTATGCCCTTTTCCTGCCATTTTGCAGCAAGGGGTCTTGCAACATTGTTCCATCAGATATGGAATTTTTTGGCATAACAGTGGGTGCTAATAAACTGGCTCCAACACTGACCACCTGGAGGTAAATAGTTTCTCCAAGGACACTGCTCTCCTCTTTTCCTTGCTGTATCCCTTCCCTCACATTCTTCCCCTTTTTGCTTTACAACCCTAACCAAATTTTCCTCCCTGTGGTTTCGCAAGGCCAGGGTTATGTCTATCACTTTTCATTAGACCTGCCCAAGTAGGCCTTTTGAATTCTAATAGTGTGTAAAGATTGACTCTGGTCGGGTTTGGGGGTGGTGGTGGTGGATGAGTTTGGTGTTTCCCCCTGCTGCTTCTGAGTTCAAATAGGGGCGAAAGTTAAACATGGTGGTGTTACTAGAAGGATCTGTTGTCTGCACTTATAATTATGAGGAAGTATTGGGGGAGGTTTGCTAGACCATATATGTGATGCTGACCAAGTGATAAAGAGCTCTATCATAAACACAGAAATTCAAGCGATTTTATTTACAACCCAGGAACCTGTCTGTTTCATGGGCCGTCCCAACAGGGACCATCTCCACGTCTTTACGCACCAACATGGCGGTAAAGGGATAGAACAGAGTGAAGCTTTCTACCCACACCAGCACCCCCGAACTTCTCTGCTTCCTGCTAAAAGATGCATTTTAATCGTCACCATCCCTAGAGAAGTCTCCTTTCTTGGTTGCCTATTCAGGAAACTCACCAGACATAATCCCAGGCGGGAATAACCCCAGCCATGCAATGGCAAGGAGTATTTGAAGATGGTGTGGTTGAGGGTCTCAAATTATTCTGGGCTGACCATTTTCACATTTCCTATACTTTGTGCCACCCTATTCCCAGTTTTACTTCACGATTTTTGGGGGAAAGTCTATGAGGCCCAAATCCTATACCCATTACTGCCTTCCCCTCCCCAAACCTGGGGTCCACTGATGCCCACACCAGCAGGCTCAGCTCATGCTAGTTCCCAGACCAACTTGGAATTGTCTAAGTAACTATAAACCCCCAACCTACAAATCTAGCATGTAATTCAAGATTTGGTGAGTAAGCGACAGCCCTGATTCCTGTTACATCCTTAAAGCCCTTACTGCAAATGTGGCCTGGGATGGGGAAGCGCAGAGCTATCTTGAGATCGTGCATCCCTAGTGCTAGCTGCCCCCTCCAGGTATTCATGACCTGGTCACTCCTTTCATCCTCACCTAGGCCTTGAGGGGGGCCCTTTCACCAGCTTCATCTTAAAGTGGAGGATTCTGAGGCCTGAGAGGGGTGGCGTAACTTCCCCAGGTGAGCATTCTGGAAATTAGTGTCTACAGGCTATGATTATACCACATGATTACACATGGAGTCACATCTGTGTGACTCTGACAGTTTGATATCTGTTCTAGCTTCTACCTGGCCATCTGTCTAGTGCCACCTCTCACCAGGCTCCTTTTGGGAGACTGACTTAGCCTGGTGACTAGGACCCAGGACACCAGGCTCACCTTGCCTGGCCTTTTACACATCATTCTTCTTGTTGCAATCTTGCCTTCGTCTTGGGGGACACCTGAAGGTGGAAGGTGGGCCCCTGACATCACCTGTGAGCCTTCTGTCACTCGGGATACCCTTGGACATGGAAGAGAGCCATCTCATAGGGTTTCTGGTTTTCCTCCTGAAATATCTGCTGTCAGCAGCCCTGCCTCTTTGTGTGCCTGGCCCTCCTGGGCGAGCCTGGGGCTAGTCCCTGACCCCTGCTTTCTATCATCTTTCTGAGAAATCGCAGCCATGCCTTATGTTTCCGAAGATCTGGTTACGGGCATCAGTCGTCCTGGAAGCTATGTTTCCATTAAAATGGAAAGAAGTAAATGGACAGAATGAATTCATGAAAGTGGACAGAATTAGTAGGAGTTAACCTATAATAAATGAAGAGGGAGACTGAAAGTTTATTCTTGTTGTTTAATTGTTTAATTTGCAGAAGTGGCAGATGACAGCAGGAAGGTCAGGGCCTTGCACCTGTTTGCTATTTTGGCTCTCAACAGTGTGTGAGAAGCACCGTGAGCACCGCTGACAGGGAAGCTCTGTGCTCTGCATGGTTTCTTGAGTCAGGGGCAAAGGAAACCATGGGCACGAGGGAGCCTGCGTTGTGGCAGCCCCACCGTGGGGGTCAGGGTGGTGCAGGTGGTCAGGCTGCCCTCAGCCACGCTCCAGGGATGCAACATGGGCCGTTAATGATGTGAGCACACACACGCATCACACACACCACCTCCCACGTACACACACAGAAACACATCATGCACACACAACCACGTACACCATACACACACCACATCCCACATATATACACACCATACACACAAACACATCCCACATACACACACACCACACACAGACATATCACACACACACAACTGCACACACACACCACCTCCCACGTACACACACCACACAAACACATCACACACACTTTCCTCCTAGTTTCCCAACTCTTATGCGATTCCATTCCATCTCCTGACTGACACAGAAGATGGACCCTGTCCAGTCATTGATGAAATCAGGGTTAAAGGCAAGTACTACAGATGTTCCACTGAGCATTCCTCTCCAGATACAACCTCCTTCGCCCAGGGAAGCTTCTGAAGCAATCCCAGAGCTCCTTTACAGTTTGCCTCAGCAAATTCCCACACTTGTACGATATTTGGTCCATAAGTACTAATGTGAAAGCCAACAGAAACCCCCCAAGTATCAGTCTGTTCAGAGATTATCTGGGTTAAGAGTAAGTGACCTCAGGTATCCAAACCATCAGATTCCGCTAAGAATTCTTCTCTAGTGCCTCATACCCTTGGGATAATGTATTCGTTCGCTGAACAACTCTCTCGATTGCCTGTGTTAGGTGGCTGAGGGAGACACACATAACTGACTCCGATGGCCTCAGCCCCCGAGGACCCACCTTCCAGTTTGTGGGTGCGACAGTGGATGCGGCCTGCACCACCTCAGCATCCAGTGCTACACAAGAAAGCCTTCTTACTGTGAGCATCACAGCTCTCCGCTTGAGGGATTTTTCTTTTCTGGTCAAGTGTGTTTGGCCTGAATGTCAGACAACCTGGAAGTGTCCAAGTTTTATTTTCCCTGGAAAGCAGGCCTCAAATAAAAAAATGGAAGAGGCATTGGTGAATAAATACTCCAACCTCTTTGACCTAGGGTGGTTTGTTTGACATTGTCTCCCCCATGGGACTGAGCTCCAGTTGCCCACAGGAGTATCTGAATTGCTAATGCATTCTTTATTGATTTGCTTCTCTCCTACTGGTGATTTCTGGGATCTCCTCTCAACTCAACTGTTTATATTTGAATCCTTGTCTCAGAACCAGCTTCTGGAAGCAGCCCTACCAACTCAAGGGCTGAGGCATATGCACAGATAGTTATAATTCTAGAAGAAATGGTGAAAAAGGACAGTAGAGTGCCTCATCTAAAATCCTTTGAGAATGGGGCGCCTGGGTGGCTCAGTTGGTTAAGCGACTGCCTTCGGCTCAGGTCATGATCCTGGAGTCCCTGGATCGAGTCCCGCATCGGGCTCCCTGCTCCGCGGGGAGCCTGCTTCTCCCTCTGCCTCTATCTCTCTGTCTCTCATGAATAAATAAATAAAATCTTAAAAAAAAAAAATCCTTTGAGAGTTCCCAGGAAGAGCAAATTACTTTGAGTTGGGGAACTTATAAGTACTTCATGGAAGAGAGTCCCTAAGTGGGGAGTAGGATTTGAGCATACAGTGATTAAGTGAAGGAAACCCAAGTGGGGCTGGGTAAGCTGGACCATGAAGACAGGAAGTGAGCATGTATGTTTGGTAACAGTTCAGTCTAATTGGAGCATTACATCAAGGAAAACAGCAGCAGACTGGCTTAGAAAGGATAGATTTAAGGGCTAAGTCAAGGTCAGAAGTTTTTATATAGTGATCTAGATGAACTCTGTCCAACAGAAATATCTGCAAGAATGGAAATGTTCCAAGTAGGAGCTGTGCAGTACGGCAGCCACTAGGTATATGTGGGTATGGAGCATGAAATATGGCTGGTGCAATACACTTTAAATTTAGCTTACGTTAATTTAAATAGTCACTTTTGGCTGATGGCTACCATATCTAGCAGTGCATTTCCAGGTGATAGAAAATGGCATGAGTAGAAGTGTGCTTTGTTTGAAATAATCTGAAAGCTGACTATAAAGTAGATTATAAGAGAGGTACTATAAAGATAGACCAATTATGAGACAAAATCAAGATGTGGGCCAGTGGGTTTTTTTTTAATAAAATAGAAAATATTTCATTCAAATATTAAAAAAAAAAACATGTAAAACATAAAAATAGAGCTGACTTTCTTAAAATTGAGGAGGCAGGAATGGACCTCATGAGGAGACACACCGCTTTCTTATTTCTCACCCACACAAGTCCCTGAGGGTCTCCCTGAGATTTCCAAGAGCTGCTCAGAACTCAGCTGCTCAGAACTCATTGACCACTAAGCTAGGTCAATGGTAGTGGGGGGTTCTGCCAGGGTACTAGAGATGAAGAAGAATAAATGTGGAGGATACTACAGAGGTGGAATCAGTAGATCTTGGCATCTAATTGGGTATGAGAAGTAAGCTTTGATTATTTTCACATTTATTTTCTCATTCATCTAAATCCAATTCCTGGTGTTATCTGGAATTCTTCCCTTACACAGTCATCACAAATACAACAGGTACCCAAAAATAAATTTATTGAACTGAGTAGAATTCACATGCACAATGCCAGGTAGATGTTGAGTAGTGGAGAGAATCTGGATTCATATCCAGGTCCATTGACCCTAAGACTTTCCGTACAGCTTGCTGTCCATCCCCCACCCCTGAATAATGCAGTCAGAGAAGCCAAGGTACGTGGCTTTGCTGGTGGGGGTGCTCAACCGATGGTTGTAAATGCAGCAGCAAGTTTGAGGAGAAAATGATAAATGGATATTGAAGCTGAGAGGTAATTTCAATTACAGTGAAAAAAGAAGATGAGCTCAGAAGTCAGAGGGTTTCAGGTATTAGGATAATAGGTAATGAAGGTAAGACAGTAAAAGCAAGGAAGACAAACCTACTCTGTAGCTTCTTGGTCAATGGAACGGAAGAGATGAGATATACTGGGAATCCTTACTGAGGTGCCTACTGGATCTATTTCCTACTTTTGTGAAAAAAAAATTTTTTTTGATGTAGTGTTCCATGATTCATTGCATATAACACCGAGTGCTCCATTCAATACGTGCCCTCTTTAATACCCATCACCAGGCTAACCCCCACCCCCCTCCCCTCTAGAACCCTCAGTTTGTTTCTCAGAGTCCCTCGTCTCCCCTGGTTCGTCTCCTTCTCCGCTTTAAAGTACCCAGAACACCCAATGTCCTTTCCAAGGAAGTCCTCGGCCACTGTTCACCTTACTTAGAGCCACGTGGTCTCATTGTCAGGTTGATAGGACCAGAGATAGACAGCTGACTGGAGTCAAACATGATGTCTAGGTTAACCAATGGCCAGTGGGTGACCCCATAGCAGAGCCCCAACAGAGGCAGTGTGTTCTGACTGCTGGCTGGCTGGCCATTCCACTCACCCTCTGTGTCAAGGAGGTATTCCAGTCCATCGTCCGAAAGGAAGGGATGATTTCATAGCTTCTTAGAAACTCCAACGATTCTCAGGCTACCTTAGTGAGGACTTTCTGTTGTTTTGCATTTGTATTTCCATTCCTCGCTTTGTTCCTAATTGGGAAAAACGATTGGTTGTAGACATTCCAAAGTGACTTCAGCATGGTTTTTAAATATGAGAAACCACATTGGACCAAGAGGCCTAAATTTAACCAAGGAGACCTGATTCTTTCCTTGGTGTTTACAACTCTGATTTGTTGACTGTCTTCCAAAACCTCCTCCTTTGACGAGAGAATCTGGGACAGCTGGGGGATTCGTGGTGGGGGAGTTGAAGTGATTTGTAATTAAATTTTATTTTAGTTTTAGTTTCTGTTGTTTTTCTCTGAGCGTGTGTACCTTTTAGGTTTTTTTTTTTTTCTTTTAACACTAGGGCCTCAGAATGCCAAACTAATTTTCTTTCTCCATCCCCTGTTGGTTTCAGATGACAAGCTTTTAAAAGCACAGCCTTGTTAGTTTTAGAGCCTTAAGACTCATTGTCTTATAGCCTTCCTGTCCCCTGCTACCCTCTTGTTGTTGTCATCTACCAGGGTGTTCCAAATCTCTGATTTCCCGCTTTGAGTGGCGTCTCCCATTCAGTTTACTGAGAGATAAGGCAAAGCTTTTGACTCTGAACAAGTCCTGGCTCACTGAGCTTAGTCTGTTGAGCAGTATCTCCGCATAATCCCGACGTCAAAAAAGAAAGGGTGAAAGGCCTAGAGGCTGTTTCTCAGAAAAACCATTGTTTCATCCACACTCCCATAGAGGAAATGCAAGCTTCTGGACTGGTCTCCACTGACTGGCATGATTGACACAGTGCCAGGCGTTGTGTTGTGAACCTGGTGGCTTGTGGCCTAGACTGCCAATCACGAAGACCAATATAGGCAGCTGAGACCACAAACCGGGTCTACACAGACTATCTGTAATTATTCTGCTGGGCTTGCTGCAGATCAGTACTCTGGCGGCCATGCAGACTCTGCCTTACCTTTGCTTCCAGCAAATGGAGAAGGGGCAAAACCTGACCTCATTCATAAGGACCACTAAGTAACACAAAAGGTAGTGAGTGCTTACTTAAAAACAGGATCTAAAACAAAACATTCTAATCAAGGCTTTTATGTTGGCACCATAAAATAGTTTAATTGCCAAAAAAGATGCATTTTGGAACAGAATACTAGGTTTAATTGGTGCTTTTTTTTTTAAAGAAAACTTTAGAGCCCATTTTAATTTAAGTTCTGGCCCTTGACAAGTATTCTTAGTTATGTGGTTACCAGCCAATGATATGTGATTTAATTGATAGTAAGCCTTTCAAATTAGCCTTTTAACAATGCTAAACAAATGCATCTTGTAGCAATTAAAAATGGGAACTCTTCATACTGAATTTCTTTTATATTAATTGTATCCAGATGCAAAAACAATTCCCTCCACTTAATTCCTTATTAATCTACTGCTTTCCCCCAAATAGAGTGAAGTTATAAATTAAAGGAAGAAACTGCCTTCCCTGGATTTTATTAATCACAGGCCTTTCTGAGAAGGCAAGCAGAGTTCTTGTTGCTTCTATTTGCAATCACTTAAACCCCTTTGGAAAAGTTTCTCCAATGTGTGGCTCAACTTTTTGGAACTCTGGAGAACATTCGGGAAAAGAGAGCACAAGTGATAAATAGTTTGGAAATGAAGATCAAAAAGACAGCATTAGGAGAACTGGTAATGTTTAGTCTAGAGAAGAGAAGAATAAGTAGAGGCATACTTTTCCTAACTGTCATAAACAGGACGAGTGCAATTCTTCTTTTTAACCAAAGAGTAAGGAAGAACAAGTGAGTATAGGCAGAAGCAAGAATTTGACTTTAACAAACATAATTTCTTTTACGTTTTTTTTTTTTCCTTCATAATAATGGAACACTTAGGAACTTGGGAAATTATCCTAAAATAGTTTCAGAATGCTATTCACAGGGCAACCTGGGGATTTAGAACATAGCAATACCCATCAAGGGGACTGAAGAATTAATGTTATTTACATAACACAGAGTCAGAAATACTTTCCACTGATAATGGAAATAATAATGTTGTTTACTTCTAATGGGGATCTAACATGAATGGATTTAATCCTTACAACAGTCTTATGAAGTTGCTGCTATTCTTCCTCTATTTTTGCAATGAGGAAACAGAGGCAAAAAAATAAAAACTATTTGCCCAAAGTCACACCTTGAGGTTATAAATAAAAGAGCCAGGATTTAAACCTGTATCCATTTGCATCCTTGGGGGAGTAAACACCAAGGTGAGATTAGATGTGCACGAGGTTTATTTGGAGAAACACCTATGAAGGATGAAGGGGGAAGAAGCAGGAGGACTGAGCAGGGAAAGGCTCCAGGCCAAGACGCAGGTGTAGTATCAATGAAAGAAGGGAAGGAAGGAAGCACTGGGTAGGAAAAACCTCCAACCGCAAAGTCTCAAACAGGCCCATGGATGAGGGGTCTTGGGTCAAAGTTGGAAGAATCCCTCACTGAGCATGAATCGCCTAGTGCAGTAGTTCCAGCAGACACTGGGGGTTCTACCGTCTGTAGGAGGCTCTTCAGAGAGAGATTTGAGTGGGACACTGGAGAACCCAAGCTGTCTGCTCCAGAGTCCATGCTCTTCAGCATTCTGTTACACCGCCCTCCTCATACTTTCAGGGTATGTGGTGAAAGATGTAACCCTGTCTCAATGAAAGGCCCGAGTAGGAAAAGAGGATGCTTCATTTCAACGATCTAGGGGCTCCACTCACATGGAGCCCGGTGTCAACTGTGCCCAAGGCCATGTAAAGCCATGACTCTGGTGGAAAAGGGCTGCATTATAATCTTCTGATCCAAACATTCTTATAAGTTTTGCTCTGGGACAGACACCTTCATCTCTTACAATCTCATAAAACTTCTCAGCCTGTGTGTGCATATTTACTCAACACTTACTAACGACAAGGCACTGTGTTAAGTGCAATGGGGAATACTAAGATCTAAAAGCCTTAACTCTCCCATCCAGTGGTTTACCCAATAAGGAAGACGTCACTAATATAAATAACTGCATGCACATGAGGACAAGTAAAAAATGCCACATAAGGCACAGACATGGTGCTATGGACGTTTAGGGAGAAGAGGGACTACTTCCTGTTGGAAAGATTGGGAAAGATTTCATGAGGGAAAATGCACTGGTTTTGATGCCTCAAATGCAAATATGGTGGCTGAGAGGACCTAAATATTCATGCCACTGGCAGCAAGTAACAAAAGCCTGTCACAGAAGTAGGAATCATTAAATGACAATATCATGATTTTCCTAAGATGTAAGAAATTACTAAAGTCCAGACCCCAAGGGAGCTAGAAATATATGTATCTTTTTTATTAGAAGAAGAGATACTTACTTTCTAACTGGATTGGTTTTCTAGAGTTGGTGTAACGAAGTACACAGACTGGCTGACTTAAAACAATAGAAATTTATTGTCACACTGTTCTGGAGGCTAGAAGTCCAAGATCAAGGTGTTGTCAGTGTAACGCTTCCCCCAAAACCTCTGAGGAAAGATCCTTTCTTGCCTCTTCCAGCTTCTCGGTGTCCCAGGCACTCCTTGCCTTGTAGATGGATCACTCCAAGCTCTGCCTCCACCATGACTTTCCCCCATTATGTCTGTTCTTCACGTGACCATGTTTCTTCTGTGTCTCTGTCTTTTTATAATGATACCAGTCTGGTCATACTGGGCCCACCCTATTCAGTATGGCCTCATTTTAACTAATTATAACTGCAACACCCCTATTTCCAAATAGGGTCACATTCCGAGGTTCTAGGGGAAAGACTTCAACATATCTCTTTGGAGGGGACTCTATTCAACCCATAACATTATCCTCTTAATTAAATTGTGATACTATTCTTTGCTATCTTCTGAAATTTAATTTTTTTTTTTAAGATTTTATTTATTTGCGAGAGAGACAATGAGAGACAGAGAGCATGAGAGGGAGGAGGGTCAGAGGGAGAAGCAGACTCCCTGCTGATCAGGGAGCCTGATGTGGGACTCCATCCCGGGACTCCAGGATCATGACCTGAGCCGAAGGCAGTCGCTTAACCAACTGAGCCACCCAGGCGCCCCCTGAAATTTAATTTTACATGAGTAAAAATTTGTTCCTGATTTCCTAAGAACTGTGTAAAAAAAAAAGTCCTAATTATTTATCTCATTAAATTACTATATATTTTATACATCAAAATATAATATTGAGATCTCTGAATAAAGTCCTAAAAATATTCTGAAACATTTGATGAAAGTATTAATTTTCATGACTGCTTCTTGGTTGTCCTGAATCAGTATAGTTTAATGTTTGAGCAATCTGTTAAACTTTACCATAATTTCAGGACAGATTTTTCACATAGAAAATTCAAAGGTAAGAGGTGAAGTGCTAACTCCAGATTCAGGCTCCTTTGATGAGAAGAATTTGTCCCTTTGTCCCTGAGAAACAGGAACAATGAAACATCTTTCACTACACTAGGCAGAGAGGAGTAAAGCTATCTAGATGCAGTTGGAACAAGCCCATTAACTAGTTCAAATATGGATTGCCCATGTTCACAGATGGTATTTTTCCAAGATAGCCACCAAAAAATATATCTCATCCCACATGCTCTACTTATAATGTGACATTGACACTGCTCCATTGAGAGGCAAAGAATATGGACAGGGTTTCGTGACTGGCTGCTAATGAACAGAATGCCCCGGAAGCAAAGTTGAGTGACTTCCTAGACAAGATCATAAAAGATATATGGCTTCTGCCTTGGCTTTCTCTGTCCTTCCCCTCTTGCTTTCCCTTCCTCTCTTTCCCTTTGTTTCTTTTTCTGTCTCTGTTTGTCTGTCTCTCTTTTTCTCTTTCTCTCTCTTCCTCTCCTCCCCACCCCCTTTCTCCCAGGACACTCATCTTTGGAAACCTGCCGCCATGTTGGAAACCATGTTTTGGAACTCAGGCCAGAAGGAGAGGCCACATGTGGGTGTTTGAGTCAACAACTCCAGCTACATTGATAGCCATCAGCCAGCATTAACCTCCAGAAAAGCTGCACGAACAAGCCTTCAGATTATTCCAGCTGAAGCCCAGACATTATGGAGCAGAGGCAAGCTGTCCTCACTGTTCTCTGGACACACACTTGTCCAACAGAATTCACGAGCATAACAAATGATGGCTCGGTGCCACTCCATTTGGGGTAACGTACTGCACAGCCATCGTTACTGGAATGCCATATATCCAGCAAACTAACAAGTTATAAAGTGAGATTCTTAAGTGACATATTTGTTCATGTTGCTGGAACTTTATTCTGGCCTCTGAGAGAGGTAATATTTTAGAAGCAAAGAGGAAGAAATACTAAGGCTGAAAGGCCCTCAGAATCTAAGGAATTTTAGGCTACCAATAGGGAAAGCTTTTAATACAGATGCCTCTCACTTCAGGGACTTGTGGCCCGGCCACTGCTTGTTACTCTGTGGTTGACCAGGCAAACACTGAGTGTCCTTGAAGCTAAGATGACAAAGAATATTAGTTTTATCTCAGGTAAACTACTGCTGAATATTGCCTGATAATTTTTATAAAGAGCAGCTTGCTAAAGGGGACTCTAATTTTGGGATTTCAAATTTGTTGGGACAACTAATATATTCTATATAATTGATAAGAAAAGGCTTCCTCCCACCCACTCTCTTTCTTCCTTCCTTCCTTCTTTCCTTCCTTCCTTCCCTCCCTCCCTCCTTCCTTCCTTCCCTCTCTTCTTTCTTTCCTCCTTCATCCTTTCTTTCTTCCTTTATTTGTTTTTCAGTTGTCTATCTGTGTATGAACAGCAAAAAACAAAAAAAGCTAAGGGAGAAAAAATAAGCTCTTTTATTAAAGAAAAAAAAAGCTTTTTTAAACATTTTATTTATTTATTTGACAGAGAGATAGAGAGAACCAGAGAGCACAAGAGGAGGGAATGGCAGAGGGAGAGGGAGAAGCAGGCTTCTAGCCGAGCAGGGAGCCCGATGCGGGGCTCAATCCCAGGACCCTGGGATCATGACCTGAGCTGAAGGCAGACGCTTAGCCATCTGAGCCACCCAGGCGCCCCTAAATAAGCTCATTTTTTAAAAATTCAAATTAGTGTTAATTTGTTGTCCAGTTTAAAAATAAGTTATATGTGAGTCTTAGAATTTGCCTTCTTTCCTACCTAGGCATTATTGAACTTTTCAGTTGAAACAACAAATTAATTCTAAAGCTCCTATTTAAAATGTCTAAAACCTCCTAATTAAAGGCAATGATGCATTAACATGGAATTCAGTTGTTCATTTTATCTTATTTTTTAAAAGTTTTTATTTAAATTCCAATTAGTTAACATACAGTGTAATACTAGTTTCAGGTGTACAATATAGTGATTTAACACTTCCATACAACACCTAGTGCTCATCATGACAAGTGCACTCCTCAATCCCCATCACCTATTTAACCTATTTAACTGTTCATTTTAAATCAATGAACTTGACAGCTACAAGGTCACAGCTGAAAAACCATAGAATGATAAATCTTTAAAAATGGGTATGAATGCAGAGGTCATTTACTTAGCTCAAGGTGAAGTTGCTTGCCCAAGATTAGAAATTTGAAGCTTCCTTTAAAATCTGCATGTAACCCACCACCTTCACACCCATACACTGGTCTTTGGGAACTTACTCCTCAAATGCCTTAGGTTAGCAAATAGGGTTTGGATCAGAAGTTTGAGAAGAGGGATATTCTGGTGGTGGTGGAAGGTTGGAGAGAGATCAGAGATGGACATAGAAACAATAGTGTCACTATTGATCCATTGTTTTCACCTGTTTATTTTTAATAAATACAAAATAGTGAATCCATTTTGTCTTATCTTTAAATCCATTTCAACCTGCTAGCTATGCTTGAAGAAAGTGCCAAGTTTCCTATTCACTGTGTCTAAACTGCAGCAGAAATGTACAATTTTCTAGGTACACTTTGGTCCCCATAGAATACATTTCCTTTTATATATTGTCCTAATGGCCCAATGGGACCTTCTTCGATCTAAGTCTCCATCTTATTTGCATGATGGAATCATGATTTTTAAACTACATTTTTAATTTGTCAGAAGTTTTTCAATCATTGTTTTAAAAACGTATTCCTTCTTCCTTTCCTTCCTTCCTATTGACGTTTTCTTCTTAGGGTGTCTGTCTCCTCAGCTAAGGAAGTTCATCTTGAATCATTCTCTAAACTTAGAGCCGCTTCATTTGTGAAAATAAAGTTGTTTTACTTTCAGACATTACCCAAGGTGAGAGAGGGTCTGGGGTGCAGGGAATGCGCTTCCACCCTTAAGCTGGATTAAGCTTCGAAAATGTTTTAACGAGTTTTAGATTCCTGTCTGATTAAGAGTTGCATTAAGTAATAAGTAGAGAAGCAGAAAATGAAGCTACACAGTTGTCAATATGAGTGTTAAAGACCTTTCTTTATATCCCTGCTCTGTGATTTTAGGAATTATAGAAAACAAATGTTAGCCCTTCTATTCAGATTTTATATTTTATTGTGGAAGCCAAAAGATTTGTCTTAGAATATAAGTATCAAGCCTGAACCTTTCATGGGGGTCAGCCCGGCTTTCATTTGGGTGGTAGAACCATCAGAGGGCTGGCCCCACTTCTATCATCATCATCAGGCTTGCAGCCCTACTGGATCGTTCCCTTCAGGATACCTGTCACTTTGCTGTCCCCCAGATTAACACTAAACAAAACATATAGGCTCCTTCTTTGACCCCACATCCTTTTCCAGCCACTGCCTTATCTCTCTCCTCCCTTTACTGGCAAAATTCTCTACAGAGCCCTCCATGGTGTCTGTATCCATACCCTCACCTCCTCGGATTCTTTCTGAGCAACTTCCATGTTGCCAAATCCAAGACTCTTCCCAAGGTTCTCCTCTCATGGAAGCCTCACTCACTGCCTTTTAACAAGGCTGTTGTACTTTGTTGGAAGCTCCCACTTCTCTGAGTCTCTATTCACCAGGTTTTCCTCCTACCTCTCTGGTGTTTTTATGTCTTCTCTGGTGGATTCTCCTTTTAGCTTGATCTCAGACATGCGGGAGGGCCCCCAGAGAATAGTTCTAGGTCTTCTTGTCTCCCTACATCGTTTCTCCAAGGAAATAATCTTGTCCTATGGCTTGTGACAGCAGATATGCCATGATTCCCAGATTCTCCTTTTCAATCCTAACCTCTCTCCTGAGCTCCAGACCAGATATCCGACTTTGTATTTATTATCTCCATCCGGCTCTCTAATAGGTATCTCAAATATAAAGTTAATTTTCTCCTACCCTCCAAATTGTTTCCTCCCCCAGACCCCCCAGTCTTAGATGATGGCATCTCTGCCCAGCCAAGAGCTCAAGCTTTGATTTTTCTTTTCTACTCCATCAGTGAATCTGGGGGCTTTATCTTCAATGTATATCTCAAATCCATCCACCTCATTCCATCTTCATTGCTATCATGCTAATGCAAACCACCATCACCATTTACTTGGATGATTACAATTGCCTCTGAATGTCTCCCTCCTTCCATTTCCCCTGCTACAATCCATTACCACACAGCAACCAGAGAGATATTTTAAAAATATAAATCAGATCGTGCCATTTCCAAGCTTAAAACCATCCAGGTATCTCCTTTCCCAAAGCACTTAGAATAAATGCACCTCTTTTCCCCAATTTACAAGACTCCAGTTGACTTGGCCCCTACCTAACTCCTTGTCACTTTATACCATTTCTCCTTCACCTCTTCTATCCAAGCCATGTTGCCTGTCTTTTTGCCAATATGCCGTTAATGTTTTCCACCTCAGGATCCTTGTATATACTTTCTCTTTTATCCCTTTGCATAGCTGGTTCCTTCTTATTTGTCAGCTCTTAATTTATAGGTTACCATTAGCCCTTTAGATCAAACCTCCCTGATGACTTTGTTCAAAGGAAGTGTTCTCTCTCATCACCACACCCAATTCTTGCCCAGGAAAGCCCTCGCTACAGGTTGTAATTACAGGCTTGTTTGTGTTCTCATTTGTTGTCATTCATCTCCCACAGGAATGTGAGTGCCCTAAGAGTAGGGCCTTGCTCTGTCTTATTAATGGCTGAATCACTGCTGCCTAGAACAATGCCTGCCTGCCATAGATGTTCAATAAGTATTTATGAAATGAATGAATGAGTTTTTAGATTATTCAAACCATTTTTTTTTTATTGCCTGCCAATCTATTCCTTGGTAAAATACCTAGAGGGGCGAGTAAGGAACACGTTTCGTTTTCAAGTTATATTTAAAGAGGATGTAGAGGGGTGCCTGGGTGGTCAATTGGTTAAGCTACTGCCTTTGGCTCAGGTCATGATCCCAGCATCCTGAGATCGAGCCCTCCATTGGGCTCCTTGCTCAGCGGGGAGCCTGCCTCCCCCTCTGCCTGCTGCGCTCCCTGCTTGTGCTTGTCAAATAAATAAATAAAATCTCTGTCAAATAAATAAATAAAATCTTTAAAAAAAAATAGAGGATGTAGAACTTTAACAGGTGGGAGGGAGCTCCTAGCTTTTATGTCTTAGCCTTTAAGCAGTATATCCCTTAATGATGGTGAATAACCAAAGTTTGAGTTATGAGAGCAATCAGACTTTCACTAGCAAAATTTAATCTTTTCTATTTTCCGTCCCTTTCATGAATTTTATTCTACCTGAATTTAGACCGGGGTCATAGCTATGGAAGCTTTGTATGTAATTTTCAACTACTGAAATCCTAGAACTGCTACAAAATTAACCTTTTTGTTTACTTTTAGATATTTTGGTCCCAAGACTATGAGTTGCTAACTCTTCCTATTCCAAGAATTACAAGATAAAGATGCCGACTTGGAATTCATTGCAACAGTACCTGGAGATATGAAATTGTATCTATAAAACACTGATGTAATGCTATGAGCTCATAATAGAAATGGATACTAAACCATCTGTGTTTTGTGGCACACTACAACTTTTTCGTGTGTGTAATTCTAAAGTAAAAATAAAACAAAGTTGCAACTAACAGGTGTGTTGTTTCAAGCATAGGACTCAGGAACCCAAAATCCTGACTTGTTGAAATGCCTGCAAAAACTGAAGGTCAGGTTGAGATATCACATTCAGCGTTCTAGAAAATAGCAAAGTACCTCTCAAATGCTTTAGGAAAAAAGTGATAAATTGAATATAAAACCTGGCAGGTCAAGATAAAAGATCCAATGCAAAATACTTTTTATTGGAAGAAAAGAAAGACTAAAGAGGGGAGAAGAAGGGCAAAAGAAAGAAAGGCAGGGTTTGTTGACAAGGTGCCACGCCTGAGCTAGCTTAATCATTGGAACTCAGTCTCTTGGGTTGTGTGCAATCAAGAAAATAATGGTCAATATTTATTTACCATTTACTCTGTGTTTCCATACTTTGCAGTGTTTCAGCTCTGAAAAGTGTGCAACCGTGGTTAGGACAACAAGGACAATCACAGCTCAGAGAGGCTAATGGTCAGTGTGGCCCAGAGAAGCTGGAAATCACTTTATGGAAAGGGTTGGACTTCTGCTAAATCTTCTGCTAAATCAGGATTTTGATGGAGAAAGAGGAGCACAGAGGAGAGAACATGAAGAGAGACACATACCCAGAAGCAAAGAAACAAAAAAGTTAGGAAAAATAAGTTAGACTTCCCTGTACCCAGGAAAAACCTTCAAAGGGTACCCCAGTTGAAGCACAGGGATATTTGGTGCAGTCCAAAGAAAGGAATGCAATGAAGCTGCAGGGTTTTGAACTCCAGGTGCAGTGTGAGCGGGCAGGAAGAAGCTCTAAGAAACCTCCAGCAAGGGTGTCATGAAGAAAGTGTGTTTTAGGAAGGGACACTCTTGGTGGCATCAGGCAAGATGGGTTGCAAGAAGGTAAGCTTAGAGTCATACCATGATGCTGTTTCTATACTAAGGTTGTAAGATGTAATCAATCAAAGATCTATCTTCTGAAAGTGGTAATTTTAATAGAGATAAAGGAGAAATTCCAAGAGGCAGTTTGAAGGGAATGGCAATGGATATTCATCAAGTGTCCTGTGTTCTATACTTTATATACATAATTCTCCTACCAACCCTTCCCAATAGGTATTATTATTCCAATTTAGAGATAATCGAGTCTCAGGGACTTACTAAATGACTTACTCAACGTCAGATGGTGGAACCAGTGTTTAGAACGAGCAGTTTAAGAACCAGCAGATTGAATTAGGTTGAATCCAAGTATTTTCTCTTGTTTGCTTTAGAAAGCTGTATTTCTACTTTTATCTTATTTTATTTTTTCTCCTAGTCTGGGAACCTCACGTTGGTTTGTGTGTGTTTGTATTTCAAAGACAAGGGCTCAGTAGGTAATGCCCAAAGCAGAAAGGGATGGCCAGTTTTGTTCCCATTTTCTTTCTTCATGCTTAAAACTGTGCATTGGATTTAGATAAATGAAAAATGAGTTCCTGATAATAAACAGTCTAATAAAGATCGATAATGCGTGGTGACCAGCTGGTTAAGGCAAGCACCCTTCACAAATTTGCTCTCAGTGAGTTCCTTTGGGTCACTGTGACCTGGGCTGGAGAGGAATCGCACACCAACAGTCTCCAGAGCAAAGGGAGGCCAGCCCGTGCATGTTCCAAACAATATCCTGATGGAACCTGCATAAGCCACTCGGGCAATTTAGAAGCAGCATAAAATAAATTTGCAACAGCAGAGTCAGCGGATAGGATGGTCTTCGAGTCGAGGATACAGCTCAAGTTTTCAATTCAGATTTGAAAACCTGGAGAGTCCTCTTTATAAAGAAAAACAGAAGCTCACAGGCCTGTTTCATTAGCCACCAGTGCTTTCAAGCCATGAACTTTCCCCCACTTCAGAAACTTCTCTGGAAAATTCATTTCATGCTTGTCTACTCCAGTAAAACCCTTGACTGAACTGTTACAAAACAGGAGACTTGGCCAAGGGAGTATGAGAAATCACCCGATATGGTAAAGCCAGTTGGAATCCTCAAGAACCATGTGCCTATGACCTTTGCTTTACCTATAATCTTGGACCATGACCTTCTGCCAGCAGAGGGGGGCGTTTTGATTGTCCCGGTGCCAGGTGATGAGGAGGCGGTCACGGCTCACGCATCCCAGTCTTTGACACACTGAAGAATATCTCTCAGGCAGAGGGAGCTGTAGAGACCCTGGTTTTCGGCTCTGCACTCAACAATGCCTGAGAGGCAGTCTTAGGAAACTTGCTTGGTAACTCACATCTCTTTGAAAGCCTCCACTTGGATTGTTTTTTCTTATAAGGATGTGCCTGCATCAATTACCTTCTTGCTACTAATGCTGCTCTTAAAGTCATGGGATGAAACATCCCTGTCTCCTCTATGTAGGGTTTTACCTAATGATTTATTGAACACCTGCTATGAAGTAGGAATTGTGCAGAGTTTCTGGAATATAAAACAGATCAGGCATAATCTCTGCCCTAGATGGGCTTAGCGCTGGCCAGAGGGAGGTACACAGAAGAAGTGAGCACAGTCGAACCATGTAGGTGACAGATGGGTAGATGTATAGGGCAAAGGGAACATAGGGGAGGGACTATTACTTCCACTTGAAAAGACAGGAAAAGTTTCACAACAATCATCTCAGATGAGCTTCCTAAATTCTCTTGCCTCGGCTTCCAAAACCATCAAGAGCTGTAGAGAATTCTTACTGGTTCTCTCCTTATCTTAGAAGAGATATCTACTCATTTCCAAGGCTAACCCTTAACATGGTTCTTAAAAATAAACTTCATCTTCCAATATAGACGTGAGGTAAAAGAATTACAAAAAATATTGTAAAATAACAATGTAAAAATATCAAGAAAGAAAAAGTATCTCCCCCAGCCAACTTCTTAACATTGACGCCATCATTCTTGCTTGTGTATTTTAATCTCTTTTCTTTTCCTATCGAGTTTCAATGATTATGACCACAACCCTTTGTGTTCACATCCATCCTCCAGCCCCTCCTCTGGGACCTGACTCCTTCCAACTCTATATCTTGACTGTCTTTCCCATTGGAAAGTCCCATTCACTTCCCTACTCATTTAAATCTCACACCCTACAACATAGGAAACCAAAGCATTTCCTTAGCCGAGCTAAACTGCTCTTCAAGGTCTTCAGTGACCCACTAAGAAGGCCAACTCACTTTCCTTTTTGATCCCTTCCTTCTTTCAGTAGATTTTCTCCCTTGACTGCCTTGGAATTTCTGTTTCTGAAATTTTCTTTTGTTTCCCCACCATCTCTGACAACTCTTTCCTCCATCTTTTCCTATTATTAGTCTCTCCCACTCTGCCTACCCTTTAAAGACTGGTGGTTCCCAGGGTCTCAGCCACTGCCAACTTCTCTTCACTTACTCAAAACTCTCCTTGGGTCCTTCTTATTCACTGTGTACTTCCAAGACTGCATCTCCACCTGGACTTTTTGCCTGAACTTCAGCCCCATTTACTATGGGTCACCTTTACCCTAAACACCTCCAGCTCAATATTTGCAAACTGGATTCTTCTCCTTATTCCCTAGCTTACTCAAAAGCAATACTACCCACTTAGTCTACCTTGCTAGAAGAATGGGCATCATCTTCAGTTCCTCTTTCTTTCTTAGGCAGGTAAATTCTTTCTGCAAAATGTAGCTCAAATCCATGACTTATTCTCATTGCCACTTTTAAAAATCAGACTATTTTTATCTCATCTACTAGATAGCCTACTAATGAAGGCACTAGTTTCTATTTCTTTTTAAAGTGCTTTTTCTTCCATGCTTTCCACGAATTATATTTCTAAAACATAGATAACTTTTTTAAAAAAATCACTTCCTCATTTAAAAATTGTTAATGATTTTCCACTGCCTGCACCAAAATTCAAATTTCTTACAGAGCACAGGCAATGTGTGATTTGCTCCCAATCTATTTTTCCACCCTCATTTCTTCCCTACCCATTCCCCAAACCCCCTTCAGTGTAGCCTCACTGCATGCTGCTCTGTGGCTCTGAATCCTTACATTTCAAAGGACCAACTCTGCTTTTCCCTCTGCCTAGAAATGTCTTGTGCATTGTCAGAATCATATTCATGCTTTGAAGCCCAGCTTAAATACTACCTTTTCTGTGAAGTCTTTCCAGACCTGGTTTTTTTCCTGCCCCCTGGGAAATCTCTGTGTTCTTCTACCGGCCTGGTTCCCAAACCTGGCTGTGCACTAGAATCAACTGGGAACCTTTGACAAGATACTGATGCCTGGGCTTTACCTCATACCACTTAGACCAGAACATGCATGGACAGTGTTGATAGATTTTTAGATTTTCCTTTTGTTCCTTCTAATAAGAAATAGAACATATTCAATTTGCATCTTCCTTCCTTCCTCCCTCCCTCCCTCCCTCCCCTCTTTCATTCGTTCATTCGTTCATTCGTTCGTTCGTTCGTTCCTTCCCTCCCTCCTTCCTTCCTTCCCTCCCTTGAAATAAAGTTGTTTTTTAATGCTATTTTGTAACATTAAAAATCTCTTCTCTCCCAGGCAGGTGTATATGTCAAGATCTTTCCAGTTCTACCAATTACCAACTTACACATAGGCAGACTAAGTAAGTTGAAATGAAGTGTTCTCTGTACTACTACACTGGGGTCTGAAGGTAAGTCTGCTGAATAAATAAAAAGGATAGCGTAATATTTGTAAATGAAATAGTCCGAGGATTGACATTGAATTTTCTTATGGTTCAAATGAAAAGTATTGTAAGAGCTTACAGTTTGTCTCAGAAAAACAAAGAGGTTCTTATTTGAGAACCACTGCAATACGTTATCTATTCCTGGGGTGTACTGGAGATCAACAAGTTAATAAAACTGTTGTCTTGGAAGTTTGAGTTATTAAATAACACTTAAACATAATTTCTAGGAATTCATAAATTCTACAATTCTATCCTGTGTCCCTAGCCCATCTGTGAAGCTGATTCTCAGGAATCTTAAACAATAAAGCATCAAATGCTTCTTGAGTTGGGTAGCGCCAGAGTGTGCATGTGCCCTTGGCAGGGATGGGCGCACACCACATCTGTGTGTACAGGGATGTATGTCCATGCCCACAACAGCTGGCTGGTCCACACCCTGGGTCTAAGAGAAACTCTGACTTTTAAGGGGACCATTTTCTTTTTCTTTTTAATCATGATCTTAACGTTGAATCCAAAGCCCAAACAAACATGACTTCAGGGAACAACACAGCAGGGCAGTTTGAGGGGATTAGATTTCTTTAAATTACAAAAACAGTAAGAGTAGGAGGCCTTTAAAATCAACATTTTATAATCTGAGTCACGCTCATGTTTTTGCTCTTTTGCTTCAAAAAACAATATTGTCAGAGTTAACCTAAAATCTGCATAGCAGAGCATGACCCAGTTGGAGAGAAGCATGCAAACAGTAAGCAGTACCTAATGAGAAGTGTCATCCTCCTGCCCTTTGGATTCCTACCAGGCCTGGAAGTTCTGACTCTCTCGAGAATCATCATATTCTTTACTCACAGAAAAACATTTAAATAAGAACAATGTATTCAATAATATTTTTATTTAAAGGTTTATTTTAACAACATCCATTCATGATAAAAATTCTCCACAAAGTAGGTTTAGAGGGAACATACCTCAATGTAATAAAGGCTATCTATGAGAAACCCACAGCTAACATCATACTCAATAATGAAAAACTGAGAGCTTTTCCTCTAAGATCAGGAATAAGACAAGGATGTCCCTTCTCACCATTTTTATTCAACATGGTACTGGAATCCTGGCCACAGATATCAGACAAGAAAAAGAAATAAAAGGCATACAGACTGGTAAAGAAGGAGTTAAGCTTTCACTATTTGTAGATGATATGATACCATATTTAGAAAACCTTAAAGACTCTATCAAAATCTACAAGAACTGATAAATGAATTTAGTAAAGTTACAGGATACAAAATTAATATATGGAAATCAATTGCATTTCTATATACTAATAATAAAGTAGCAGAAAGAGAAATTAAGAAAAAAAAATCCCACTTACAATTGCCAACTTACCAAAAAGAATAAAATATCTAGGAATAAACTTGACTGAAAGTAATAATAAAGGTTTATTTTAAAGTTCACTGTTCTGAACCAAAAAACAGAATAAGCAAGTAGATCTGCCACCAAACCCCTACTGGCAAAACTGTCTCTTAACCATTTGAAATTTTTCAAATTCAATTTAATACAGTGGTCTTCAAGATGTGGTCCCCAAGCCAGCAGCATCAGCACTGCTCTGAAACTTGTTAGAAAAGCAAATTCTCAGGTTCCACCCCAGATCTGATGAATCAGACACTCTGAGGGGGGACCCAGAAATGGATGCTTTAGCAAACCCTGCAGGTGATTCCAAGGTAGGCTCAAGCTTGAGGACCACTGGTTTATACACCTCACTATCTGAAAGACCACCAGGTATCTGAATATAAGCCAACCATATAGCATCGCTTACTGATAAGACAGATAAACCAAGAGGGTCTCTGGAGCACCTGGCCCTTCTTCTTAACATTCTCCTTATGCTGAAGAAAGGGGAGTAATGCACGGATGAAAGAAAAAAAATTTTTTTTTACAGCCAAGGCCCATAGATGTAAAAGGCAGAAAATCAATTGGCTGCCATAGAGAGGTAAAAAAATAAATCCACTTAGATGATATTTTTTGTTCCTTACAATAAAGAATATATTCAACTTGCTCTTTTTCAGTTAACTAGGAGGAACAATAAGACAAATCCAGGAAAAATAACTTGGTTTTCTATTATAGTTAATTAAGGGAGACACGCTAGATTTTACAGAGGAGTTAATTTTCTCGCTAGGCAAAGGATTTCATTATATTCTTTAAGTACCTTAGCCCATTCCTCAGTCTGAAGTAGTTGCATAATAAATAGTCACTAAAATTAAGGGAAAAGGTAAAAAAATAAAAAAAGTAAAAAGAGAAAAATTGAAAAACACCCCAGGGAGAAATATACACATGAGATAATGAGAAAAAAGATAGACCTATACACAGAAAGAAGGAAGACAACCAAGTGGAAAATAGAGCAAAATGACAGAGGTCAAAGGCAAAAGGATGATACAAATGAAGACCTAAGCTGATTTATAAATTATAGGAGTAAGGCCCCTGAACTTCAAGTTCAACGATTTGGCTGCTAAGGTATACAACATTTCTTCTTTTAAAAATTATTTCTAAAAATCCTTGTCCAGAATGCTGGCCAAGTTTCAAGGACCAAGAAGTAGACTCTTAGGGACACAGGGCTCCACCTAACAGAGGAATGTCTTTTACCAAGACCAAATACTTGGGTCTGAGTAGAGTTGCTTGCTAGGCAGCGAGCACCCTGTCACAGGGCACTCAAACCAAGGAGGAAAGGCAGCTGTGAGGAATGTGGCAGATGCTTTGTCAAAAGAAGAGGGGGAAGGGAGAGGTTGGTTGTTTTACTTATTTTTTTTAATCTTCAATTTTGCTGAGAAAACTTCTCAGAGTTTCAATTTATAGCAGCTGTTTCACAGATACGTAAGCATGGGAAACATGGCTCAATGGACCAAGGGCTGTGAATTCTCACCTTGAAACAAAATTCATTTTAGCTTCTTAACCAGTCACCACCCTATTTCATGCTTGGCTTCATCTCAGCAAGGAGAATATGCTCTCATCTCATTCAGTGTGGTAACTGAGTCGTTCCATAGTTCAATAGCTCAGTTGTAAGCAGAGTTGGACTGATGGGAAAATGTAATCTGCCATGTGTTGGCAGGAGACATTCCACCCATTGTTCAAGAAAAGACATCAGAGAGCATAAACTACCACAACACAACACAACACAACATACACACACCAGAGCTGGTAGCCGCATCTTAAAAGTCAGAAGAGTTGATCCAACTCTACAAAATGGTAGTTTTCCCAGCTAACTCTTGCATCTAGGAAGTCACTAGCCCTCCGTGCAGCTTAACTGGATGCTAGACCTGCATTTTGTCTCCTGAGGCAATAAGCCAAAAAGAGCAACGAAGGGAGACAACCCATACTTCCATTGTCACTATACATTATACATCCATATGTCCTTTGTCCACACCCATAGAATGTGCACCACCAAAGGGCAACTATGGACTTCGGGGGATGATGTGTCCATGTAGGTTCACCAGTTGTAACAAACGGACCACGTTGCAGGGGATGGTGATAATGGGGGAGGCTGTGAACGTGTGGGGTACCTCTGTACCTTCATCTCAATTTTGCAGTGAACCTTAAACTGTTCTAAAATAATAGTCTTTTTTAAAAAAACAAAAACCCACATTTCCATTCCTGCATTTTGAACCCAATCAAATGTTTTTCTCTATCAGTAGTCTGGAACCTCCAGCAAGGTAGAAGACAAGACATTTAGTACACAGATGGGAATATTGAATCTCTCTTATAGACGGTTTCCAAATCTCTTAAACTTATTTAAATTTGCCATTCATTTGGTATTGGACTTAACAGCAATCAATCCTTGATAATCATATAATAGAAATGTATTGCTCAAAGGAAAACATTACAAGGAAAAGAAGGAGAATAATGAGAAACAATGTAAAACCTATACTTATATACATGTGTAAAGATGCAATATGTCCACATAGAGACATATGCTATCTTTCAATCTCTATGAAGAAACTAAGAAACTCCTTCTCTGCTGGCAGGAAAGTCTTTCTTTTGAGAGTTGGCTGACCGGGATTTGTATGCATCTCTCATTTGTCCCCTTGGTGCCTTACTGTGTATATCTTCAAAGCAGAGCATCAGACAATGTGAAGAAATCTTTCTTGCACAAAAAAATTCTACTATGGGTGATCATTCCTGAATCAACTGAGCTCAGAAGGATCGTTTTTCAAGCAATCCAACTTAGTAGGCAAATAATATATAAGGTTCCATGTGAGTAATTTTTATCAATAAAATAGTGAATTTATCATCTTTTCTATTATTCAAATTATTACACCATTTAAAACATTAAGTCAAGGGAAGAGGCAAAATTGATTATATGACTGTCAAGACATGATTGCACAACAATGGCCTTCAATCAAGACTGGGAGGCAGCCCTTCCTGTGCTGGCATGAAAGGCTGATTTACGACAAATGTCCAAAGTCATGGTATTTGGAGCTCCTTCCCCAGTTGAAGTAAATACGGAGTTGATTTTATCAGGACCTACTATTTGATTTCAACATGCAAGTCTCTTGTATTTCTGATTAGACTCTAGCAGAATGCAACAGAGAGAAGAGGCAATATAATTCTTAAGTGCCCTAGTAAGAAAATCAGAGTGTGTTTATAATGCATGTGTTTCTGCAGTGCATGTCCTTAGGAAAACACGTATCTGTTTTTTGAGATCACGTTCTTCCCTTGCTTCATAAGAGTTAAGAGAACTAACATTTATTGAGTACCTTCCAGGAGCTAATTATATTACAGACATTATTTCCTTAAGTGTTCGCAATGGAGCCAAGTAGATATTATTATTATCCCCATTTTCAAAGAGGAAACTGAAGCCAAAAGGATAAAACAATTGGTCCATGTTACCAGACAGCTAGTGGGAGAATGCGATCCTAACTAGCTGTGTTCAATGACCAAACCAGAGTACTTTCTATCATACATTGTTACACCATTTTCTAGCAATATCAATTGAAGTTCTCATGTGTCTTCTCTCATTGTTGGTTGTCAAAAAGTAACACTTAGATACACCTCCCTCACCCCCCACACACATCTATCTATCCATATACATCCATACATGAGTTACAGTGTAGCATAGTGGTGCATGAACTCTGGAGCAAAACTACCTGAGTTCACATAATGGCCCCAAGTACCTGTGTACCACTCAGCAAGATGCTTAGTCACTTTTGGACTCCTTGTCCCATTAGTAAAACATGTACACTGATAGCATAATAGCTAATAATGGTGCCTGAAACATTTTAAGTGCTGTTCAAGTATGAGCCATGACTGATGTCAATTAAGGGTAGAACTCTTGGATAATATTTCTCATTTGGTATATCTTAACTGGAATAGTTTGGACGATTAAAATTTAGTGCTAGGGAGGCAGATATTAAAATTGAGATAGATGTATCAACAAGTTAGCTTCATTTCTGCTCTATGCCCATAGGTTCCCTAATCCCACTCAGCTATATCAGTGAGTATCATGGGTCAAAAGGGCTCCCTGAATCAGAATAATTTTACACTCTCTACAAAATACATGACTTGAGGATCAGATAGTAGATTAATCATGAAATGGAAGATGAGCCCTATAGTGTCATAATTAAAAATACTGATTTCATACACCCATATTTATAACAGCGTTATTCACAATATCCAAAAGATAGGAACAATCCAAGTGTTCATCAACAGATGAATGAATAAACAAAATGTGGTAGATCCATACCATGGAATATTATTCAGCCTTAAGAAGGAAGGAAATTCTGAAACGTGCTACAGCATGGTTGAGCTTTAAGGACATTGTGCTAAGTGAAATAAACCAGTCACAAAAGGACAAATACTGTATGATTCCACTTACACGAAATAGCTGAATTAGTCAAATTGACAGAGACAGAAAGTAGAATGGTGGTTTCCAGGGGCTGGGGGAGATTGGAAATCAGGAGTTATTGCTTAAATGAGTACAGATTTTCAGTTTTATGAGATAAAGAGAGCTCTGGAGATGGGTTACACAACCATATGAATGTACTTAACACTACTGAGCTGAACTAAAGATGGTTAAGATCGTTAATTTTATGTTACATGTATTTTACCCCCCAATTAAAAAAAAAACTGAATACTGATTTCAGTCAAACCAACTAAAGCTACCCGGTGGCCTCCAATTAGTGGGAGGGTGTTCTGTTGTCACTGATCTATGAGGTCGGATGAAACCGTCAATGCGTTTTCCTGTCAGCAGCCAATCTCTCAGGGACATGCTGCAGCTGTTGTCTGTGCTCTACAATCCAAATGAGAGTCGGGGCCACCCACCCTTGGCCTTTGATTCTTTCCTAGGGGAGCTACAAATATGACTCTTGAATTAAAGGTATGTGTGGAGAAAATGCATGTGTGTATCCCTAGATGGTCACCTGTTGAATCCCTTTACCTATGGGAGAATAAGTAGGAGGATGAAAATCTTCTTTATAGGGCAGTGTGTTAGATCACATGACTGTCAGATGTAACGTTTCTATTTCTGATGGCATCCTTGGAGTTCTATGCCCCCTCCCAGGGTCTCTGTATATCTGCACCCAGGTTTTTGCATGGTGTATGAATATCAGATCTGTGTTTTGGAACTTGGGCAATTAGCCCAAGAAAAGAATGGTTGAGGCTCTTAATTAATTAGGACCTATTTAGATTTCTGTGATCAGTGGTTTCAATATGAATTGTTTAGGTTAGAATTGCAGCCTATTGATTCTTTTAAAATGAGATGAATTGGGGCGCCTGGGTGGCTCAGTTGGTTGGGTGACTGCCTTTGGCTCAGGTCATGGTCCTGGAGTCCCGGGATCAAGTCCCGCATCGGGCTCCCTGCTCAGCAGGGAGTCTGCTTCTCACTCTGACCCTCCCCCCTCTCATGCTCTCTCTCTCTCTCATTCTCTCTCTCAAATAAATAAATAAAATCTTTAAAAAAATTAAAATAAAATGAGATGAATTGTTTGAACTTCACAAGTATGTGTGAACTGTGTATCTTTTATTTTTCCCAGTTGGGAGGAAGGAGAGGGGAGGACACACATTTTGTGTTTCCACACAAATGGGAGCCACCTTCAAGACCAGCATATTAATTAACTAATAAATGATTATCCTTCCTAATAGTAGAAGAGTGCAAATGGGAATCTCTTTTACGAACGACTCTTCCTTCATTTAGACATTAGCATACATTCTTTATGCTTCCCTCTCTGACTACCTACCTGCTTCCACGTGTGTGTAAGTGTGTGTGAGAGACAGTGTGTGGGGGGCGGGGGTACATCTATTATGTGGTATGCTGAAATGTAATTCGAAACCATAGCAACTCACACTGTTGAAAGACTTGAGGCTTTGTTTCTGAAACCTATGACACCCACCACTACAAGCTTATTTCAAAACGGCAGCTGTCAAATAGCTTGTAGTTGGCTTTACAGAAGATGAAATGCAAAGTGACCTTGTCTTACTGTAAATGTCTCTTGATTCAAACCGTCTCGAAAAGTAGAAGCGTCTGATGACTGAGTGCCACCTGTTACTGGAAAGGGGCCAAATGACCTCTGACCGGACTGCTGCTGGGGAGGTTAGGCCACATCTGTGATTTCCATCAGCATCCACCTTTTTTGACCCATCAAGAGGCTGGGGCAGAACTTGGTTAAGGAGGGGAAGTGGCTTTCAAAAAACAGATGAAAGAACCACCGGAATCAAACAACTTAGTACAATGACTGATTCTCTTTTGCACGATTCTCAGAACTGACCTGTCCTTGGCCTTCCAAAATGTTGCTTCGAGAATATTAACCCATCGGGGTCCTGGAGAGAAGCCACAGCAAATGGTGAGATCATTGGATGGGAAGGGTGGATCTTGATGGCAAAATCAAAGTGATTCTGCCTCTCTTTAAGCCCCAAATAAGTCTCAAATATGGTGGCATGGGTCCAAAACTGAGCCTTTGCCCTAAGAGACCTCAGATCACTGGTTCTCTGCTGAGCTTGAGAAACTGAAAGTGGCCTTGCGAGGAACTATTTTAGCAGGGATTGCTAAGCTTCACAAGAAGGGGAAGCAAGAGCTTTAAACCAAGTTTCCCTTTTGCGTTTCACCAAGAACAGGTGTTTGGTTGGCTCAAGGGAAGACTTCACAGGAGGGATGCCATGCACAGCTAAGAACAGTGGTGGGATTTCTTCGCTATCATAGCTGGGATCGGTTCACATCACCAAGGTGTTATCACTCCAGCGGCTTTCTATGAATATGATATTAAATGCCTACGTGTGTGTGTGTGTGTGTACACAATGCCGGAATCAGATGAAACAACCACCCACCACCTCCCCAGCATGCATGGGAATCATTAATATATTAAGGCGGGTCTCTTATCTGCTGGTTATAGTAACACAATTACTTTATACACAACATCTCATTTGATTTTCATCACAACGCTATGAAATAGGCATTATTGTCCTCACTTGATGAGAATGAATAAAATGGGAAAGTGGCAAAACTCTGAAGTGGCAGAGTTGGGATTTGAGCTGAGAAAGTCCCAAGCTTTAGCTCTCAGTCACATTTCTACAAGGTAAGTAGCACACATTGTATCAGCTGCACCAAGAATCCTGGGTGAACATCTGCAAAGCCCAGTCACTAATTTTCCTCTTCTTTTCAGAGCTGACCCACAAGCCCAGAAGTGTGGCATTGCCTTCCTGCCACCCAGCCACCCAGAGTCTCTCTGCTTATGCTGCTTTCCTATCCTTTCCAAGATTAACATTTGACCTACCTTCTTCCCATGACCCCCATGACCAACCCTCTGGTTGGTGTGTCCTGAATAATAGAATCAGGTAAAAGGTCTTTGCCCATGTTCCTGAGGAGAATGGCTACCACTCTGTGGACTTCTGGAAATACACCATCTATGCAGCCACAGCTAACTGCCCAGTCCCTTCTTTAACCAGAGTTCCACCATATCAAATCTTTTCCACAACTACATCAGGAGAAAGAGTCAGTTTACCTGGTGACCATCAACTTTCCCTCTCCAGCCTCTCCTGAATGTCTTCCTCCTTTCTCTTCTAGCTCTTCCATTTCCTGGATTTAAGAGACTGCACTGTGTCACTGTACTCAGGATAGATGATAGATAGATAGATAGATGATAGATAATTGATCGATCATAGATATCATAGAATAAATCTACATAGATTTAGATATCAAGATAGAAATAGGTATCAAGATAGCAAGATATACATGTCTGTATATGTATGTGTATTATTAGTTTGGGGTCCCCCAGAGGCAGCCCCCAAGATAAGGATCCAATGCAAATAGCAAACACTAGTAAGGGAAGGGATAATTTAAAAACAGAGAAGGGAAGTAAAGTAAAGAATAATCAAGCAACTTCCACTGAGGGCAAATGGAGCTTAATTCCACTAGGGAATGCTGGGGGACTGTGTATAACTTCCTACTCAAAGTGGATCATTCCCATCATCTCAAGCTCCATCCCAAATCCCCTGAGTCAGAACATGAATTTTCAACAATATCACCAGGTGATAAAATCTGTAGAGTGCTGGAGCAGAATATGCCTTGTGCCTCAACATTAAACTAAGGGGCGAGAAAACTGAGATTTATCCATTGACTCCTCATCTGACATTGGTTGTGAGCTACTTCTCTGGGTTTGAATTTTCTGGCACTGTGGCTCAGCCTCCAGATAGGCAGAACATTAAGGCTCCAGTGGCCAGAAAGAAAGTCCTCAGATAGAAAATTAAAGGTTTTAGCAATAAGCAGCTGTCAGTGTGTGCTACTGTTACAAGTTCAGTTTTGCTAGAGCTAGATATAAATAGAATATTAAAGTTTAGATTGCATTTCATAATAATCACCAGTGTTGGTTCAATATTAAAGGTACATTAGGTAGATTCAAGTAAGCGGTATTTCACCTAGGCAAAATAAAGCTGTTCATTCACCATTCACACCATTATCACAATTTGCTTTAGAGGCACTAAAGAAATGTAACATTATTTTTTACTCAGTAGTTATTTCAGGCGTAGGTCACGAGTGAGTTCAGGAAATAGGCTTCCATATTTCATTTACATATTATAATTCCTAATATGAACCTTCCACGGGATGGGGAGAATGACCAGTGTTCTTCGTTGCAAAGACAAACTGTACCACACAAAATCTGGAGTACATTCAAGAGCTGAAATCACAGTGGAAAAAAAGATTTGACTCCTTTTATATTAAACACTGGTAAAGAGATTTGGACAATATCCAGAAAAATCCACGACTGCTCCCAGACACAATAAAGTAACTACACAAGAAAAGCAGTTTCCAGGAAAATGCTAGTTTTGTTACCTATCACTTGTATTTCAAAGGCATATCAGAGTATTCTATATCACACAAGAAAAAAACATTAAAAAATTCAAGATTTTTCAAAAGTTTCTAAATAACCAGCGTGGGGAAAAAATTAACAGAATAGTAACCCCTAAGGCAAATCAAACTTAAAAAAAAATCCTAAATTGGGCGCCTGGGTGGCTCAGTTGGTTAAGCGACTGCCTTCGGCTCAGGTCATGATCCTGGAGTCCCGGGATTGAGTCCCGCATCGGGCTTCCTGCTCGGCAGGGAGTCTGCTTCGTCCTCTGACCCTATCCCCTCTCAGGTGTTCTCTCTCTCTCATTCTCTCTCTCTCAAATAAATAAATAAAATCTTTAAAAAAAATCCTAAATAAGTTTTTATGTTTAAATAATAGGGCTATAGGGGCACCTGGGTGGCTCAGTTGTTAAGCGTCTGCCTTCAGCTGAGGTCATGATCCCAGGGTCCTGGGATCGAGCCTCACATAGGGCTCCCTGCTCAGCCAGAAGCCTGCTTCTCCCTCTCCCACTCCCCCTACTCGTGTTCCCTCTCTTGCTGTGTCTCTCTCTGTCAAAAAAATAAATAAAAAATCTTTAAAAAAATAAATAATAGGGCTATAGAAAAGTATGAATCCAAAATTTTGGGTTATGAGAGGATATGTTTATTATAAGCTCAAATTATAAGTTCAACACTTTAACTTCATTAAACATTAAACAAAATACAAAATAAAAACGAGTTAGCTATGTATCTTTTTATACATCTTTTGCTCAATATAACACCAAATGAATTGTAAAATATTCAAAATATTATAAGATTACATTTATTACTCATATATTAGCCAACTATCAAAATGGAAAACTTTTGTTTAAAAAATGAAAAGTTAACACATACAGTATATTCTTAACATGCATTAAGTAATGAAATCCTACAAGTTTTTTGCCCCCTCCCTTCCTTTCTCTCTCCTAGGTCTGCCCTTTAACTTCCAGCCACCAAAACAATTGTATATCCATGAAATAAGTCTCTCTGAGTACACTGTGCATAGCATTTTCTGTGTACCTCCTCACACTACGAGTTAGCTGCCTGATGGAGAATAAAACCTAGCGAAATCCTGCTTTTGCATAAGTGGTCTCTCTGGCTTCATGAGAGGTTTCTGCTCTGACCAAGACAGTGAGGAAGACTTTGGTGGCTTTCAGTCATGTATGTCTTTATGGTATGATTGACAGACTCATTGATATTAGAAAGAAAATTTCTGCCAAATTTGACAATTCACTCCTCTAGTCACTCTATTCTAAATTTCAATTAAGAAAAAATGCCCACCTTGGAATATCAATTTGGGTATTTTCCTCACAGAAATAAAATGATTCTCCTGTTCCCCAAAGCACATGCAGAGAAGACAACCTGCAGAAAGACACAGAGGTGGTGGTGCTAGGAAGTGAGTTGGGATCACTGACCAGCAAATGACATGTCTGAGACCAAAGTTATGAGTACAGAATGGGATGAATCTTCAGGATGAGAGTAAATCTGAGAATACCAAAGGTCCCAAACTAACTGGGTTTGTATCAGAAACTACATGGGTTCTCTAATAGAGATAGAATGTGAGCCACATATACTATTCTAAATGTTCTAGTAGCCCCACTGAAAAAGAAAAAAGGGGTGCCTGGCTGCTCAGTCGGTTAAGTGTCTGACTCTTGGTTTCAGCTCAGGTCACGATCTCAGGGTCCTGGGATCGAACCCCACATCAGGCTCCAAGCTCAGTGCAGAGTCTGCTTGAGATTCTCTCTTTCCCTCTCCCTCTGCCCCTCCCACTCGTGCTCTCTCTTTCTCAAGCGGATAAATAAATCTTTTTAAAAAGGCAAAAAGAAGCAGATAAAGTAACTTTAGATACTATATTATTTAACCCAATGTGTACAAGATGCTATCATTATTGATATTAGTGAGATATGTAGCATTCTTTCTTTCATAATAAGTGTTCAAACTCAAGTGTGAAATTGATACTTCACAGCACATTTCAAGTGCCCAGAGCCACCTGTGACTAGTTGCTCTCATGCTGGTCAGCTCAGTTCTACACAGTCCATTAAATAGACCAAAATGCTTTTTAAAATATTTGCAGGATCTCTGACAGCTGGATCAAAAGTACTAGCTGTAATCATGAAGCCAGAGCTGCATTTTTATTATAGTGAGGTCTGACCTCTTTCATTTACACTTAGAATTCCAGCTACCTAGTAGACTTTTCTCTAAGGATTATTTTTGTCATCCAATTCAATTTTACATACTCTCCTTCATTCTAAACCCATGTTATGAGCAGTACTTGCCCCCCTCCCCAACACACACACATACAACCTGCAGTATCCTAGCCTCTTACCTTGGGAATTGCTTTAAATTAGAAAAAAATTTAAATTCTGATTCACTTTTTAGTACACTATGTCCTGCTTGCAAATGTGATCTGTCTAAGGTACAGAAAAACCCTTATGTCAAAGCTTCTACTAGGTCTTTGTGTGACCAGAGGAAAGACATCAAGAAGCAAATGGCTCTGTTGTTTGAAAAAGTTCCATATATGAGGACTCACTTTTCATGTGCTATGGGCTGCTGGTCAAGTTCTGGAATTAGGAAGGAGACAAAGGGCAGCCTGACACTGCTCCCCCGAGGGGACAGCAATATATAATATATATATTATATATATTATTATGCACTCAGGGGAACAGTCAGAGCACATGATGCTGCCATTAGAGAAATGTTTCTCATCCTTAATACGGATCTTGGGTGTGATGTTTGTGAAACTTCATATCTCTCCTGAGACAATAGTTACCTATGACATGACCCAGAAAGAATAAGAATAAAGCATGTTTGCATATTAAACTACCAGAGAAATCTTGAAGAGCACTGAATCTGGGATGCCAAGATTTATCCTAGACTGTCTTTTTTTATATAATTTATTTTTATTAACATATGATGTATTATTTGTTTCAGGGGTACAGGTCTGTGATTCATCAGTCTTACACAATTCACAACGCTCACCATAGCACATACTCTCCCCAATGTCCATCACCCAGCCACCCCCATCCCTCCCACCCCCTCCACTCCAGCAACCCTCAGTTTGTTTTCTATGATTAAGAGTCTCTTATGGTTTTTCTCCCTCTCTGGTTTTGTCTTCTTTCATTTTTCTCTTCCTTCCCCTATGATCCTCTGTCTTATTTCTCAAATTCCTCATATCAGTGAGATCATATGATAATTGTCTGTCTCTGATTGACTTATTTCGCTTAGCATAATACCCTCTAGTTCCACCACATTGTTGCAAATGGCAAGATTTCATTTCTTTCGAAGGCTGCATAATATTCCATTGTGTATATATATGCCACATCTTCTTTATCCATTCATCTGTCGATGGACATCTAGGCTCTTTCCATAGTTTGGCTATTGTGAACACTGGGGTGCACATGCCCCTTTGAATCACTACATTTGTATCTTTGGGGTAAATACCCAGTAGTGCAATTGCTGGGTCGTAGGGTAGCTCTATTTTTAACTTTTTGAGGAAACCCCATACTGTTTTCCAGAGTGGCTGCACCAGCTTGCCTTCCCACCAACAGTGTAAGAGGGTTCCCCTTTCTCCGCATCCTCACCAACATCTGTTGTTTCCTGACTTGTTAACCATTCTGACTGGTGTGAGGTGGTATCTCATTGAGGTTTTGATTTGTATCTCCCTGATGCCAAGTGATGTTGAGCACTTTTTCATGTGTCTGTTGGCCATTTGGATGTCTTCTTTGCAGAAATGTAGACTGTCTTTAAAAAAAAAACCCGTCTCCCAGTGCTACTCTAGCTTAACTTGGGAAATGTCTGCTGCAAGTGATTGCCTTAGGGATTGCATTGGTTAAGGTGTGCAAATGGATGGAAGGGGATTGATTCTAGGACATCCCTGATATCAACGAGTAGAGGGTGCATTTCTCCAAGGGGGGATGAAGATTCACATTCTGGTGGTTTGAAAAAGAAAGCCCCCCCTCAGGGGGAGATCAACCTGAGAATCAGGGGGCCAGGGTGGGTACACTGTATATCTGTGAAGGGTTTAACCTACTGGGTGATTTTCTCCTGGACTGTTAAAACAATCTTGTAAAGCATACACTATTAATTTCTCCTATATTGTATTCTTTTACAGCTTTTCAAATAAAACTCTCACGTGATAGAATAAAGACAGGACTAGTTACATAAAGTGCAGAGCCAGTGCAAAATGAAAATGCAGGAATCTTTGTTAAAACATTATTAAGAATTTCAACCAAATGGGGCATGTACCTGTAAAGAAATATTATTCAGTCTTAAAAAGGAAGGAAATTCTGACACATGGTCAGTAGCAAGCAGCGGGGTCCTAAAAACAAAAGAAAATTTTAAAAGCAATCAGAATGAAAGGTAGATTACCTACAAAGGAACAACAATAAGACTAAAGGCAGAGTTCTCATTAGCATTACAAGAGACCAAAAAACAGCAGCATAATGCCTTCAAGTAATGGGAGAAAATGGTTGTCAACCTGGAAAGTTCTATCTAGCTCAATTATTATTCAAGAGTAAGGTGAAATAAAGACTATTTCAAACAAATCAAGTCTGACAGTTTATAACTCATGGACTTTTCCACCACTGAGAGAATGAAAAAAAAAAGATGTATATTAGTAGGAAGGGAACTAATCCCAGGAGGAAGAATGGCATGCAAGAAATATTTTATAGTTTCTCATTCTACCTCCATGTCTCTTATAACTTTTTTTATTTTCTATTTCTTGTTTCCTCTGTGCTACCTTCTGAATAATTTCTTCAGATTTTTCTAATTTACTAATTTTCTATCAAATTGCTACCACTTTTCTGTGATTGTTAGGATTACGTTCAGGTAAAGTAATAGAAAAACCCACTATTGCCATGACTTAACAAGAGGAGAAATTCAGCTTTCATTCAAAACGGAGTAATAGGGACTGGATTTATTTTCTTGTCTGGGAAAAAAAGAAAAGCAAATAGTAAATGTAAGAGGCAACCGTTTTCAAGACACTGGACATCAGGTAATAGAAGATAGTGATCCCAATTGCAGAGAAACACATAAAGTGAGTCCTCTAATTGCCTGAACTTTCTGCTGTGAGAGACCTGTCATTTCAGGCTGTGTCACTAAGAGAGAGAGCTCAAGTAGAACCTACTGGATTCTGATTTGAGAAGATGGAGCTGAGAATCTCAGGAGACCAAGACAGACAGAAATCACAGGACAGAATGCTGAGGAGAGGAGAGCTGCACACAGAGGGAAATCCAGAGATCTGCAGAAGGTTCTCCACCAACAGTCAGCTGAGTAATAACCATATGTGTGTGATGAAACCATCTGAAGCTAGAGAATAAACCACCCAAAGTGATTAGAGGAAATAGTACCTGAGCTTACACAGGCCAGGAATAGCACCCATTCTCACAAGTTGTACTAAAAAAAACTGTGTGATTCATGAGGCATGGGGTAGAGCACATGGAGAAATGGGTGAAAGTGGTCAAAAGGTACAAACTTACAGTTATAAGATAAATGAGTCCTGGGATGTAATGTACAGCCTGGTGACTCTAGTTAACACTATCATATGTTTGAAAGTTGCTAAGAGAGTACATCTTGAAAGTTCTCATTACAAGAAAAAAATTATAACTGTGTAGTGATAGATGTTAACTGAATCTACTGTGGAAATCATTCAGCACTATATATTACAATATAATTCAGGTACAATATATATGATATTGTATGTATGTTATATATAATTATTATCATATATTATATTATTATATTGTATGTTATATATCTATATAATCATTATGCTTACACCCAAAACTAATACAATGTTATATGTCAATAATAAAAGAAGAAATAGGGGTGCCTGGGTGGCTTAGTGGGTTGAGCATCCAACTCTTGGTTTCAGCTCAGGTCATGATCTCAGGGTCATGACATTGAGTGCCGCATTGGGCTCTGTGCTCGGAAGAGAGTCTGCTGGAGATTCTCTCTCTTCATTTCCCTCTGCCCCTCACCCCCAAAATCAATCAATCAATCAATCCTTTTTTATAAAAGAAGAAATAGACCTGAATACCACTACATGTATGAAAGAAATTAAATTTGTAGTTACAAAGAACATTTCAGATCTAGATAGATTCATTGGTGAATTCTACCAAACAGTTGCAAAAGAAATAATACTAAATTTACACAAACTTTTCTAGAAATTAAAGAGATGATAACTTATTTCATGAAGCTGAAATTACTTAGATAAAAACATTACAAGACAAGAAAACTATGGCTCAGTATTTTTCCATAAACTTAGATGTAAGAATTCTTTAAAAAACATTTTACAAATCAAATCTAACAAAAAATAAAAAGCATATCATGAGCAAGTGAGATTTAGGTCAGGAATGCAAAGTTGGCTTAGCATTTTAAATACTACCAATGTACTTCACCAAAGTAAAAAAGAAAAACCACATAATCATCTCTACAGGTGTAGAAAAGTCTGAAAAATCCAACATCTGTTCCTGGTAAAACCTCTTTGCAAATCAGGAATAGAAGGGAACTTCCTCAACCTGATAAAGGACATCTACTAACCTACAACTAACATGAAACTTAATGGTTAAAGACTGACTACTTTCCTCAATGTGAAGAAAAAGTCAAGAATGTTTGCTCTCACCACTTATATTGGAGGTTCTAAGCAGTGTAATAAGGCAAGAAAAAGAAATAAAAGGCATCATTTTGAAAAGGAATAAAAACTTCTTTGCAGGCAATATGAATGTCTATATAGAAAATTCAGTGTAATCTACAAGGAAGTTACTAGAATCAATAAATTAGTTGAACAAAATTTCAGGATACAAGATCAATAGACAAAAGCAAATTGTATTTCTATAAACTAGCAATGAATAATTGAAAATTTAAAAAACAATGCCATTTACAATTTGCGTTACTTAAGGACACATCTGACAAAGGAAGTACCTGAAAACTATGAAACCGTGCTGAGAGAAATTAAAGAGGAATGAAATAAATGGAGATATATACTTTGTAAATCAGAGGACTCAATGTTGTTAAGATAGCAATTTTCTCCAAACTGCTCTGCAGAATCAATGTAATCCCAATCAAAATCCCAGAGGGCTTTTTTTTTGTACAAATGAAAGCTGATTTTAAAATTCATTTGGAGATCCAAATGACTTAGAGTATCCAAAGCAAATGTGGGAAAGAACAAAATTGAAGGCTACTACTTAATTTTGAGTTATAGGGCATTCAGATGGAAAAAAGGAAAAAGAACAAAGATTTCAGTAGTAAGTTTGCCCAAAGTCTGTCCAAATAAAATGGTATAAAACATCTGTTGTGTTGGGAATAGATTGGTGTGGCATCACATAGATTGGCAAAGTATCATGTAGACTGAGCCCAGTGAATACTTGCTGGATATAATCAAAATTGGTCAGACAGTAGAGTCTTGAAGGTTGGGGACATGTTATAAATTAGCTGCTTTCGAACTTGATAAACATAATTTTATTCATTTATGTTTAATTTTACCCCACCTATTCTTAAAAAAGACTTGAAGTAGCTGGTAATTAACTAGTAAAATAGCTAAAGACTTGTTACTTGACATATATATTTTTTACCCTTGTATATTTTCCTAATTTTTCTTCCATTAGACTAGAGGTTACTGAGCGACTTTCACTATACAATACTAAATAATGGAGGAAGAACATAGATCTTATATATGGTTTCCACTGTCTAGACTCCTTTGCCTATTTTAGATTCATCTAATGCATGAAGGACAATGGGACATTTTCCAAGACTAGCCTAAGAGCAACATATAAGTGGAGCTGTCCTCATAGTCCTTCTTGTGTTAGGAAATTTCCCGTCATTGTTCCAAGAAGGCAAACACTTGGGAACCACACTGCAGGAAATGAATGGTTTCATATAAATGGCCATTTGCCACATCATCACAGTATCATAAAGTGTCTTATAATGATGCATTTCCGGCTCAGCATCTTCCCTCCCTGAGGAAAGTTCGATTCTTTCTAGAGAAGAAAATGGAGACTAGGGGATTTTCATTTCCTCTTGAAGAGATTTTCTCCACATTTATGAAAAATTGTACTAGCAATAAATGATGTTTAACATTAGGCATTAGGTTGATCTTTTAGGTGCACCACTGCTTTTGATAGGAATCAGGAAAGTCTGATATGTGTGATGAAAGTGCTGTATGTTGGTGGGGTGGGGGGAAGGAGGGGTAGTGTCTGAATCCATGGGTCTTATGTATGCTTCTCTGGGATAGTGAACAGCACTTTCCATTTAAATTTTTTAAGAAATAATAAAGGTGACAAAAAAGCATCATATACTTTGTTCCAGATGGGCAAAATAAGCATCCTTATCTTTTTCAGAGTTTGAATACTGGAAAATTACAGGCTGCCTGCATTTGAATTCTGTTCTCATTTTTATGTTGCGTATAGTGGTCTTTCTATATACAGATAACATTTCTTTCTGCCTTTCATTGACTGTTGTTCAAACGCCCTAGGATGTTTCACCAGGATCTTCACGAGGACATTCTAGTCCTTGCTTACCTCTCCAGCTTCATTTCTTTTTTTATCCTGCAGGAACACCCATATGCACATGCTAGCCTCCCTCCGCCAACTCCATCCCACCCTTCCTGATGAGGCACCACATTCACACCTAATAAGGGAGCCATATGGAAATCATTTCAGTTCCATAATGGCCTAGGTCTTCACCAGATGTTGGGCCTTTGCCCATGTTGTCCTATTTGCTTAAAATATTGCTCTCATATAGTCTTTGTTATGGACCTCATGTTTGTGATGGCCCTGCCAAATTCATATGTTGAAACACTAACTCCCCCTAAAGGGTGGTATTAGGAGATAGGGCCTTGGGAGATGATTAGTTTATGAAGGCGGAGCCTCCATGATGAAATTAGTGTCCTTGTAAGATGAGGAGGAGAGCTAGACCTCTCTCTCTGCTGTGTGAGAATGCAAGAAGGTGAACCAGAACGAGGGTTCTCACTACAGCCTGACTGTGGTGGTACCCTGATCTTTAGACTTCCAGCCCCAGTACTGTGAGAAATAAATGTTTCTTACTTAAGCCTCCCAACACTGAGTGATTTGTTTTAGCAGCAGGAACTGACTAACACTGTCTTCGTTTGGCTAAGTTCCACTGATCCTCAATTTCAGCTTAGTATGCACTTCCTTTTGAAAAGTTATTGGTTGACCCTGCCAGTCAAGATTAGGATCCCTTCTATGTGAACCTATCCTCCTCTACCATAACACTTATTTCACTATGTTTTGGGGATACTGTGTTTTCAAAAGATGGCCACACCTGTGTCTCCATTCCCACATGCTTTTACCTTGTTGTCCCTCACCAAGAGACTGGGGGCAGAGGTTGAAGGAGCCTAATTCTCCTTCCCCGCAATCCATGCTGGACTTAGTAGCCAATAGAATGTTGCAGAAGTCATGGTCCATGGTTTCCAAAGCTGGATCAGAAAAGGTCCTGAAGCTTTTGTGTGTTTCTGTCAAGACACTTGCTCTGGGGAAAGCCAGTTACCATGTGAAAAGTCTAGTTGCCCTAAGACTGTTATGCTGGAGAGGAACATATAAGTGGTCCAGGCAACAGCTCTCAGATGACAGCTAGGCAAGAACTGCCAGCCAAGTGAGTGAAGACATCTCCAGATAATTTCAGCCCCTGACTATTAAGTCATGCTCAACGATTGAGTCTTCTCAGCTAAGGCTCAGACATCATGGAATCCTGCACCCTGTTTAAATTCCTAAGCTGCAGAACCATGCATGAGCATAATAAAGTAGTGGTTTAAACTGCTAGATTTGGTGATAATTTGTTGCACAGCCATGAATTATCTAGGCTATGAGACCCCGCACCAAACTCTACAAGCATGAGGACAGCGATTACATCTGATTTGTTTACCATTATAAACTCAGCTTTTAGCTCAGTGTCTGGCACATAATAAAGTACTGAATAAATAATCTGAACTAAATAAATAGATGAACAGAAGGATGCATGCCCTCTTCTTCTAGCTTTTTGTTTATCCACTTCTTTCTCACTCTGTAAGTTTGGTGATCTGCTTACAATTGGTTTGCCCAAGATACTGTTTTTCTTCTCTGTCAAGTTCTACATCATTAATTCCTACAGTGTTCCTCTTGACCATTCCTTGACTAGTGTTTGTAACAATGAAATGGCCAATGGAAAGGCTTTGTGCCATGTGAGTCTCAGGAAGCCCACTGGGTACAGCCACCACGTGGCCTTAGTTTCCTCAGAAGGGACTGGGGTGAAGTGAAGAATGACTGGAGGCCATCAACCCTCTGAAGCCCATAATCTTGACAGTGGTCTTTATGAGGCTGCAGAACCATTCATTAACAAGATACTGCCTCTCTCTTTCCACAGACCCTCCCAGGGCAGGGGGTTGAAGAGACTGCAGAGAGATAGCAATCATACCAAAAACACCAACAGCTCTGTGGTCTGTGAGTGTTAGCTGGTGGTGGGCAGGAGGTTGAAGGTGAAGAGTGGGGAATTCAGACACTCTGCTATGAGATAATATCCATGCCTTAAAAAGTCTGTCATCTCCCTCTCCATCCAAACCCTTTCCTTGCTCTTACACTTGTGTGTGCACGTATGCATGAGCATGCACACACACACACACACACAGAGCCAGGAGGAGGCCTAGCATCCTGACTCACATCTGGTTGTATGTAGGGTGTGTGTAGCCTTCCACACTTAACCCAGTCATAGAGATAAAATAAAAAATAAGAAGAATAAAGAGAATAGGAAGAGAAGGGGGGGAAGAAAGGGAAGAAGGGCTTTTATTTCATGTTTGCTATACGCCATGAATTAAAATACAAACTTTTTTGCATAATGCCATTTAATTTGAAGCAACAATTCACAAAATAGGCATAATTTCTCATTTGCGGGCAAGAAAACTACTGTTTAAACTGTTTAAGTAACTTACTCAAGATCACATAGTAAATGTGGGAGCAAGAACTTTTAGCAGATCTGCCTATCTCTGAATTCCATGCTCTTTCCATTCAACTGGTCTATAAGGGGTTCTAGTACCACCTAAAAGTATCCAAATAGCCCACAGGGAGCGTGTTCAAGAAGGATCATGACATGGGGTCACTTTGATTCTGAGTCTGTCCAGATTTGGACCCCAAGTGACACCACCAGCTTGAACTCTACTGCCCCCTACACAATTACCGGGGGTGTCTAAACACAGCCAGGAACTCTTAACTGATCTAGACTACAATGTCTTGGCTCCACCATGAGGGAAAAAAGTTCAAGCCATGAGATTCCAACATAGGGCATTGCACCATGGAGGAGACGGTTGAAAAATCTAGCTGATGGCTTTCAGCCATATATTGCTTTACACCCGAAAATGCATTTCTGTTTCTGGCAAAACAAAAACAAAAACAAAAAAAAACGTGACTCTCTAAGATCCTTCTGGTTAACCACATTAGCTGTTCTGATCATAGCAGCCTAGCTGGCTTTCTTAACTCCCCATTATACAGTGTATATACAAGCTCCGTTTCCTAGGGTAACACAGACTCAGTAATTTCTTCAACATTTACAGTAAGTGATAAGAAAACAAAGGATTGGAGTCAAGAGACTTGGTTCTGGATCAAGTTACTCAAAGATTACAAGGAATTCTCAGAAGTTTCAGGAGTATGCTTCCTTGAAACACAGGCTTGGGCTGCTGAGAACGTGGCCAGGGATCTATGACTATTAGCCACATCCCAGAACTGTAAAATGAGGAGTAACAGTCCAGCAATTACTTTTATTTGTTTGTTTTATGCTTCCAATGCAGCAAACATTTCCTGATCATCTGCTACCGCAGAGCACTCTGTTTGGCCATTGAGCCCTATCAAGATATAGGGAACATGATCTCTACCTTCAGAATATTACAATATGTTAGATGAGGGATAAGTAATCAGCTAACACATGCTCCAATTTTTTGCCTTTGTCTGTTTTTGTTTCCACTTGAGACATTGATTGTATTTGTAGGGGGTTAGGGGAACAGTGGAATGATAGACACAAAACTGGGGAGAGAGACTGAATGTTGCAGGTGCCAGGACCCCCTACAACTCCCCACTCTCATCTTCATCATCCATTGACTCTGCACCCACTTTTTCATAATCCTTCTCCAGGGAGGCCAGGTCCTGCCCTAAGAAGATTCCTGAAATTCAAGGGAAGCATATGTAACTGCCTATTCCAACAGGCAGTTACACATTTGATTTTGATCAAGGGTTTACTCCTTCAGTTTGATTCAGTTCAACTTTTGAAGCCTAATTGTGAACTAGACGTTAAGCTACAGAGCAGATTTTAAGTAGCTTACCGCACCTAGTGATTATAGAAAAGAAATTACGTATTTTGGGGCACCTAGGTGGCTCAGTTGGTTAAGCATCTGCCTTCGGCTCAGGTCATGATCCCAGGGTCTTGGGATGGAGTCCCGCCTTGGGCTCCCTGCTTAACGGGGAGTCTGCTTCTCCCCAGGCTTGTACTGTCTCACTCATGCTTTCCCTCTCTCTCTCAAATAAATAAATAAAATCTTTAAAAACAAAGAAGTTACATATTCCAGCATATTGCTTTGTCATTTACTACTCTTTGTTGGGTCAAAATATAATTGTTCCTAACATATGCATTGTGCTTTTTAGATCTCAAAGTCAGAATACATGGTCTAGTGTGTAATTATAATCAGTGACAACTTACCTGTCAGTCACTGTGCTAATAAAGGGTGTTTAGCCCCTTCTGTTTTAATACATTTCACATGGTCATTTTCTCCTATGTTGGGGGAAAAAATCCAAAGCCTTTCTCTACAAATCCCACTTTTTAGAATATGATGTAAGAAGTTGAATTTTACCCTCAGAGCTGCTTGACTAAGCCACATTATGTTACCTTTAGGATGGAAAATTCTGGACTTTGTAGGGGTGATGGTTTACATTAACTCCGAAGAGAAAGAGGTCACATTGGAACAAATGAGAAAGAAACAAAAGAAAACAAAACTTTAGCTCCAGAAGAAAAGACAGATGAGGTTAGGGAATTTAGAAATGGGAAAGAACAGGTAGAACACTATTAGAAAAAAACAATGTGAACAGCAGTCTGATTTATTATAATCCATCATATCTTTGCTCATATCCCCAAAATAGGATTCAATGCAGCTCCGTGCAAATGACATCAAACACCAAAAGCAACAAATGACTCATAACTTAGAAAATTGGTTGAATGAGCTATAAAAATGGGTCCAAGTTTATTTTTAGAATTTCATGGGGCGGTTTTATTTTCTTTTAATAATACATCAGAATATATATATACAATGGCATTCTCCGGGGTCTGAAAAATATATTTAAAGATATCATGAATTCTATTTTGACACGACACTCCCCTCTTTTGATTTCTTTTTTCAGTTAAGTGCGAGAACATTACAAAAGCATTCAAAAAGCTACTTAACCGTGGTGCTTGAGAAAGAGGAATGAGGTGAAATTGCGGTTCGGTAGTAGAATGAAACACAGATTTAGTTATGCGGTAAAGATGGTATCACAGATGGTGCTTCTCACCGTAGGATCTTAGTATTTTTCCAGAGTTCATTGTCAACACCCAACTGCGGTCTGCTGTGGCGGTGGTCGCATTTTAATGGGTCCTGCTTTACTGAGTCTGTGTTTCATTTCTCCACCAGTGACTTTCAGCTTGTAGTCATTCACCACATAAAAATACCAGAGCTAATAAGATGATTGGATGAAAATGCAGAATAATAACCATGTAATATGTAATGTGCCATAAATGCAGTGGACATATATTATATATTATGGCAATTGCCTGTCTGGTTTAATTTTCAGCTGAGCAAAGGGGAAAAAAATCCGAGGTTGTGCTATCTTTTTCTCTATTATTATTATTATTACAAATATCTGTATTGGTCAGGGAACCACATAAACTCCAAAATGAGTTTTATAGTTTTCAAAGATTCTGGAATTAAAAGCTAACCTAAGGTAAAACACTTATCCAAGCCCCGCTTTCCAGAGTTTTCTTACTTTTCTCATCAGAAATGAATTTCAAGTTAACCTTTAAATAATAAGAAACAAGAGTTCCCTAGGAAATTGTGGGGTAGCTAAACCCCAGGGTAGGGAGGGGGCGGGACATGGGGTGAAGACATCGTGTTCTTACTTGTGCCTCTTAGCAGATGACTTTAAAGACAAATGGCCCTGGATCTTGGCATCTGGGAGCCTTTCCTCTATGCATATGGAGAAGGAGACATCGTGGTTTAAGGGGTGGGGGGGACATTAAAACTTGGGCAAAATCCTGGTGCATACCAATTCTAGCCTCTCATTTTTCTGTCCTTTTTAGCTCCTATCCTCCAACTTAAAGTCCAAAGAGAGCTCGGTTTGAGAAGGCAGCTCGAGATTTCTGCAAACATCTAGTGGGTATGCCGGGTGCTAGAGATTTGGGGATAAAAGACCCCAAGTCCCTGGCTGCAGGTAATTTAGAGTTTAAGTGGAACAGTTTGTACTAGTTCTCCAGGGTTGTCAGGAACAACTCTTAAACAACAGAAATGTATTCTCTCAGGGTTGGCTCCTTCCCAGGCCTGGGAGGGAGAATCCGTGCCACTCTGTTCTAGTTTCTGGCAGCCTTGGGAGTTCATTGGCTTGTTGATGACCTTCTCCTGGCATCTTCATGTTGTCTTTCCTCTGTGTCTATCTGTTTCTGTGTCCAAATTTCCCCTTTTCATAAGGACACCAGTCACACTGGATTAGAACCCACCCTAATGACCTCATCTTAACTTGATCATCTGCAAAGACCCTATTTCCTAATAAGGTCACAATCACATGTGCTGGGAGTTAGAACATCAACATCTTTTGGGAGGACGCAGTTCAGCCCATAACAGAGTTGCTGTTCAAATGAACAAGAATTCTACAGTCTTGGACCTTCCATACTGAACTTCATCTCCTCCTGAGATACTGAATTCTAAACTTCTACAACCCAGTTCCATTCCAAAGCCCTCTATCACTTCACTGGCTTTGTCTTCAACAATTCCAGCAACATCTGAGGTCCTGTTCTGATTTGAAAGTCCTCAGTAAACTACTAGCTGCAACCTAGTGTTTGCCTGCATGCCTTCTCCCACCCTTTTCTACAAACAGACATTACTTCACACGGACAAGTTAAAGTCTCTATTCAAAAGATTTCATTGAAAAACATATTTCACTCAATAAAGATGTTTTGTGCCTCCTGCTCTACTCCAGGTCCTACTCCTTGAGCTCAGCACACACTCTTGTCTTCAGTGAGAAACTCAGTCCAGTGAGGGATTGAGTAAAAAGTACCAAGCAAAGGAATAGAAGCCTTGGTAGAAGCCACCACTGGAGTGCATAGAATCTGCCCTGAAGCCAGACTGAGGGTGAAGAAGAGGAGAGCAAGGAAGGCTCCATGTAGGAGGGGACACCTGAGCTGAGTCTTGACATATGTGCAGTAGGATTTATTCAGGCAATGATGTAAAAGTGGAAAAGGTGGGCAGTGGGGTGGAAAAGGATAATGGGTCAAATAAAAGGAGAATACAGCTGACCTCTGAACAATGTAAACATTAGGGGCGACGACCCTCCCGAGCTGTTGAAAAGCATAACTTTTGACTCCCCCAAGACTTAACTACTAATAGCCTACTGTTGACTGGAAGCCTTATCAAGAACATAAACAGTCAATTAACACATATTTCATATGCTATATACTGTATTCTTATAATAAAGCAACCAGAGAAAAGAAAGTGTTATTAAGAAAATCATAAAGAAGAGAAAATACATTCATGGTACTGTACTGTATTTATTGGGGAAAAAACCCCACATACAAGTGGACTCATGCAGTTCAAACCCTTGTTGGAAGAGTTAACTGTACACTAAAAGATACTAATTAGATACTGGAAATATTAAGTAAATATGGAAAAGAGAGGGTGGTACATTTAGAGTTGAGTATGAGCCATTTTCTGTTCAACAAGTACAAACAGCTTGTCTTAGTCCACGTGGGCTGCTATAACAACATACCCTAGATTGGACAGCTCAAACAATAATTAATTTTTCATAGTTCTGGAAGCTGGGAAGTCCAAGATCACTGTTCTAGGAGATTCAGTGTCTGGTGAGAGCTCTATTCCTGGCTTGTAGAGGATTGCCTTCTCACTGTCCTCACATGATAGAAAGAGGGCAAGCTCTGGGCTCTTCCTCTTACAAGGGCACTAATCCCACCTTGGGGGCCCCACCCTCATGACCCTCTCTAAATCAAATTATCTCCTAAAGGCCCTACCTCCGAATACCATCACATTGGGAATTAGGGCTTCAACATACCAATGTGGGGGTGGGGCACATCCAGTCCAGAATACAGCTTCTGCTGATATTAAGAGGAGAAATGAATGCACAATGCAGAAGAACTGACTGACAAGTTCTTTTGCTCCTCTACCCCGATGCCCATGGACTTGATCAGCCCCAAGACTGCACTTTAGTGGATCAAATGTCTGATCAGTTAGCAAAGCTCTGATAATCGTCCATCACATAGTATAAGAGTAGACCTATCAAGACCGTCTTTTATTATTTAGCCAAAGATTAAAGAAGATTATATGAGGGCTGAGAAGTTGAATGGAGCCTGTACTAAACAAAATAAGGTAGAAATGTAGGTCTCACTGGTTACATAATCATCAGTTTTATTTTTACAAACAAAACCTCAGCATTCCTTTAACATGGTATAGTAATCAGGAAGGAAATCGACGATGTCATTTGTTTTTCTTTTACATCATCAAGAGTATTGACTGTGTCTTAAGCCATAGAAAAATGCCAAGATACGTGCCATTGGCATCTTTTGGTATAAACAGTGTTGGTGGGAAGGAGGAGACTGGTTAGAAAAAGCGAAAGATACAGTGTACACATAAGTGTGTTTTCTATGTGCCAAAGAAGAAGGTCAATATTGAAGCGATGTGGCTAACCACAATTTAGCTTCCAAGATCCAGATTCTGGGCCATTGAGCAATTGTGTTCCCTTCTGCTGGGTCCTGTCTTTTTCCATCCCCTCTGCTGGTGGTTTGAGGCTTCAGCTGACTCCTGGTCCAGCACTAGGCATCATGCAGAGGGTCTAAATATACAAATACCCTCGGGGCTTAGCTTCTGTGCCACGGGAGGGAGCAGAGAACTGGTGTTTCACAGATCGGGCCCTAGAATTGGGCAGCCCCTCAGCAGGCAGAGGAGATGTTTACAACTGCTGTCTGCTTCGGGGGCTGGGGTGTTTCTCTGAGACATGTTTATAAAACCGGAATTTCGCATTTGAATTCTTCCTGTATTCTGGGGGATACAAGGAACTGTTAGAGCCAGTCCTCCCTTATAAAGAACCCACAACCAAAGGACAGAAAGCTTGTTCTCTGTGTTCGTTCATCTGTCTATCTCCCCCAGTGGGAGCAGTGTTTACTTAGGGCATTCTAGGTGTTCAACAAATATTTGTCAAATAAATGAATGAGATCAACACTCCAGGAGGGCAGGGAGTCCTTCCTAGGCTGAGAAGTGAGCATTCCTGGCTTAGGTGACAAGGGCAGGCTGCAGGAGATGGAATTTCAGCAATGCTTTCAAGAAGGGCTAGGACGCAATGCAGCTGGTGGAGGGGTGACAGAAAGGGCTCCCTCTTGTAGGTAAGGGGACAAAGGTGAGTCAAACCAGAAGAGGGGGAGACACTGAGCACTTTCAGGAGGGGGAATGGCTGGGGTGCCAGAGGCAGGGTGGTGGGAGGGAAGCCTCCCGGGTGAGGAGGGCCATGTAGTTGAGAAAGGCCATTGTGGATACATGGGATAAATCACACAGAGCGGTGGCGAGGGAAAAACACAGACAGCCAGACTGAGCCTGGGACACCCAGGCCCCATTCCCGCTGGGCCCAGGAGAGTAATGTTCTGTTCCTTCCTGCTTGAATTTTAACCTTTAGAAAAAGGAAATTAAAAAAAAAAACCCGACTTCCTATGTACTTTTGCAAGTGAGTCATAAGGATTATTACGTTCATAGCCAATTTTGATGAAAAGATATGAATGGGAAAGAGACCAGATCCCAAAACTCCCCAGGAGGCTGCTCTTAACCATAAAATGTCTTAGATCAGAGAAACAGCCTCCTGTGTCCTTTCTTCCCACAGTCATGTTATGGGATGGAAGGTGCACAGTCAGCCAGGTCATTATATTGTAGGACCTCCCAACACAAAAGGTGTGCACATATGCACGCACATGCGTGCGTGTGTGTAAGCACACGCACAGAGTAGGGTGTGTATGCGTGGTTGGGGGCTGTGCAGGGGTCAGCACTGAAAGGGTTTGGGGAAAAGCAAAAGTGACATGGGACTCAGGCTATACCAAGCTTCTCCCAGCACGCGCTGTGTGTGATAATCCCAATGGCAGTTAAACCCATACATACACACACACCCCAGAAAAACAAATTAGGAAAGGGACAAAAAAAAAATCCTCATGAGATTAGATTTCTCAATAAAATAGTTACAGGAAATTGTTTATATTCCAGGAGAGATGAATTTTTCTATAATTAGCTTTCACGTCAATGTTGTAATCATCTTATTCATCTAAATTGGAGCTATCAGCCCCCCAGCACCACACACCATGCATCCCTCTGCCTTCATCTTCTCTTGCTTCCTGGAAGGCTGCAACCTCCCCGATGGTAGGAACTGATTCACTGACATAGAATATTCCTTGGCACAAAGTAGGTGCTCAAAGAGTGTTTTGACTGAATGGGATCCAGGAGGGGCTTTAAAGCATCATAAGCCACAGAAGGAAGGCTTGCTGATTATCCCGCAGATAACTCTGGAATCAACTGCAAGTGTGCATGTGCACACACACACACACATCCAAAAATAGCCATTACTTTTTAAAGTCATGTGATCTATTTCAATATCCACAAATAAGCATGTTTTCTGAATACGGTATAATCCATTCCATGCTAATACTGTATAATTTTATTTTATGGACTAGATGTCTTCCATCAATATACTGACAGGTGTCAAACGTTATTCACCCCTCCTACCCTAGCCTCCCTATTCTGTTCTCCTCAGATGGACTCCAGGCTGCCCTCTGGGCCCCTGACCCCTGCTTAAGACACCCCAAATCTCGGGGGCCTGGGTGGCTCAGAGGGTTAAGCGTCTGCCTTCGGCTGAAGTCATGATCCTAGAGTCCAGGGATCCAGTCCCACATCAGGTTCCTTGCCCAGCGGGGAGTCTGCTTCTCCCTCTGCCCCTCCCCCCCCGCTCGTTCTCTCTCTCTGTCTCTCTCAAAAATAAATTAAAATACTTAAAAAAAAACAAAAACAAAAACAAGAAACCCTGACTCGGTCAGGACCGTCTGATCACAGATGGCTACAGGAAACCCCGCAGAAGTGCTGAAATGATGTCAGGTCACATCCCTGTCCTCGGGAGGCATGTCAGAGACTTTCTATTCAAAGAAGAGGGGGTGTGAGGATTTATGACCCTTCTGTGCAAGAACCACACGCTGACGCCCCGACCGTGTTAGGGTGGGACCAGTGAGGGCAGGGAGTGAAGGGATTGTTTATTCCCCTCTTTGCAGTGACAAGAACAAACTTCCGATTATAAAAATGGGAGCGCGCCGCATTCCACAGATGTTTAGAGAAAGCAGACTGTGGATCACTGTGACATCTGTAGGGAAGAATTCTCCAGGCGCTGGGATTGGAGCCCAGATGACTGACGGTGATTTGGGTAGGTGGGATAGCATGGGGAGCAGGGAAGGGGAGGGAGGGCATTCCTAGCATTCCTGCGCTGAGGGTCAGTGGCGCTTGGAGCTGGGAATGGGCAGAGTGTGTAGGGTCGGTGCTCCCACAGGACCACTCTGTGCGGGGGTCCAGAGAGGAGAGGCGAGAACACGCGAGCCTTGCAAAGCAGTGGATGTGTACATGCGCGTATGTACACCCGTGTGCAAAGCCGACCCACGCATGTGCACACGTGCCTTAATGGAAAGCTTTATCTGCGTGCTCTGTCTCTGAAATCTTTTTACCTCCCTTCTTTTAATCTGAAAAAAATGTCTAAGCTATAACAGTATCTCAGGTATGTAAAAGTGCAAACAACTTCAAAACGGCTTCTCATATCTTTGTCTCATTTTCACATTATATTATTAACTCATTTGAAGTGCTTCCCACCCACTCCTGGAGGCATCAAGGATGCTTGTACGAGTAATACTGCATTTTTTGCTGTGCCCCTTCTTTAAAGTGATGGGTAAAATATTCTTTCTGTGCTTTGAGAAGCAGATAAGATTTTGCACTTCACACTCACTTGCTTTCAGAGGTATGCATCCTTCAAGGAGGGCCTCTGGACGAGAAGCAAGAATGCTCGTATCTTTTTCTCCAGAAGGTGAGGGGTTGGGCTGGGTGAACCAGCTGTTGCCACTCTCATTCTGCTCTTGCCAGTGTGGCTGGGAAGGAGCTGGTAATCAGGGGTGTAGGAATGAAACCTCTACCTATTTGCCCCCCTTCCCTCCTTGCCCAAATAAGGGCAAAACCCCATTCAGCAGACAACGTGATAACCCCCAGCCAGAGGGGGCTAAACCAAAATTTTCCCTCTGTGGGGTATCATGAGCCCCCTCCCCTTCTCAGACACTGTCCCCGTTGGGCTGGGATATGAAGCAGGCTTGCAGGCCCTGTGTGTAGAGTTAGGTATACTTAAAGACTGTGTTGAGATTCGCTGGAAAACCCTTCAGCACGTTCCTGCAGCCCTAGATCCCCCTCCTTCCCCCCACCCCGTAACTATGTCCAAGTCTTGGTCCCCAACCCTTGAAGGAATAGAACTTAGCCCTGAGGCTTAAGGCTCTATGGTTGAAGTTAGGATTCTGAGATCTAACCACCTTCCAGGTAAGGAACCACTAGAACAGCAACGCATTTTTTTTTCAAATGGCCACTCTTTCCTGAGTGCTCCTTCACTGCAAGCCCCGCCCCATGCTTAGGGCAGCATTTTACATCATCTACACCTCAACCAACCTGTAAGGTACATAGTATTATTCCATTTCATCCCTGAGAAACCTAGATCTTACAGCCCATAAACTACAGCGCTGTGGTGTTGAGCTAGGTTTCTCTGACTCCACTGAACTCTTTGAAAGGAGGTGGGGGTTTTGCATGTACATTCGCTCTTTTATTCACTGAATATCGAAGAAACTCCTACTAAGTGCCTGGCGCCATAAACACACTTGTGAACAAAACCAGACAAACCTGGGGATTTCATGGAGGTTACATGGTAGTGGGTAAAGACAGAAAACTGACAAATACGTGACATACTATGTGCTGATGAATGCCATGGGGGAAAATAAGCCTCGATAACTAGATAGAAAGGGCTGGGGGTGGGGCGGCTCCACTTACATAGGAAATGACGCATTCCTGATGCTAGGACATGAAAATGCTTCCCACCATGTCAAAAACAATTTCTAAGCTCCTGGAACCTGTCATAGCCAGCTGTGATGATAGTATGAGGGTTCCCAGGCCAGCATAAGAGGAATCCCTGCCAAATAGGTGCATTTCAGCTTATTGGAACATTGGGTCCGAATGGAAATGATACAGCCCAGATGGACGGAATGACAGGGGTAATGATTCAATCTCCTTGGGAGCCTTCCTCCCCCAACCTTGATAGGGAACTAAGCCCCTCCCCCTCTTCTTTTACTAGCAGCTTTTGAAAACTGACCCCCACCAATCTGGAAACCATTTGGAGATTCCCAAGAGGAAGGGGCTATGTACCAATGTGATTACTGGTATTGTTTTTATTAAATATGACATGATTGGGAATTCCCGGGGAAAACTCCTACCCATGAAGGAAGGGGTTTCAAAATATGTGACAGATTAGCATGTCTGAAGATTGGCCATAAAATCAGGAGGTTGATGAAATATTAGTGTTTCTAAGCTGCATAAATAAGCAGTTTGATAAAGTAATGTGATTTATTTAGATATCTTGAGAGAAGCTGGTCCCATGCTTTAGGAAACAAGTGATTTAATAATGTAACAATATACTTTGAGAGGATTATTTTCCCTGGAAGTAGCAAGGGTTGTTAATACCCACATAGAGGCAAGGAGTTCTTGCATTTAAACAGATCTACCTATCTGCCTGAGATACTTGGGACATCAGACTGCAAACAGCCTATCAAAATCATTGCTACAACACTCATAAAACCAAATAGCTTTGTCTAGAGGGAATTGAAAATTAATCTCAACCGAAAAAATTCCATATTAACCCATAAAACTCCATCACATTTTATAATTCTAATTTCTTTCCACTCCTTTCCAGCACTCTCAAATGCTTTTTGGCATTAAATGGAGTTTAACTCCTTAATTAACTAATAGGTAATTAATGTGATGACCATTTCAAATCTTATATATATTGTCATTTCCTGTAACTCGGAAAAATGAAAACTTTGATTTTTCAGAAACCAGTTTTCCAAGACTGATAGCATAAATAGTCTTGTTTGTACTGTAAGTTTGTACACATAGGGCTTTTTGCTCTCTTCCCTCAATTCAAAAAGATCAAATAAGGGGAGTTCTCCAAATATACTAGCATTGTGATGACATGTATCATAGAAGAAAACACAGCTTTTGAGGTCATCTAGATTTTGCTTTGTGTGTTTTAATTACTTAATGAAATTCTTGGAAGAAAAAGATCCAAAAAACTCAAAGTGGTAGTGGTGCCGATTCAACTTACTATCATTTTATACATACTATAAATCTCTACCATCCAGTATGGAAGCCGCTAACCACCTACGGCTATCGAGCATTTGAAGTGTGGCTAATCTGAATTGAGGTGTGCTGTAAATACAAAATACACGCCAGATTTCAAAGATTTAGGATGAAAAAAGAATAAAAATATCTTATTAATGATTTTTATATCGATTTTATTTTGGAATGAGAGGATGCTGGATATACAGACGGTCTCTGACCTATGATGGCTCAACTTACAATTTTTGATTTTATGGTGGTGCGAAAACAGTAGTCATTCAATTAGAAACCGTACTTTGCGTTTTCAGTCTTGATCTTTTCCCGTGCTAGCGATTTGCAGTGTGATAGTCCGTCACGGGCAGGTGCCACAGCTCCCAGTCAGCCCCCCAGTCAGGAGACTGACAACCATTCAGCACCTGTCCAACCATGCTGTTTTTCACTTTCAGGACAGTATTAGATAAATTACATGAGATAGTCACTTTATTATAAATTAGACTTTGTGTCAGAGGACTTTGTCCAACCATAGGCTAAATGTAAGTGTTCTGAGCACGTCTGAGATAGGCTAGGCTGAGTTACGATGTTCTTTTGTTTTTTTTAAGATTTTATTTATTTGTCAGAGAGAGACAGAGCACGAGCAGGGGGAGCGGCAGGCAGAGGGAGAAGCAGGCTCCCCGAGTAGCAAGGAGCCTGATGCGGTACTTGATCCCAGGACCTTGGGATCGTGACCTGAGCCGAAGGCAGCGCTTAACCAACTGAGCCACCCAGACGCCCCTGAGTTACGATGTTCTGTAGGTTAGTTGTATTAAATGAATTTTCAACTTGTGATGTTTTCAACTTAGACGTGTTTATCAGGATGTAACCCCATCGTATGGTGAGGAAGATCTGTATTGGGTTAAATAAAACATGTGAGAATCAATTCTACTGGTTTCTTTTTGTGTTTTTAGTGTCACTACTAGAAAATTTAAAAGTTTATTTGTGGCTTGCATTTTATTTCTATTGGACGACACTGCTCTAAGTTTAAGAAAACACAAAGAAAGGGTTTATTTCAGTCGGCCTGAAGTTATTTTTAAGGCTATTTGGAGATTGTGTTTAAGCAATAATCACCCTAAGGAGGCATCGGGATTAGTTCAGTAAGTACATGCTTTGTATGCCCACCCCCTCCACTTCAAATGAGAACAATAACAGGCACAGTATAAGTAAATAAGTAAAACAATATAAGCAGGTTCAAACCATGATAAGCATCTACACGGACCAGGTACATGGTCCAGAAAAGCAGGCGATTGGTAGCATACAGCACAAAGCTCCAGGCTTGCTTCTGGGACAGGAAGCAGGCAATGGCATCTGGCAGGTTAGCTGATCTGAGGTAATGGTAACTAAAATTATTTTATATCAAGTGGCAATAGGAATTGAGGTGGAAACTGGGTGGAACTCCATTTGATTTAAAAAAGGGGGGGGGCGCTGAGAAAATCTCTGCTAATTGTTGCCTGGGAATTTTGCCTCCTTGAATTGGTAGGACATAAAAAGAGCCTCATCTCCAGGGTCTAAAAGACATTAACTGCTGGTTCCAGGACCAGACTGGCCATAAACTTGAGGCCATAATCTTTAAGGTCTGTGAGCTCCAAACCTGCAACATTAAGACTTGTTTGGTTAGCAAGCCCCAAGGAGCCAGGCGGAGGCAACTTAATAGGCTAGAAAAAGAAGAGCAGACCCAAAGAAATTGAAAATAAGGAAAGAAAGCAGAAATTAATAGTATACAGAAAAGAGAAACAGTTGAGATGATGAACAGAATCAATAGCTGTCTTTTAAACAACTTTACTAAAATTTACATACCATGTAGCTCACTCGCTTACACTGAACAATTCAATGTTTTTAGTATATTCACGGTTATGTCACCGTCACCACAATCTAATTTTAGAATATTTTCATCATCCTAAAAAGAAGCCCTCTGCCCCCTCACTGCCACGAGGCAATCAGTAACTGCCTAGTGGTCATCAGACAACTGCCAAACTATTTTCTTCTTCTCTATACATAAAGTCCTCAAAAAACTCCCAAAGAAAAAGCCCAGGTCCAGTGGCTTCACTGGTGCATTCTACCAAATGTTTAAAGAAGAAATACCTATCCTTCATAAACTTCTCCAAAAAATAAAAGATGAGGGTTCACTTTCCAACTCATTGTATAAAGCAATTCTTACCCTTATAGCAAATCCAGATAAAGACATCCCAAGAAAATAAAACTCTGTGTTCAAGTGTTTGCATCACTAACCTCAGAAGTCAAATCTGTAACCAGCAGCAAGAAAATTGGCCATGAAGCATGTGTGAGAGATACAAATGCCTAAGACTTCTGAATGGAAGCCCTGTTGGTTTGCCCACATTGACATCCATTGGTGCGTGCCCACAAGTGGGGGCCTCCAGAAATGCGAGCTGCTCTTAGATTCTGTGACACCCTAGATTCCATTCCTACATACAGAAAAAATACTCAAAGTTTGGAAACTCCTGCTCTTTGAAGAAACTGCCCTAGGCCATCCCATGCAGAACTACGGGATTTATTCATGTTTGCCTTCATAATATTTCCTCGTTATCACCCATAGCAATCCAGTAAACTGAGCTCTCTTCTCCACTCTGCACCACGATCTTTCAGAATCTTCATTCCCATTAAGGTCGAAACGAATGATAACAGTATAAAGAAAGTTTCAATCAGTCTACGTGCATTTTACCAGAGATTCAAGCTTAAGCCTGAAGCCCAGAAATTGATCATTTCTGTCATCAGACAGTTTTATAGGAAGTAATATATGGGGCAAGATCTTGTGAGTACAGAGGGGCTCTGGATTTTCCTAGCCCTTAAAAACAGTACATATACCAAGAATCCACTTGAACTCTTATGTCAAATTCTAGGCTGCTCGAAAGAAAGAAGTAAGCACTGTAAGCATGCCTGTTTGCATAGAGTTTCTGAAATTTGTCCAGGATATACAGAGAGAGGTTCCGCAAGCAAAGTAAACAGGACACACTTAGGAAATATATCTATATCCAGATTGGGCTTTCTAGAAGTAAATTTGCTTTTCCTTCCAAGGATATATATGGCCAACATTATTGAAAACCTCTGTATATACAGCCTCAGAAATATGTATAAATGACTTTAAAACTCATTAATTTCAATAACATGGAACCCTCAAGCAGACCTTTAAATCCTTTAATGATTGAGAAGATGTTTCTAGTATCTGATAACCAGTCACTTTGAATCATGAGTATTTGGTACTATAATCACTGGGGAATGTGTGGCTAGGCTTCAAAAAGCCTTATTTCCCTCATTGACTCTGAGATTAAGAGCATCCAAATGACAGGTATTGTGTTTGCTCTGGGACCATGCAGTGCCTTAATTCCCATTGGCACCATCTGGGCTAATTCCATTTTAAGACCAACTAGGTGAGGTCTTCTAATCATCGGCAGGTCTCTTATCACAAAGTCAGATCTCTGTAACCACCAGTGGCTTCAGCCTTCCCTGCAATGCCATAGAAAGTGTTTGTCCTCAACTTTGTCGTTGGAGAATGAGCAGAGCGTTGTAGCATAGGACATCCGATGAATCATAAGGGCGAGCTCATGGGCTAAAAATGGGGACGACTAAAATCCTAAATGAATGGTGGAAAGAACTTAAATTTCTCTTCACATATTTAGGTTATAAAAGTGGGGCATGTGCATAAAAGGGCTCATACAAAGGAAGGCAAACATGAAGGTGGAAGCAGAAAAAAAGAACTTGCGATTAAGGAATGCAGCCAAGAGACGATACTGGGAGACTGCTCATTTTATTTTATTATGTAATAAAAAGGAAAAATGAAGGTTTTTTTTTTAAAGGATCAGTCCAAAGGAGTTTGTAGCATGTGTGATGAACTCAGTCACAGAGGCACCAACATATTTTAGGGCAAAGTTGTCTAAAAATAACTTGTTTCGTCAGTTCTGGGACATTTTTGCAGTCGTTTGCCAAGAATCCAATTAATGTGTGTGTGTGTTTTTTTTCCCTTTCAGGCAATTTCATGTGGCTTTTATATTTTGTACTCTTTTATAAAGAAAATTCTTATGGCCAAGTGGATGTGAATAATATGATATATGAGTAGTTAAGATGCTAAGGCTCATAATGCTATTACTTGAGTCTCTGTGGCCCAGGGCATTTATAAAGATCAATTAACTCAGCTAAACTACTGTTAATGAGCCCTTCCTCTCTGCTCCAGGTCCCATGATACTGCACTTGCATAGACAGCTGGTGCTCAGACTCTCTGCCTCTATGAAGCTGGCAGTGAGTGGGCAAGTGAAACTGGACCAGGCAATAGGAGTCAGCCAGGGACTCTCATCCTTGCTCAGAGCTTATGGAAGTAACTACCTGCAGATATTTAAATCTAAAGGGTGAAGCTGGCCTATCTGCTTTGGGCATCCATGAATAATAATAAACACTTTAATAATAAAACCATGTTAACTATATTAAGGAGTAGGATGCACATGAACTTTGAAGGTAAAACATGATAGACTTCAAAGATATTTCATGATTATTTTTTTCTAAATGGGTCACTTTAGCCTGAGCCTCCAACCTCCTGGAAGTCCCTCACCACACAATATAAAGCATAATTATAGGAAACAGCTGTGGTGCAATATTCATTTGGGGGAATATTATTATCAATCTAACAAAACATTGAAGACAGATCCCCATTAGCTATGGATTTTAATATTGGAACAGACTTTAGAGATAATCTGGCCTATTATTTTAAAGATGAAATTGAGAACAAAGACAAAACGTAGAGAAAGGTCTTGGGTGGGTTTTCCTTTCTTCCTAACAGAATCCAGGGTTAACATTTTCCATGCACTGAGCTATTGACCATTCTCCAAATGCACCATTGTGTGTTTGCTTGCAATCTTCCTTTCGCATGCAATGCCTTCGTCCTTTGGAAAAGTTTTACTCCCTATTCAAGACCCAGCTCAAAACCATCTCCTTGGGGAAATCTTTCTCTACTCACCCAGATAGAGTTAATGTTTTCTTTTCTGTGTTCTAATGATCTTTAAATATAATTTTTCTTTGGTCTCTCTCATCTTAAAAAACAAAAACAAACAAACAAAAAACCCAAAACCAAAACAAAACAAAAAACCCCAATATCCCTTTCTGATCTCCCTCTCCAGGGCATCCTCTCTATTTCCTCCCCTTCACAGCTAGGGGTCTCAAAATAATGGTTTCCATACTCAGGCTTCACTTCTTCACCTCCATTTACTCCTCAATCACTCCAACTAGCTCCTGACCTCTCTCTCCACTTCATGGAGATTATTTGTGGTAAATGCACCAATGACTTCCATGTTGCCCATGGCTGCTTACTTGTCCTCTCTTGACCATTCTACACAGTTGACCACCATGTCTTTGAAACACACTTGGCTTCTGGGACACCACACTACTGGTTTTCCTCTAATGACTTAAGGCATTTCTCTCATTGGGAGTTTACCCTCCTCTCCTGGATCTTTTGTATTAGAGTTCCTAAGAGCTGAGACCTTAATACTCTCCTCTCTCTTTCTTATCTTCCTTGGTAAACTTGTCTATTCCCTGTCTTCAAATTCTATATCTATATCAACAACAACCCTCAATGATATGTCTAGAAATAAGATCTCTTTCACTGGGTTCTAGATTGCTAATCTAACTGCCTACTTACATTACTAGCATTGTCATGATTTACAGGTGATAAAATCACACCAAAAACTAGCTAAGATAAAACAAAAGAGACAGGCAGACAAAGAAAAACAGAGAGAAAGAGAGGCAGAGAGAGAGAGAGTAAGAGACAGAGTCAGGGAGACTAGTTAATAAACAGATATGACAGATATGAGACTTTTAACTCATACTAGGGGCAGAAGCAAGAAGACTCCAGTATCCTCAGGATTCTTTCTCCTCTATTCTTCTCTGGTTGCATATTATCTTCATTCTTTTAAGCCATCATAATTCCCCTACAGGGGCCATATTCATCAACAGCTCTGACCTGAGCCTCAGAGCTTTACAACCAGAGTGTAAAACTCTCTCTTCTGCCCACTCAGATTAAGAGAAGGAATTTGACTGGTCTGGTGAGGCTTATATAGCTTTTCCATGAATCAATCATGTGACCTGGGAATCAAGGCATGATGATTGATTTAGATTGGGTCACATGCACACTTCCTAATTACTAGAGGGATAATGTTGGGCCAGGCTGTCACACAATGTGTACCAGTTAAACTATTCAACGTTTCCATTTGGATCTCTCACAGGTATCTCAAGGTGAAAGTATCCAAAACTTAACTAATAATGTTCCTCCAGAATGCGTGGTTCTCCTCCCATATTTTCAATCTCAGAAAATAATACCAAAATTTATGGGTTAACTCAGGCAAGAAACATAAAAAGTTACGCTTGACAATCACCCTTACTATCATCATCACCCCATCCTCAATCCAATGATCGTAGCCTATTGATTCTGCAACCAAGATATATTTTGGATCCATCCACTTTTTTCTGCCTCCAAAATCACCCTCCTAGTTCAAGTGGATATCAACTGCAATATCACCCTAATTGGCCTACAGTCCACTCTTGATCTCCTCCCATTCTTTATCCTCAAAGTAGAGCTATTTTCTAAAAATTAAAACTCACCATACTTTTCTCCTGCTTAAATTCATAGAAAATCTTCTCATTGCTCTTGAGATAAGCTCTGACTCCTTAGCTTGCCCCACCCCCAACCCCCACAAGCTCTGGGAATCCAATATCTGCTTTCCTTGCTAGCCTCATTTCTTCCCACTCTCCCTTTTCCCCCCCACTCAAAATGCTTCAACCACATCAATCTTTTGGTTTTTCAGAAGCAATTTGAGCTTGATTGGGCTGCAGGGCTTTCACATGAGCCAGGAAAACGTACCAGGTTTATGCTCTCTAAACCCTGCACTTCTTCACATCACTTCAAACAACTCTAATACTTACTTGGGTGAATTTTTTTTTAATTTTTTTATTGTTATGTTAATCAGCATACATGACATCATTATTTTTGATGTAGTGTTCCATACTTGGGTGAATTTTTAACTGTAAGTTTCATAAAGGAAGGACTGCATATGTCTCGTTTGACATAGTACTTCGCACTTAGGAAATGTTCAAAAAATATTTATTGAATGAATGGTTATCCATTTTATTATAGCTTGTATATCTGTCTTTTCTGTCAAAATATGAATTTATTCTTTTATTTCATGAATATTTATTGAGTTCCTACCTGGTGTGAAGAAGTTAAATATCAGGGACAGAGGCATGCAGAAGATAGATGGGGTCCTTACCTTCAGAAATTTATAGTTTTACTGCACAAAAACCATGTGTTTTCCCCTTCTGCATCTCAATTCCTGGAAGATACTGGCTATTTAATGTTTACTGAATGAATAAATGAATTAATTGATGGATACTCTGAACTTGACCATCAACTAGTCCCTGTTCTTTTAGCTGTTTTTAATTCTGTGTGTCTGAAAAAACAGAAAGGCTCATGGCAGAGAAAAAAATGGACCATGAGCCATGGATTTACTGGCTGGCAGTGAACTGGGCCAAACATAATCATCACCCACTAGGCAGAAGTGAGATAGGGAGGTCCAGGACGGCATACTGGCACACAGGAAGAAGGGAAGTTCTAGATACACAGCATCTGGGGACCTTGGGGCAAAGGGATGGGAGAGAAATTATAATATCAATGGAGTAAGGAAGGTAGAGAAAGGAAAAGGACCAATAGGAGATGAGATTTGCCCATTTTTCTTGAAGCTTCCTACCAATGTCTGCCTCCTACTCCTATTGTGAGCCCTGTGGCAGCAGGAATGTCAATCTTGATTATCAGAGTTTTTCTAGTGCCAGTTCAAGTGACCATGCCTACTTGATCAATGAATGAGTGAGTACGTGCTCAGGCACAGTAGGCTCCAGGTCTCAGAATCGCAGCTCCAAGAAACTAATGAGGCCAGAACACCTGTTCCTATACCTCACATCTCCCAAAGAACGCCCTTCTGGTAACTGGTTCTGGAGCTCACCCTCTCCAGTTAAGCAGGAAGCCCTTGAGATATTTCTCACACCCAGATATTTCAACCAGTCACCAGCCTGAGACATCCCCAAACCACAGTTAAGAGGCAAATAGATCCTTTATCTTTGAGTTGATAGCTGAAAATTCTGAGGAAAAAGACAACAATCTCTTTATAGTTAGAGTAGTTAGATACAAAAAGTTTCCAAATGTATTCATGCCTAGAAGGCACAGATAGTAGTAGTAGTATGAATGAGCGAATTATATTGGGTAATTTACTCAGAAAAGAGGTGGTAGCCATAGTGAGACATATACAGTATAGGAGGGCTGTGGGAACCTAAAGTGAAGAGGCGATGCCTTTAGGGAGAAAAGGGAGGCAAAAACTAAGGAGGCTGAAGACCTCAAACCTAGAGGAAAACTATGCCTGGAGCAGGCGTGATTTTGTGCATTTCCTATCTAAGAAAAAGGCAGTATCACATAATGGCAAAACATGGGATCTCTAGAGTCCAGTGACTTAGGTTTGAATCATACACTGTTGATTCTGGACAAATCATTTAGCATCTCCAGGATTCAGTTACTTTATCTGAAAAGGAAGATACAAATGTGACCCATCTCTTGGGAGCATTAAATGAGGAGATTCCTATAAAACACCTGGCATGTGTTATGTGCTTGATAGATATTAGTTACTACTAATGCTAACACAAATGACTCAGCAGCAGGTGTGTTCACCATTGGGGCAAATCTCCAGTACTGGAGATTCAAGGAGAACCAGAGGAAAAGGAAGAGCCTCTGAGATACCATTCGTGAGAAGTGTCCAAGCAGACCTGGGCATACAGTTGGTATTCAGTAAGTGATGGTTTTCCTTCCTTCCACTTCTGCCATCTCCCTATTTCTATGAAATTAAATGTCAGTGCACCATCCCTGCTCTACCTTGGAGCTCCCCTGTGCCCACAAAACTTTTCTGGTCTGGAGAAGGCTGAACAGAGCCCAGCAGCTACAAGGGAAAGTGGTTAAAATGCAGATCAGAGTTTCCCCCTTTTTCTTTTTTAGATTTATTTATTTATTTTAGAGGCAGAGGGTAGGGGCAGAGGGAGAGAATCTTCAAGCAGACTCCCCACTTAGCGTGGAGCCCAACACGGGCTCAATCCACCAATGCCAATATCATGACCTAAGCCGAAATCAAGAGTTGAACACTTAACAGACTGAGCCACCCAGGTGCCCCCAGAGTTTCCCTTTAAAAAAAAAATGTTTCTTTGAAGGCAACCAACCAGATACACAGGCCACATTAGAATCTAATGAAGCACAAATAATGCAAAGTTATAAAACCAGATTTCTCTTCTTCATTCAGCATTCTAAGAGCCTCTGCTCAGGAAAAGGGTGGGCTCCCAGCAAACTTGGGAAGGAAGTCAAGTTCAGTGCCCTGGTGCCACCTCCTTCCTCTTTCCCCTTCTCCATTCTACTCCCTCAAGTCTTCTGCCCCCAATTCTGGGCCCAGAATGGTCCATAGTTTCCCAGCCCAAAGATTCTCTCAAGAAGGATCTGAAACTCATTTACATTAAAATACAAATGCAGATTGCAGCTTAAAGCATTACCCCAAGATTTGCCTTTACCTTAACACCCCCAACAACGTTTCACACAAACCCCAGCAGCGAGCAGAAAGGCTTCCTTCATAGGCTCCCTAATCTTGCTGGTTGGTATTTTTAAGGTGGATTCATCCTGGAATTCCTGCAATGTCACTCTTTGGGTTGTAAATTAATGGGCAGGGTTTAAGAAAGACAGGAAGGCTTACAGGAGAGCTATTTTCATTCCTTTGAGCAGAAAGATGGAGCCCCACACAGCGAATCCAACTGCCCTTGAATTTAAAAATCACCTGAAGCATTTATGTATTGACAACCAGATGCCCTTGGAGCTCTCTTTCCATAGGTCTGGGTTGAAACCCTGGAAACTGATTTTTGTTGCCAACATGGCGGGGTTGTGGAAAGGATTAAATGAGGGTATTAATGGGAAAGTACTGGCCTCTGCACCTGGCTTAAGAGAGTTGAGCATTATTGGAATTTCTCATCTCACTTCCCATAGCCTCATTTGGAAGCATGAGTCTAATTTCCCCGTTCATGCTCTCCTTAACTGTCAAGTGTAGACATTTCTGAAGAGCTACTCTTTCCTCCCTGAGCTACTTTACATGTTGCTAACAGATTCTTCTTTCTAAAGCACACTTCTGAGCATGTCCAAAGAATCCACACTGCACCTGCCCCACAGGCCTACTCACAATCCCATCTTCATATGGCAGCAAGAGTTATCTTTTAAAAAGTGGATTCTTTTACTCCCACATTTAAAGCAGAATTCAAACTCTTCATCACAACTTTCAAAGCCCCTACAGGCCCCTGTTCATCTTTCTGACCCCATCTCCTACCATCTCCGCCTGCTCACTAGGCTCTAGTCACACTGATTTGATTGATTCCCCTGCCTTACTGCTCACCCCTGTCCAAGACCACCATCCCGCTATTCCCTCTACCCAGAATGCTCTTCCCCCAGATCCCTGCAGGACTGGCTCTGCTGCACAATTAGTTCTGGGCTCAGCAACTACTTCCTGCTAGAGCAGTCCCCTGAGGCTCAATCACATTAACCCTTGCTATTTTTTTTTACAACACTTCTTCAATCTAAAATTACCTTACTTATTTGGTTTCTTTTTTTAAGATTTTATTTATTTATTTGAGAGAGAGAGAGAGCACAAGCAGGGGGAGCGGCAGGCAGAGGGAGAGGGAGAAGCAGACTCCCCGCTGAGCCAAGAGCCTGATGTGGGACTCGATCCCAGGACCCTGGGATCATGACCTGAGCCGAAGGCAGACATTTAACCGACTGAGCCACCCAGGTGCCCTACTTATTTGTTTTCTTATTACAACCTGTCTAACCCCTCCAGGGTATAAGCTCCCTGAAGACAAGATCTTGGTTGTCCTATTTACTGTTCACTCTTTATGTCTTCTGCTGGAATGGTGGTTGACACAAGGTTGACATCCAATATGCCTTTTGCACCCCAATGCTCAAATGACAAATGCTCAAGCATTGTCACTCTGATGTTCAAATCTTTCCATGGTTCTATATCCTTCTCAGAATGAAGAACACATTCCTTGGTTCGCAAGTGAACAGTCTCCATGGTTATGCCTTAATCTATTTGCTAACCTATGTTCCTATAGCTCCCTTTTTATTATAACAATTAACACATCAAATTGAAATCATCTGCATGGATTTCTGTCTTCTAACCTTTAAACCCCAAAGTGAGGTTTGTGGAGTCTTATCATTGGGATCATCTGGGAACTTTTTAGAACTACAGAATCTGAAGCCTGGCATTAGACCTACTGAATCACCATCTGTATTTTAATAAGAGCCCCAGGGGCATCAGATGCATATGGCCTCATGATTACCAGAAGAATAATATCAGGCCAGGGAGTCAGTCACCCAATGTATATTAGCTAAACTACTCACCACTCCCACTGGGATCTCTCACAGACATCTTGACAGTAATGTCCATACTGAACAAATAATATTCCTCCAAAAACCATGATTCTCCTCCAGTATTTTCAATCTCAGAAAATAAAAAAATATATATTGTCCTACACTAGTTCATGAGCTATTCAAAGGTTTTATTATTCTGCTTTGGAAATGAGGGGCAGAAGAGCACTGGGTGGTGGTGGGCAGAGAGATAATAGCTTTAATTTTCCCATGAAAAGGCAGGGGATAGATATCAACAAGTAGGTGGATATATGAGTTTGGAACTCAGGAGAGATATCAGGGTCCAAAAATAGATTTTGGAGCCAACATACAATAGCCACAGCCTTGATTCGCCCTGGTTTACTAACCAGTGATCCTACCATATCTCCCAAGTTCATTCATCTTTCAAGATGATTATCTCACATCCTATCCTCTCTAAACCCCCACCACCTCCCCTCCAGACTTCAGTCTTGGCTGACAAGCTTATTTCCTATTTCACAGAGAAAATAGAAGCCACAAGCAGAGGTCCTACATCCACTCACACCCCATACCTGTAGTCTGCCCTTCTTCATGAGAAGCTTTTATGAGTTTGTTAAAGTGACATTTGTTAACATGGAACACAGGATGTGGGATGGTGAGCCACAGTTCAATAGAAGACCACAAGAGAAATTGGAGTAGAGAGGTTGATGACTCATCGGTCTTAGAGGAAGTAAATGGCAGAGAGGTCAAGGCAGAGAGAGGGACAGAACCTAGGGCACTGCCTTTATTAGGGTCAGGGGTGGAATGCTTTGAGGTTCTCAAGCCAGGGACAGATTGGCCAGTTCAAATCACAGTGGGTTTGGGTAAGCTCCAGGGAGTCTTATCTAAGGAGCATACAAGAGGAAGGCCCTGGGAGGTTGTGGGGAGGGGGGAGGCGACTTGATCACAAGGGCTGTTGGGGAAGTCATATCAGGAACTTGCATTTGCTTGTGATTTTGCAGGCTGCTAGCTAGAGTATGTGCTTATATGAGGGCCTGGTGTCAGTTCAAGGACCATTCCAGGCTGTTTGGCCAAACAAAATGAATGCCAACGGGTGCCTGGCTGGCTCAGTCAGGAAAGCATGCAACTCTTGATCTCAGGGTCATGAGTTCAAGCCCCACATAGAGCTTACTTAAAAAAAAAAAAAAGTGAATGTCAAGGCAGCCATACTGTGGAGCAGCTGAGCTAACCCCCCAATGGAAGCCAGCTTCTTCACTATGTCCTAGTTCCCATCCCTTTATCCTGCTCAAAGTCCTCATTCCAACAGTTCACTCTCCTCTCTCTTGTGTCATAAAATTGCCCCTTTCTATTAGATTTTCGATTATCATTTTAGCACATTAAATCTCCTATCTTAAAAACAGGGCACCTGGGGGGCACCTGGGTGGCTCAGTCATTAAGCGTCTGCCTTCGGCTCAGGTCATGATCCCAGGGTCCTGGGATCGAGCCCCACATTGGGCTTCCTGCTCTGCAGGAAGCCTGCTTCTCCCTCTCCCACTCCCCCTGCTTGTGTTCCTGCTCTCGCTATCTCTCTAAAAAAAAAAAAAAAAAAAAACCAGGGCACCTGGGTGGCTCAGTTTGCTGAGCATCTGACTCTTGATTTTGGGTCAGGGCATGATCCGGGCCGTGAGATCAAGCCCTGTATTGGCTTCCACACTCAAGGGGGAGTCTGCTTGAGATCCTCTCTCTCTCTTCCTCTGTCTCTGTTCCTGCTTGCACTTGCTCTCTCTCTCACTCTCTCTCTCTCAAATAAATAAATAAATCTTTTTTAAAAAGGAGCTTCCACTGACTCTGGTCCCTCCTGCCACTCTCACCCTACTCTGCTTTAGAGTGGAGTGTCTTGAAGAAATTGTCTACACTACTGCCTCCAACTTCCCTTTCCATTCTCACCTCCACCCACAACCAAAACTGCTTTGTCAAGGTCACTGATGACTTCCACATCACTAAATCCATGGGGCAGTTCTCAGTCCCCATTGAATTTCCCCTACGAGTGGCTGACACCCTTGTCAACTCCGCCTGGACACTCTTCGCTTGCCGTCCAGGAAAACACACTGGAGTGCAAGTTGGGGGAGAGGGTCAGAGAGAGAAAATCTTAAGCAGGCTCCACACTCAGTGCAGAGCCTGATGCAAGGCTCAATCTCACAACGCTGAGATCATGACCTGAATGGAAATCAAGAGTCAAACTCTTAAACCATCGATCAGAATACAAGCTGACTGACTTGTCAATTACCCAGCAATTTAGACTGTAAGCAGCCTGGGGGCTTTGTGGAAGGGATTCCTATGGGCTAGGCATGGTGCTAGGTATTCTGCATATACTAATATATTTGATCCTCACAGCAACCCAGTGAGATACATATGATTCCCCATTTTACATATGCAGAAATTGAGGTTCCCAGAGGTTAAACTAACTCAAGATCTTGCAACTACTAAGGAGCAAAGCAGATACTGAAGCATGAGTATTTTGGACGCCATGTGAAAAATGTGTATATAGGGAATGTTTTCCCCGTCCACCTGGGTCATCTGGAAGTCCCATACTGAGGTAGAAATAAATAAAGCCAAAATAAAGACACTTCCTACTTTGGGTCTTGGTTGAGAATGCACTGTTTAGAGCTATTGCACACACTTGCAATCATGAGGGGACCAAAATCTTGGGGAGTAAAGCTGACATGAGACCTTTATTGAAATACTGAATTAACCAACCTCAACCTTCTTGCTTGGTGAGGCAACAAATAACTGTTGTCCAAGCCTTTATAAGTTCTATGTTTGTGTTATTTGTAGCCAAAGTATTCAATACACAAAACATACTATGTATATTTTTACCCGATAGTTTATCAACCGCTCCTAACACAGCGGTAATGGCTCAGAATCAAGGTTTTGGTTGACTGCATAAAGAATGTTCTGTATTTCAGAGTTTAAAAAAAAATGAATGAATTCAATGAATTATTGCGGGGTGTAAAAAGTTGAGACAGCAACATGCCACTGGTATTCTCTCTAAAAGCACAAGAAGGGGAGAAAAATATCATACCACATAGAAAAAGCCCTGGCTTTATGTAATATGGCAGCACCCCAATACTCTGACACCAGGGAAAAAGCATTCATGCTAAGACCCTGTCTGTCAGATGGCCTTCTCCTCCCATGTAATTAATTGAAATTTGACATCAATTTTTGTCCCTGGTCACTGTGGTCCAGACCAAAAGCAGCCCAGATTGTACTCTCAGTAAGGAGGTGGCTGTGTTTGAGATTTGTGTTGGCACCGCTAGGCTGTGACCACAGCACACATTTTTGTGGGAAATATCAGATGAAACATTCTTCCATTAGGAAGGGGGTGGGTGGTGGCGGCAGGGTTCAGCATGCCCAAGAGAGCTTTTCTTCTTCTGAAACTTGTTTAGACTCATTCTTTCCAAGTTACTGAGACCACTTTTCCCCTTTCAGAGCAAATGTAGCTGGAGAAACAAATGGGCGCAAAATTTAGAAACATCACAGTCCCCTTTCCAAGGCCTTATTTCGTAAGGCCCTATGTGGTTTGTGGGAGCAATTTGAGGTCCTGGTTACTGATAAAGATGATATAATTTTAGAACTTTCAGAAGCCTCTGTGGCCTCTTTGTTAAAGATCAGCAATTAGAGTCTTCAAGTACTGAAAACATTTACCTAAACCTTTTCAAAATGTCCATATTCAGTATTGGTTCTGAGCACCATTGCCTTCCTCTTGTTCATCCCTGGCTTATGCTTTCATTCAGCTAGATTATTCTAGTTGTGTTTCCAAGATATGGTTCAACTACAGTGTATGATACAGGGGTGCACATGTGGGGAAACTTAGCATTTGGAGACAAATCTCTTTGCACCTACTTGTTTGTGGCCCTATTCCGAGCCATGTGACCCTATTCTGAGCCATGTGACCCTACGTGATTCCTTACATACAGATTGTGGTGACTCACCCTGTGACCCTGGCTGATGGAACCGGGAAGTGTCCATTGTTTTTGAAGACAGCTACCCATAAGCTGGCTGGCAGCCAATGAAATAACCCAGTGGGAACCCTCTTTCGGACAGGGGTATCCAGTGCCCCATAGTGACCAACAGACTCTTTCAGATCCTTTCTTTTAGCGAATTTGAAGGTGACACAAGGACAGAAATACAAGTGACAGAAAGGTTCAGAAACCGAGAGGCCCATGGAGAGCAGGCAGTGGGCAGAAACCATGATGAGTCAGTAGAAACTAGGAAGCTAAGCAGTAAAGGAAGGCCATTGGAAGGAGCTAGAAGGGGTTTGAGAAGTGTCAAGAGCGGCAGCAGAAAAAGGTACCGGCTTTATTGGTGCCACGGATGCCTGCTGTTGAGAAATCAACAAAATCATGGCATCTATAGACTGAGAAGAAGGTGTCAGTTCCTGAAAAGCTTGGTCCTATGTTTATTCAAACTTTTTTCGGTCTTCCCTACATTCCTTTATCATAAGTCTCCCATTAGTTGAGAATCTGATCAGATTCTTGCACTCTGAATTTAATAGATGGAATTATTTACCAGTGTTGTGGTCTTAGGTAAATCACTCAACTTCCACGCACTTTACTTGTTTAATTTCTATATGTAATATGTAGAATAATGGCCCCCAAACATGTCCATGTCCTAATTCTAGGAACCTATAAATATGTTACTTGATACAGCAAAAAGGATTTTGCAGATGTTTTTAAGTTAGTGACCTTGAGATGGGCTCCTATTTTATCCATGAGAGTCCAATCTAATCACATGGAGCCTGAAAATCAGAGAGCAAACATCCCAGCTGTAGTCGGGAGAGATGTGACTATAGAAGAATGGTCATAGAGATTCAACATTGCTGGCTTTGAAGGTGGAGGAAGAGGCCATGAGCCAAGGAATGTAGGCAGCCTTTAGAAGCTGGGAAAAGTAAGGGAAGAGATTCTCCCTTAAAACCTCCAAAAAAATACAGCCCTTACCAGCATGCTATCTCTAGCCCAGTGAGACCTGTGTTGGACTTCTAACCTAGAGAACTGTAAGATAATAATGTGTTTTCTTTTAAGCCATTAAGTCTGTGGTAATTTGTGACAGTAACAATAGGAAATTAATCCAGTATAGTATTATAATACATATACTTAAGAAAACATTTAAAAGAGTATATGCTATTAATGTAGCATTGGTTATGTCATCTTTTTTAATTACTTATTCTTTAGGCAATGAATATATGTTACTTGTGTAGTAAAGAAGTAATAGAAACATTAAAGAATAAGTGATATTTTAAAAATTACCTTCTAAGGCTCAGCCCAGCTGTGACATCATATGAACAATCCAGGAGATGGCTCAGTTGTCAACCTATATCTTCCCTCTTCTTCTTGAGTGCTATCCCCAGGTCTCAATTCCTCCACAAAGAACCACCAATTTCAGATCAGTCATGATGTCTTTCATTTCTCTTCTATGTCTCAGATACATATGTTAACATGCAACTACCTAATATCAGTGTGTTTCTACACATTTGTTATATGTACTTTTGGAGATATTTAATTACTTGGTAAATAACAAATCCAACAAATATTTATGGAGGATACTTTGGGTAGTCATGAGGTCATTTAGATGAAGCATATTAGTCTTCATTAGGCCTGGTATGGTGCTTTATGACAGTCTCAAGACCTTGTTGGTAGAGCTCCAAATCTACTGAAGAAATTTAAAAAGAACACTTTAGAGACATTATGTCCCAAACAAGGCTTGCCTGTCTTCACAAATCTAGCAGTCTCACCTAAAGTCTAAAAATCCTTGGGGTGCATTCACAGTCCACCCAATGTCAACAGGGAGGGCTATTAACTGACACTAGAGTTATCAATACTGGTGATAAGCACAGCAAATGAGACAGTGAGACTCCTTAGAAGGTACTTGTGAACCACTAAAACCTAAGAACTTGGCTTTGGTGAGTTAAAAATGTAGAACATGCCCGCAATACCAGTTCTGACTTGAGCAAGAATTTGCTAGTTCTTATCACAGCCAACCATCTTCAGGGCTTTGAATGACCCTAAACTTCATCTGGCATTTGGACAGGACAATAGGTACTTTGCATGACCTGATTAGAGAATAATGCAAGGCTGTTTCCCACTAGGTCATTTTGATCCATGGCCCAGCCAAATTCCCTGGACCTCTCTCCAGCCAAAATATACCCCCAGATAAATGAAGGATGTAGAGCAGATTTTTAGAAGCAGCAATCTCAGTACTTTTCATCATGTCTTTATTCATCAAATATTTATTGGATACTGTAACTATATTCTCAAAAGTTCATATGCATAAGAATTACATAGGAGGGTTCACTCCCCAGCAAACTGATTCAGCAATTCAAGGGTGCGGCTTTGGGGAATCTATGTTTAACCAGCCTCATGGGTGATTCTGATGCAAGACCTCTATAGACCACTTTGTAAAATGTTTAGTCCCCAAAATGAATAAGCAACAGTTCCTGGCCATCAGGAGCCTCGAAGTCCAGGGTGACAGAGAAAGGAGGAAAGATACTCTGTCCAGAGAAGTACAGTCTTAAAGGAGGCTGCCACAAGGAGAAGAGGGAAGAGAATTTTAAGCAGGGGAACAGCCTTTACAAGACCATGGTCATGAGAAGACACGAACCATTAGGGACCAGTGAGCAGTGTAGGGTGATGGGAAGGTGAAGGGCACTCTAGGTGTAGACAACCAGGAGAGAATCTAAGAGGATAGCATGGATTTTGATTCACCACTGTCATTTCAACTTTATTTCATAGGCAACAGGGAACTAGTGGGAGCTTTGAAATCTGCCTTTGAGAATATCTAGTATTGGGCAGATGTTTACTCAACTAATATTTCCTGAGGATGCAGCCTGTGCCCAACAGTGTGCTAGAGAATGGTTGTCACAGTTAAGAATTGTGATGGTCCAAGCAATGAAAGACGAAACTAAGGTGGTACCAGTGAGTGTCAACAAGATTTGAGATTTAAAAACAAAACAAAACAAGAATTTAGTGACAGGTTAAACTGAAGAAGCAAAATTTTGGAGCCTAATCCCCAATGGGATGGTACTAGGAGATGAGGCCTTTGGGAGGTAATTAGGTCATGAAGATGGAGCCCTCATAATAGGATTCGTGACCTTCTAAGAAGAGACACAGAAGAGATTGTCTCTCTCCCATGTGAGGAAACAGCAAGAAGGTGGCCATCTACAAAATAGGAGGAGGGTTCTAGCCAGAAGCAGACCATGCTGGCACCCTGATCTTGGACTTCCAGCCTCTAGAACTATAAGAAATAACTGTTTCTTGTTTAAGCCACCCCGCCCCCATGGTATTTTGTGAAAGCAGGCAGCACTGACTAAGACAGAGACTAAGCGTTTGATGATGACACTACAGGAGAGTGCAGGGGGCAAAGGTGGGCCCCACCCAAATGGGAGTCGATGAGCCCATCCAGAGGGAGCAGGAGAGTGGAAATGTATGCAGTCCAATGGTGAGACATGGGGGGCAGTCAGTGAAGGAGGTGCAGTAGCCATGAAGGAGTTGAGCCAGGGCTGAGTGGGGTCCCTCAAAGAAAGAATAAAACGGTCTGAGCAGGAAGAGGTGATGAGTTGTTTTAAATGTTGACAGAGGGAAAGACTTTGTATTGGCTTCATCACCCAGGATCCCTAGGTGACACAGGGACAACCTCCATGGAGGGCTGGGAGCGGGGGGTCCAGGTGTTGGAATGGAAGGAATGCAGTAGGAAAGGAGGGAATGGAAGGTGTGAACGTGAAGGCACAAGACACAGACTCCTCTATCAGGGAAGTTGAGCCTGAAAGGAAGAAGAAGGGAGGCAAAGCAAGAGGGTAGATAAAATTGAGGGACTGAGGTTTAGGGCTTTCGTGAACATGTAGACACAAGGCTTTTGCTTATATAATAGGAAGTTGCGGTGAAAATAGAGAAGGAATAAATTGGAGTTCCCTTTTAAGTTGTATTGTATTAGTGGAAAATAACTGTCCAAAATCTAGAGGGAAAATAAAATAGTTCTGGGGTTTTAAGTGCTAGGAGTCAGTAAAAAATATTTCTCAATCTTTGAAGTAGTCATCCCTCCATATGTGGTTGTGCATGGCACCTGCCATACAGGTGAGAAGGAAGACAATGTGCAAGGAAGAGGAAAGATAAAGAGCCAGCCAGTGTAGAGAGAAAAGTGGCTATAAATGATCAGAAACAGCACGTGGTGGTCCCTCCCTAGGGCTGGGGACATGGTCAGGAGCACCACACCTACCTGGGGAGAGGCATGATTTGACTTGAATTTTGGCTACAGGATCATGTAGGCAAAAAGGAAAGTCCAGAAATTCACTTTATCAAATGACTACCGAACCTTTGGTATTTGATCCGGGAATCTCCACTCAGAGACCAACCAGCTGGACAAAAATCCACGTTTTTGTATATTTAGAAAACAAAAGAGCAAGAGTCAGACAAACAGAGGAGTCCAGTCTCTTCAACCATCCAAGGCAGCACTGTCGTTTTATTTTTTATATTCTCATGAATAAGATGTTGTTTTCAACTTGCTATTTGCATGTGAAATCAGAATAGCAGTTTAGACAGTCCCCTCAGAAACCGAGCGTTACAGAATGGTTTCAGTCTCGTGTCCTGTGTGTGTGCACACGCAGGCTCAAGGGGTAGACGGCACATATACCCAACTGCAAACTGACAGTGGTTACATATATTTATGTAAATGCTTAGAAAACGACTCAGAAGAATTCATGCTGGACAGATAGCAGGGCTTCTCTGGGGGCAAAGCACGGGAGGGAATTTAAAATAAGGCTGATGCTCAAAAGGCACTTCAGTTTTACCTGAAATGTTAGTTTTTTACCATATAAACTTATTACTTTTAGATTTAAAACATTAATTTAAAAAAATTATGGGGAAATCAACACTAATAAGATGTTCCCAATTATTTTGGTTGGGGGTGGGGGCAAAAATGGTTACCATCCAGAAGAGAGCTAGGTGGACAGGATACAAGTAATGGAGAGGTGAGGGCTTGGTTTTTGCCAGATGCCTAAATACAATGAATGCTTCCAATAAATTGGAATCTTTTTAAATTTGCCATCAGCGCTCTCTTAAGAATAATTTAGTCTTTCTTCCTTTGCCCTTCGAGATGCCCATGTTTCTTCACACAGCTGTTCTGTGAATTAGAAGGATGATTTCATCTTTGCAAATGTCATTTACCTCCTAATAATAAACATCAAAAATGGTAGTTATGACTCTTACTATTAGTCAAATGGCAATGCTAGAAGCTATAATTCAAAAGGTTGGAGAATGTGCAAAGAAGGAGGAAACAGGAGGATGTTAGAGCCATGGTCTGCCCAGACCAGGCAGTCACTAGAAGAGCTCACATCAGTGCTCACCCTCCACGTGGCACCAGGTGAGGGCTGGGCGCAGAGTTGCTGGGGGCAGGGGAAAGAATGGAAGGAAGACTTGACAGTCTGTGGGAGATGCACAAGAAGATTCCTGAGCAGCAGAAGGGCCTCAGTGGAGCTAATTGGGGGAGAATTTGCAAGGAGACAGATCAACCTTTCTTAACTTCCCCCAGTGAGGCCAGGTGGCTCTGGAGCAGGAAAGTAGACCAAGCTTCCACTCATGTTTGGAAATGCACGAACACCCAGAAGTAGAACAAGGAAATCAACATTAAGGCATTGCCGAAATAGCTGGTCCTGAGGTTCTGGGACTGGGGACTGGGGACTTGGCTGATGAACTGGGAGAACAGAAGGGGGGGAAGACAAAGCTGTCCTGTAATGGGAAAAAGAGAAGGTTGTAAGTGGGAAGAGAGCAGAAGAGGAAGGTGGATAGGGTTTGCCATGCCTGCTAGCCTACAGTCTCCCTGAGGGAAGGAGCTGATTCTCATTAATTTTTTACTTATCATAGCACTTGCTCAATAAATGCTTTTAATATCTGAGTGAACCAATTCATGGGAATAGTTATGTCACCAGATTATCTTGAGGGCAGGCCCTGTGTCCTGGGGACTAATGTACCATACATGCCTGGGAAAGCTCACAGGAGTTTGCAGGTACACAACAGCTACTCAATGGGCAAATGAACTGGATCTTTCTGAGCTCTCATTTCTTCATCTAAAAATGAAAACCACAAGACTGACTCCTATTCCCGAGAAGGGATGAGGCACACATTATAATACCAGACAAGTTCTCTATTAAAATTTGCCAAACCAACTCTTGGGCATATTCATTTAAATTCCTTAGTGGGTAGCTGATTCCCTGTGGCTAATACTGCATTCAGTCGTGGAGGGAAATGAGTCACGCAAATGGAAGCATAAATACACACACACATACAACTTGGCCATAGATTTTTTTTAACTTTTTATCGTCTCAAATGCTCCCCACTTCTGCCTCCCCCGCCCCTTAGACTCCACTCCATACAACAGTTGCTTCTTGGACCAAACACCCATGACAAATTCAAAACAGTTGCCTGGGGTTTGGCTACTGCTTAACAGGTAGTTATAAACTATCGGTGGTGCTAACTGGGCCGGTGTGAAGAAGCTAATTAAAGCAGTCAAGAAGATTGTTTAAATAAAAATGAAAATGTAATCACGGTCTTCATTGGATAGAGTGATTAGAAATTACAGTTGTTTGTTTGTTGTCAGAACTGTCTGGGCTTTGTCAAAATCCTGACACGTGGCATAACCCGCCACTAATCAAAAAAAGAAGAAAACAAACCAAAAAAAGAAGGGGAAAAAAAAATCTAAGTAGGAAAACAGACATAGAATACCTTCGTCTTTCCAAGTGGGAAAAAACATTTCACTTGTTTTTCTAGAACAAGTGTGATCTGTGTTTGGACAAAGTCTGAGCTCCTCAGTTAGTTAACCTTGACAGACACGCTCTCTCTCTCTCTCCATTCTGAAGCCCTCAGGCTTGGGACCTGCAGGCAGCTCCAAATGAGAAAGGAAGCCATGAGGATGTAGACAAAAGAACAGTTAAGGATAATCAAGCTGACAAACCCGAGTGCTTTCTGTATCTGAAGGCCAAGCTTAGGCTTCTTTTATATTATCTAGGGTGTCACTGATTTAGGAGACAACTCGATAGCATTAACCTTTGGGTATTATGTACAACGGCAAGTTATTTTTTCTGAAATTGACACATTTAAATTTAAACTGCTTAAATATTTAATGGAGAAATGGGATCATGGGAAATGCATGGAGGGACATTTTTGAAAAAAAAAATGTACTGTTTAGGCTTCTGCTCCACTTGATTTATTATGGATATGCTACGCTATAAAATAAAACTTGGGAATAGGATAATTCTACCTCTAATCTGGAATAGTTCCTGATACATAGCATGTACACAAGAGTGGTGTGTTTTTTTAAGGAAAAGAAAAGAGAAAGAAAAAATGGATGATATTTTTATCATGAATATTGCTAATTATACCTATGGATGTAATACACATATAAAGATTGCCATAGACATTCTTGTTATTGATTTATTTATAAGTCCTAATTACACAAGGCATTGAGCTGAATGTGTTTCTTTGTTTAAATGTGGCATCTGCTTTTGGGCCAAGTATGTCCTTAATATGATTCAGACAAGCTCGACATTTAAAAATAAATGACACGGATCTGAATTTCAGAGAAGTATTACAGGAAATTCAAGCAAAACAAAACAACAACAACAAAATAGAAGTCACAAGAATGCAGTATACAGCATGAACAGAGGATAAGGATGAAGGGAAGTCCAAGGACAGTGCTTTCCTTGTCTTAATGATAGAGCAAGCAAGAGCATCCCAAGCTGCTGGATCACTGGGGAGTATTGATTCTTCAAAACATCTCCCTCTCTCCTCCACCCTCTCTGTCCCCCAGTCATCTCTAGGCACCAGTAAGGGACAAGAAGTGGAAAGAGAAGGCAAAAAGCAAAGAACTGAGCTCATGCTAATAAAATTGGCCACTAATGATAATAGCAAACGCTCATATACTTGTGGCAGCCATCCCTTGAGTGCTTTACATAGAACAACTCATTTATTCCCACAACAATCCTATGACTACTCCCATTTTACAGATGAGGAAGCTGAGTCACAGAAAGATCAAAAGCATTTAAAGGGCAACCACCAGGTGGTTAGCCTCAGACCATATCACTTGGCTGCGACTCAAAAGCACGGTGAGAAGACAAAGGATTTGGGACTAAGTAACTTCCAAATTCCCCTCCCAATTCCCTTGCTCGATCTCTGCTTCTATACCACACTGGAAATAGGACTTCTCCATCTGTGTACCCAATGTCTAGCAGGGTACCTCTTGCAATGCACAGAATGAAAAGATGTTTCACGTCGATTTATAGTGGAAATCTTTAGGATATTTTAAGTCCCTAAAACCACAAAATCCTAATCTAGTTGGCCTTGCAATAGCCTAATGTTTGCCTCCATGCAGCCTAGAAAGTAGTTTATGCCACTGCCCTACATTTCATTGCAATCATAATTTAAAGATCACCTCTCTTCTCAAAATAGCAAGCAGTCCAGAGTAGAGCTAGATTTCCCACCTGTCCCTAAGCTACAAATTGCCCCCCGTGTATCAGAGAAAAAAAAAATGTGGCACAGAGAGGAAATGAACCGAGACAACATCACTTACAGCAACCGGAAGGAAAAACACACACATACGGACGCCACTCACATTCTACGTGTTTGGTTGCCCAGTAAGGAAATGCTTGCAGCTGCCTTTAGAAGCAAGTCTGGTGGCTGCAGCAAGAGAGAAGCATAATCATGAGGCAGGAATAAGCTGCCACCTCCCACCTGCCTGGTCAGACAGAGGGCAAGAACTCCAGGGAAGACCCGATGAGCCAGCAACAGTGGTCCTGCCCTGGGTGAGTTCCCATACACTCGCTGTGGCCTGAGGGGGTGGGGAGACTCACTCAGATTGACTTCCTGAGTTGGTGTCAGACATCTGTTAGTGTTCCCCACTGTTGATACCCCTTAACTGGAACCCAGAGGGACTCAACATGCCCCAAAGGAGGAAAGGGGGACTCCAGGTTTCTTCCAAGGTGACCTGCAGGCACTGGCTTTAATGCAACCTAAAAGCTACATGATTAGAGTTTTTGAATCATCTTGGGTAGGTGCTTCCTGGTGTAGGAGCTGGATAGCTCCTCCCCTCTTGCTGCCCTCCTCAGAGAGCTTACCTGTGATAACCTTGTGCTTTGGCTCTTTTTAAATGATTTCCATACTTCCTAAATGCGGGTTATCACTTACACTTGATGTGGATTTGAGCCATTTATAATGTCATTTTCAGGTCCTCTGGGAACGACCCTTGAGGGGACAAGAAACCATGATTGAGAATTGGACTTGTTGTGTCCAGCTCTGCAGAGACCTTATCCTTAGCATCATCTCTAAGGGGTTGGGAACAAATTGCACAGTGTTCTACTTGGTCACACTGGGCCACCCCAACAGCTTCATCCTTCCTTTTCTCAATATTTACTAAGTCACGTAACTAGTTCATTCATTTGATTGCCTTTCTTCCACAAAGGGTTTTTATCTTGCTGAAATTATTTCAAAATGAAGAACATATACAACTTGAAAGGGGGAAGCCATTCTAAAAGGGTTATGCATTGTTCAAAGTTGTGTGGACATTGGTGAGCAGTTTTTTTCCCCCTGTGCCAGTGATGAGAGCTGGGAGTGGGTGCTCTGGTCTCTTAACCCTTCCTTGAGGAGCACCCCCTTCCCCCCAGAAGCTGGTTCTCACCCAGAAGTGGGTGTGAAGAGCAGTTGCCCGTGACAGAACTCTGGGAACCAACCAAGTGGTTTTCCTCCTTGTTTCTGTTTCCTTCCAAGTTTGGGAGGAAATTCCTCCCCATTTTCAAGGACATTCCTGTTTTTAGAATGGGGCAAAGGGGAGAGGGAAGGATGTGAAATCAGCTTTAAGGTGGCACTTCATTTCTCATTAATTAGCTAATTCATGTATTTAACACCTATCTAGTGAGTATTCACTGTGTGGCAGCTGTGTTTAAGTCAAAACTTACATAGGATGAAGCAAAATTGATGTTGTCCTATTTCCAAAAAGCTTACAGTCCAGGAGAGAAGCAGACGTTAATTACTAATTACACAAATGTGATAAGGATCAGAACATATTGTAGGGGAAGCTGATCTCATCTGGGAGGCAGGGAGGTTTCTAGAAGGAAGGGGAGACTAGAACTGAAAAAGGCGTAGGAGTTCACAAGGGCTATGCTCCAGGCAGAGGGAACAGCGGAGACCATTTCCTGAGGTAGGAGATCACAGAATTATCTGGCAAAATCAAGGTCAGTGCAACAAGAGGGAAGTGGGGAGTGGCTCAAAATGAGCCCAAAGTTTCAGTATAAAAGATGCTGCTGATTCTAAAAGCCCCACAGAATGTAGAGATGCTGGGGTCCGATTTGCATTTCTCAGAAATCCCTTTCCATAGGTGTGAAGAATGGATGGGAGGGGGCCACACCTAGAGACAGGGAGACCAATGAGAAGGTGGATGAAGTCAGCCAAGCGAGCATATCTGTGTGAGTACAGCCAAGAGTGGTGGCAGTGGAGAAGGGATTACACAAATTTAAAAGTCATCTAGAAAGGAATATCAACAGCACTTTGTGGTGGACAGAAAAGGAGAGGGGGAGGGGGGATTGTCAAAGATGACCCCCAGTTTCCTGGTTTGCACATCCAAATGGATGTTGATGCTACTTGCCGATCACAGAAACTGGTGAAGCTGGTGGGGACCAGGCCCAGGTTAGTTCAGTTCTAGAATGGATCCAAAGGCAGATGTCAGCCAGGCAGTCAACACTGACCAATATCTAGAGCTCCAAGCAGAGGTCTGGGGATCCTTGGCGTAGAGTTGGTAATTGCAGCCTCGGGTTCTGGTAATATACATCTGAGGGAAAGTATCGAATGAGAAAGCAGGAAGTTGGCTTAGAACTGAATCCGGAGGAAGAAGCGCCTGGGTGGCTCAGTAGGTTGAACATCCAGCTCCTGATTTCAGCTCAGATCATGATCTCAGGGTCCTGGGATCGAGCCACATTGGGCTCCCTGCTCAGCGGGAAGCCTGCTTCTTCCTCTCCCACTCCCCCTGCTTGTGTTCCCTCTCTGGCTGTGTCTTTCTCTGTCAAATAAATAAAATATATATATATCCAGAATGGGTCAATCAGTAGAGACAGAATGCAGATTGGTGGCTACTAGGGGCTGGGGGAGGGGAAAATGAGGAGAGAGGGCTTAATGCGTCCGAGATTGTCTTTTGGGGTGACAAAAATGTCTTGGATCAAGGTAGAAGTGGTGACTGCACAGTACTGTGAATATATTGAATGTTGCTGAATGGTCCTCTAAAATGTCTAATTGATGTTATGTGAATTTCACCTCAATACTGAAAAAGAAGACTAGAAAGGTGTAACCAGAGGTATAGAACCCAGGCTGTGTATGACTTTGGGCAAATGAAACAGCTCCGGTGCCTCTTTTTTGTATGTAAATTAGGGGAACTAGCTCTCTTGGAATGCTCTGGTAAGGATTAAACAGGACAGGTTTTTTTTAAGTTTCTAGCAGAGCGAGGGTGTAGTAAAAGCAGTCAGTTTCCTACCTAGATCCCTGCAGCCTCATCAGGACTGAACTAACTTCTTCTTTGTCGTCTTCTTTTTTTTTGTCAGAGGATGATTACTCCTTTAATTCGTCTTTCTTACAAGCTGCTCACCTCTTGGGGACATCCCTTTATTCCCTCCCTTTTTTTAATTCTTTATTTAAATTCAATTTAGTTAATATGTAATGTATTATTAGTTTCAGAGGTAGACATTAGTGATTCATCAATTGCATGTAACACCCAGTGCTCATTCCGTCACGTGCCCTTCTTAATGCCCATCACCGTGTTACCCTATCCCCCCGCCCACCTCCCCTCCAGCAACCCTCAGTTTGCTCCCTAGAGCTAAGAGTCTCTCATGGTTTGCCAGAACTTGACTAACTTCTAACAGCCTGAATCTTTATCTAAAGACCTGAGAGCTTTCTCTAAGCCAGGTAGGGCCACTGCAGTTGCTTAAAGGCAAATGAAAATGCCCAGAAACTAACTCTCCTATGGGCCATAAATATCCCAGCTCCCTCAGGCCTGAATGGAATAACTCTAAGACAAGCCTTTTACCTTTGCCCCAAAGTTTCCTCGTGAGCTCAAGCTCAGTTGCGCACAGTGGTAGCTGGCTTGATAATGTGCCTTTCATGTGCCTTCTCCCTACCCATCCCCCACTCTCTGCTCCCCACCAGGGTGTCCTGGGATCATTTGTTAAACTACATGCACTTGAATCTGAGTCAGGGTCTGCTTTGGTGAAATTGAACCTGAGACAATCTGCTACACAGCGCTGTGGACACTCGGGTCATGTCATCCGCTGTTCCCTATTTAATCTTAGATATCTGCATTTTGATCTCTCTCATATCCATTCAGGGTCCTCTTCATCCCCTTCTGAGATCCTGCTTACAGAAAGGACCCAGGTACTACCATAGGGAGAGCTCCTTTATTTTTTTTCCCTTAAGCTTCTGTTTTTAAGTATCTCTACATCCAACGTGAGGCTCGAACTTCAACCCTGAGATCAAGAGTCACATGCTCCACCGACTGCCAACCAGGTGCCGCAGGGAGAGCACCTTTAGACTTAACACGTCCTCTACAAAACTGTACCGCATCTTACAACAAGCCCCCTCCATTTGCCTTCTGCTTCTCTGTCTCCTTGCAAGTCATTTGATCAAAATTTCCAAATGGCGGTGCACCATATGATAATTTTACATGGTACACGATATATAGATATGGCCTAAAATCATGCTGAGTCACTAGACTTTGTCATAGAAAACTTTTCCATTTTCACTCTTCTGAGCCTCTGATTTTGGCCTGATCTTAACATTCTCTAACCATTGGCCAAGTATCATTTTAAACAAAAAGAAAGTGGGCCCTTGAGCTGAGAGCCATCGGCAGGCAATGCTCGCTAGCTAAAAGTTAACAGGATGGTTTTGTTCTCCCGCATCTATTTTTCATGATTACCTTCTATTAACCTTAATGGCACTGGTAATTTATCTGCAGGAGTGGTATAAATTATCTGATGCTATAAACATCTTTAAGTTAAAAAAAAAGTGAGTCGAGGGCACCTGGGTGGCTCAGTTGGTTAAGCGACTGCCTTCGGCTCAGGTCATGATCCTGGAGTCCCAGGATCGAGTCCTGCATCGGGCTCCCTGCTCGGCAGGGAGCCTGCTTCTCCCTCTGACCCTCCCCCCTCTCATGTGCTCTCTGTCTCTCTCATTCTCTCTGTCTCAAATAAATAAATAAAATCTTTAAAAAAAAAGTGAGTCGATTTAAAGAAAAAAAATCATGTTACTGATCGTACTGGCAGCACACCTGCTGTGCAGACGCTGGAAGGTAGGACTTTGCGAGAAGACTGGCAGAGCTTCTCTAGAGCAGGAGCTCCTCAAGGTCACAGGGGCATCTCATTCCACCCAGCACCCATCCTGGGAGTGCCGCTCGCCCAGGAACGACGGGGATGTCCTAGGCAGGGGGTGATCACACCACCCTTTGCTGCACTTTTTTTTTTTTTTAGAGAGAGAGATTGAGCTTGGGTGAGAGCAAAAGAGTGGGTGCAAAGGGAAAGGGAGAGAGAGAATCTTAAGTAGGCTCCACACCCAGCACAGAACCCGACAGGCGGGGCTTGCTTGATCTCAAGACCCGGAGATCAGGACCTGAACCGAAATGAAGAGTCAGTCACTTACCCGACTGAGCCAGCCAGGCGCCCCCTGCTGAGTTTTAATCATTCAAATAAACAACTTCAGTGCACCCACCATGGCTCCCAAATATCCAGCTGGTGATGGTAGACCATGTGAAACTGACACACCGCAAGGCTCCATTACATACATGGCGGTTCTGCCTCGAGTGAGCCTCCCCAGGGGTTTAGAAGTCACTTGGCAATGGCTGAAGGAGGTGTCGATGCATCCATGTTCTTCACATTCGCTTCAGATTAGAAGTGTCGGCTAATGGAGGTCTATAACTCAATGAGTTTTCTCTTTAATTTTTATAACCAGCTGTTATTCCCTGAACCCCTCCCTTCCTTTCCCAAGGAAGATAAATGAGGATTAGTAACCCAGGTAAATTTCCCTTTAGAAAAATTGTAAAATATTGTGAAACATTTCATACCACAAAGAACTACATGTTATGTAGACATACATTCTAAATAATAATAGAACTAAAACAAATACATGTTGAACCACTGCTCACTTTATCGACACTTGAAGCCTGATTCAAGCGGCTTACCAATTGTACCCGTTTCTACCCATGCCCCCCAAAAAAGGGAACTGCTGTCTTAAATTTTATGTTAATCACATTCCCTTCCTTTTCTTTTTAGATCAGCCTCATATGTCTATATGTATACATATATTATGTGTGTATGTGCACTTTATGCATAAATGTATTTCTATAAAAATTAATTTATATATAATTTATGTGTACTGTATATGCAGTTTATTTGTGACTGTTTGGGAACTTGAAACAAATATAATCATACCATACATATTCTTCCATGTCTGGCTCTTTGGCTCAACATTATTTCTGAGGATTATCCATGTTTATGTAAATAGGCATTGATGAGTTATTTTGATGGCTGTACAGCGTCCTTTTGTGTAAACATATGACCATCTATCATTTCTATCCATTGAGAGTGCTAGGTAATTGCCAAAGATGGAGGCTCAGAGTATAATTTCAGGAAGGCACAGTGCTCCCCAAATTTCCCCCTCTCTCGTGCACAAAGTACGACCAGCAGAGGTGTGAAGCTTTGCTGCATGTTAGAAACAGGCTTTAACTGGAGATAAGAGGTAAATGAAGTAGAGAACTGAGGGCCAGAAGGAAAAAGACATCAAAGGAGGGAAGGGGCCTTAAGTGGAAGGAAGAAAGAGATAAAAATGACTCTCAGAGATAAAACATAACTCCCACATGAGAACTGTGCTTACTGAGGGCACAATAAGGAAGGCTTTCCTTCTCAATGTCCGCTTCTCCTACCACATAAACTCTTGGTGGAAGGCTCTATTTGAATACTTACTCTACATTGCATCCTCCCCCAGGTCAGCAAACGGGCTCTGTGACTGCTAATCACTTTGCTAGATCCCGAAGAGAACCAAATTTCATACCATGCTCCCCTAGAGGCTTCCCGCTGATGTATTTTTAGAATCATCTTTCCCTTAGCATATATGGGACCAGTTAGCGACCACACAGTCATCAAATGGTACAGTGTCCGTGAACCTTTTGTAACCTTTTGGCTAGTTTCCATGACAGAAATTCCCCACCCACAGCTTCACTCTAAAGAGTGGAAATATTTAGAGGAAGTGATACTATTAATGTCTCCATATCACTATGGGAAGTATTTTCCCCTAAAATGACAGTAGTAAGTTGTTGGTACCTCCCATAACACCATCACAACATGGCTTTAGCAAGTACAACGTTCTCTTGTTTGCATCACAAGAAAAAATGAAACACTGAGGAAGTAAGGCTCTCTGGCCCTCCACCAGAGTGGAGAAGTTGAGGTCAAAAGCTCTCCAGGGTTGTGTCACTGGTCTGGCTTTGGTGGCTGTGGGGTCTTGGTGGGTGAGAATGATTCTTGGTAAATAACATATTGATTGATTCACTGAGAGAATAAATGATTAAGGCATACTGAACTAGTCAGGGTTCTTTAAAGAAACAGAACAAATAGTATGTGAGCATATATGTTTGTATACAGAAAGATTTATTTTAAGAAACTGACTTATGTGTCTATGGAAGCTGGCAAGTTCAAAATCTGCAGAGCAGGCTGGCAGGTGGAAACCAGGGGAAGAGGTGCTATTGCAGCTAAGTGCAAAGTCAGTCTGCTGGCAGAATTCTTGCTCAGGGGGAGAGCAGTCTTTTTCTCTTAAGACTGTCAACTGATTAGATGAGGTTCACCCACATTACAGAGGGTTATCTATTTTACTCAGAGTCAACTAATTTAAATGCTAATTTTACCTAACAAATAACTTCACAAAAACATGTAAAATAATCTTTGATCAAATATCTGGGTCTCTTGGTCTAGCCAAGTTGACACATAAAATTAACAATCACAGGTACCGTATCTCATTTAAGAAAGTAAGTTAGTTATTTATTCAACATTTGTTAAGGGAACCCTATGGGCTGGCATTGTGCAAGGTGTTGAGGATTCGACAGTGAGGCTAAGTAGACAAAATCCCCATCTCTAAGGAATTCATATGTAAGAGATGTCCAAGTAATTAAAAACACTTGTAGGTTTTATGTCCTCAAGAAGCACTGCAAATACAACACAAGTCAGTCAAATGCCATTTTCCTTGATAATGTGGTATTGGACATAATGAGGTTGTGTCTTCATGGACTTTATGGTTGACAAGAGACCTCAGATGTAAATTATACAATGACCTTAAACACATTCAACAATTATACACAACATGCTATCCATTATACAGCTTTTGAAAGCACATCTAATTCAGTTATAAATGACAGTAAGGATTGACAATTGCAAACCATTGTATTTAAAATAAAATGATCAAGGTACATTGTGCATAGTTACTTGATTTTTTTCATAATTTCTTTATTTTTATGGCAAGATGGATAAAAGAACCACTTCATCAGGGTGTTCTGATTTGAGAACTATTGATTTGGAAAGACAGGACTGTTTGATGGTGTTTCTTTGGTTGCTTTAAGTTATTACTTTACTGGCCTCTATTTTCATTGTGGTTTTGGTGTCTTGTCTGACGCAAGGGCAGGCATTAGAGAAAAAGGCATTAGTTCATACTGTTTAGAACTGAGAATCTTTTTTTTTTTTTTTAAGATGAGGTTATCCGTGCCAGCTTGCTAAGTGTGATATGTTGCCCTGGGCATTTGAGGGTCATGTGCACAACTTATGCTCTGAGAGAGCATTAGTATTTTCTTAGGATAGTCAAGTGTCACAGGTAGGGGTAATAATCCAATCAAAGTTTTTGGAAAGGGCTGGAAAGGGCACAAGAACACATACTACAGATCAGTGTACTTCAGAGAACAGAATTTTACTAAAGAAAGCATCACCTGTCATCTCTACCATGCCCCCTGCCCCCACTCTCAAGAAGCTTACATTTGAGTTAAGGAGAAAACATACATTTGCAAAACAAAAATCACATTTGCAAAGCCGCTAAATGGCCTCCTTGATGCTCCCCTAAATAGCCAAGTGCGCGCCCAACTCATGACTTGTGTGCTGGAAGGACCTTCCAAGACTTACCTGTGAGGCTCCTCCCCTCCCTCAGCTCTCAGGTCATGGGTCACCTTATCACGCTGCCCTCCCTTACCATGTTATATGAAATAGCCACATCCCCGCCTCGAACACCCACTCCATTACCTGCACTGACCACCACCCGGTGTAGTAAATACCTGTGCGTTTGCTTGATTTTCTGTTCCTTCCCCTGAAAATGCCAGCTCTGTCAGGGAAGGACTTAGTTTTGTTCAGTGCTGCAACTCTGGCACTTGGTAGGTGCAAAATAAATATCTGTTGAGTGGATAAACAAATGATGAGTGAGTGATTCGCCAAGTGAATGTTAGAGGCCAATGCCATTACTGTCCAGGAGAAGAAGAGCTCTTTACATCGGGAAGCCTGCTCAGGAGGGCTGAGGGTCAGATGGCCCATATGGAAGAATAGGAAACAGAAAAGTGTGAGGAGATTGTGCAGGGAAGACTAGGTGGTCTGAGCCGAAGTGCAAGGTGGCTGTGCCCCAGTGGACTTCTAGGGATCTGTGAGCTGCTCCCTTTGACTTGCATGCAGGTCGTGGGAGGGCAGACACAGGAGCCAGCCTTCTGGCATATTGTCCCTCGTGAGAGGCCAGAAGCCCACCCTCTTGGCCTGCACATGTTGTGGGCAGAGATGGACATTTCCTCAGGAAAGCAAATTTGGGTCTGCTCCAGTATTCGAATAACAGCCTGATTGAAAAACAGAGTCCAAGTCAATATAGCTGAGCAAAGAATATTTTTGGCCTGAGCATTTTTCTGAGAAAATGTGGCTGGCTGCTTGTTTCAGCCATAGGAAAATGTCAGGAATGCTTTCACATAATACCTTACCCCAAGCAGGCCTGCCATCAGCCCTCCTGGGTTCCTGCTGGGAAGATTTAGCGGCAAAATGGGTCTCTGTCACAGTTAAACAAAGTGTTGGCTAGAGAAAAGAGTTTTTACGTACACGAGTTAATGCCTCCAGCAGCAATATTGGTCTCATTTTCTCTCTGCTGAATAATTTATTTCTTAGCAGAGAAGAGCTACCTGACCCCACACTCTCTATTTGACTTCAACCTAGCATGTGTTTCTTTCTTCTGCAGTGATTCGAAATGCAGTTGTGCAGGATATTGAAAATGTGAACACAGTCCGAACGTCCATCAGAAGGATCCTTTTTTATAATTTGGGAATCCACACTTTGGAATACCATGCTACTGTTAAAAATAAAAGAATAAAAGTGATCTATACACAAATATATGAAAAGATATGAACTAAATCCAAAGCAACAAATACAATAGAACATAGAGTATTAAGCCTATTTTTAGTAAAATGATGATTAGTATCTATCTCCTTGTAAAAAAAAAAAAAAGTCAAAAGCAAAAGGGATCATCAGAGTTCAGGAAATGGGCAGATCCAAGAGGGCTTGATAACCGGTGGAATATTTAGGAAGACAACTCTGGAGCCAATAGGCTGGGTCTTAGTCCCACTTCTACCCCATTACTACTGTGTGGTTTTGAGCACGTTACACTCTACCTTTCTGTTTCTCAGTTTCTCCTCTACAGATGGGAGGTAAGAGCAGTAATACCTCACTCAGTGGTTTTTATGACTCAGTACATGGTTTTGAATGTTCTATGAGTTAATATATGCAAAATACTTAGAGCCGTATCTGACGCATTAAAAGCTCAGTACATACTAGCTATGAGGAAGAAGAGTAGGACAGAGAATAAGTTTTCATAAAAGAGAAGGGGCCTCAAGAATGAATAGGGTTTGACAAGAAAAGAATTCTGGAAGAGAAGAGCATGAAAAAAAAAACCCAAAGACTTCTAGGGTGAATGAAATAATCCAATTAAATTCATCTCAGCCTCTGTAAAGAGGGTCAAAATGATATTTCATTACCTCGGTGATAAACATGAGCTCATGAAGATGAAATACAAGGATAGCCTTTGTCATCATGTAGACCAACACGCCTATCAGTCACCAGTCAAAAGTATTTCTGGAGTCCCTGCCATGTGCTGGGCAACAGGGGGGAAGAGCACCAATAGGGCCCTGCCAGCCTGGGGCTTTTTTCAAGCAGGTTTGAAGTCACAAAACTATTGGGATCATTTCTTTCATTGTATGTTGATTTGTAGTCATGTAGTAGTTATAGTAGTTAGCTCAGTGTGACTCAAGCAAATAGAAAAGAAAATCACTGTATGGCCTCTTGAGAGACATAGACAACTTGATTTTCACACAGACAACTCGATTTTCTGTGCTCATGAGGAATCACAGGAATATCTCTAGTTGATAAATTAAATTATGTGCATTTTATCTGTAAGTTAAAGAGATCTTCATTATTTTTGCCTTTTAAGTTTAAAACCTTTCTCCCTCTGTTTAGATTCCTAGTTATGTTCCATCCCTAGCTCTGCTTCTCAACTTGCAAGGGACCCCATGGGCCTAGAGGAGAGGGGAGAAGCAGTTTCCAGGGGATACACTATAAAGTCTACACAGCCCCTTGGTCATTGAGCTGGGCGACATTGGCAAACACCTTATCACCCTCACCTACTAAATGAAATGCAAGTGAGTCCCTGAAACACTGAGGCTTTTGCCTACTACCCCGACCACACTGAAGAGGCCTTGTGAGAACCGAGACTCAGTCTTGCAAGTCTCTGAGGGTTCAAACAGGGAGGCCAAACATTTCAGAGCTCCACAGGATTTATTTGCAAGGGGTGCTGTGCGGAAGGTGCCAAAACAGCTAGTAGCTAAATTTTTAAGAAATTACAGTAATTAATTGGTCCAAAGGGGTATCATTCACTCTTAGAGTTGAGTTGCCAAGAATTGAGCTAGGGAGTTTGGTCTCCAGGGAAGAGTTAAAGATCAGACAGGAACCATTACAAAAATTTCCACTGAAAAATAAGTTCCTTGTAAGAGAAGCTGACAGACTTGCTAATTGCAGCTTACTCTGCACCTAATGACAGTGTGTGTGCAGCATTTGTGAAGAAAGCACAGAGTGTTTGAATGATGGGGAGCAGAGCGGGGGCAGGGTGGGGGTGGGGGACTCCAAGCCGATGAATCTGAATCTAACAGGCATGACGAGTCCCTTAGAATAATGATCCATTTTAGAGTGAACTGCACTGGGAAGTGACTCAAATTTGCTTTCCCCACGATTCTTACCAACAGCAAAGATTGATAAAACACATTTGTGCCACTGTGTTTTTCAGAAGTTTCACCATATAATAACTGTAGCAGTCATATCATACTATGTTGCCTAAATTTCAAACATTTCCTTGATGTCGGATGATCACAATAGAAAGGAATGTTATTTTTATCCAGTCATTGGTAAGATTTTTGTTTTCCTTCATCTCAGAAACTAAATCACTGGCTACTTCAGAGACTCTGACCTAAGTCTTAATTGATGCCCATCACCTTTTTGGACAACTTTTTAGACCAACCCGAGAGGACGGATTCAGCTGCTGCAATAAGGAAAGTTAATATTTGACTGGTCATAGAAGTGAGTTCATTGCAATGCCCATTCCATTAGCAATTTAGCTTTATAAGGCTCTCCTCTTGAGGTAACCTTCCCTTCTGAATGTTCAATACAGTGAAACTTGGAGACCAAACTTTAGGTATTGATTTACAATTCAGTCAGCACGTTGACCCACATCATTTTATCCAGTGCCCACAGGGGTCCTGGAAGCATTATTATATCCCCCACTCTACAGATAACGAAACTGCGGAGATCGAGGTCCAAAGCTAACTTATGTAAAATTGGGCAACTGAGCAAAAGACCTAGCTAGGACTGAACCTGAGTCATTGGCTTAAAGGAGTTTATCCAATGACGCGGCAACTCTTTGCAGTGGATCCCGACAGTGCACACACCTTTGGTGTAAGGACATTGATTTTTCTTAGATAAAAATGGGTTTTATTGCAAGATAGGATATTTTTGTTCAAATTTCCACCCCTCCTATATTGCTTTTATCATACTGCCCACCGAAGGCCAAGATTTCCCATGAGAAAGTCTACTATACAGATGAAGTGGCCCTTCAGCTTCTCTTCCTAAGTCTCATCTCCTTCTTTTGGCTCTTGTTCTGACCAAGTCCTCTTTCTAATTCTCTGATATCCATGGAAGGCGTGGACTCCTTCCAATTTGACTTCATCAAAATGTGCTCGTAGGGAAGGATTTGATCTCATTGATTTAGATTTCAGCATCACCAAGCCACTGTTCACTGGCCGTTTACATTTTAAGTCATGTTTCTTACTATGAAATAAGTTTGTTTCTCTAGTAAAAGGCATTTTGGGGAGGAGATGGAGGAGATGAAGTTTTACATCAAGGACATCTTCCTTTACTGTCCAGATTCTGCCATGTAGATGTACTGCGCTTTAGCCAACTCAGCTCTAAGTAGGACATCTTGTTCTACTAATTAGGGCAACACAGCAACTTGCCATACATTTGCTCTGACATATAGCAAACAGGCATTTGGCAGGAAGAGCTGTTTTTCTTTGAAAGCAGTGTAAGAATAAGTCTGTGAAATGCTAGGTTTATTTAGTTTCCTCAGTGGAAAGAAACTGGATGTTTCTGCTTGAAAGGTAGGAAATGAGTGAAGGTGATTGAGAAATAATTTTAGCAAGCAGAATCTTAAGTATTCTGTTGCAAAACTTGTGTAGCCACTCTGGAAAACAGTACGAAGTTTCCTCAAAAAGTTAAAAATAGAGTTACCCTACAACCCAGCAATTGCACTACTAGGTATTTATCCAAAGGATACAAACACAGTGATTCAAAGGGGCACATGCACCCCAATGTTTATAGCAGCAATGTCCACAATAGTCAAAATATGGAAAGAGCCCAGATGTCCATGATGGATAAATGGATAAAGAAGATATGGTATGTGTGTGTATGTATGTATATATATATATATATATATATATATATATATATATA
>NC_058410.1:130314943-130481963 GCF_002201575.2 Neomonachus schauinslandi | reverse complement strand
TATATATATATATATATATATATATATATATATATATACATAATGGAATATTACTCAGCCATCAAAAATGACACTTTGCCATTTGCAATGACATGAATAGAACTAGAGGGTATTATGCTAAGCGAAATAGTCAGAGAAAGACAAATATCAGATGATTTCACTCATATGTGGAATTTGAGAAACAAAATAGATGAACATAGGGGAAGGGAAGGAAAAATAAAATAAGATGAAATCAGAGAGGGAGACAAACCATTAGAGACTCTTAACTATAGTAAACAAACAGGGGGCTGCTGGAGGGGAGGTCGGTGGGTGTATGGGGTAACTGGGTGATGGACATTAAGGAGAGCACTTGATGGAATGAGCACTGGGTGTTATATGCAACTGAAGAATCACTAAAGTTTACCTCTGAAACTAATAATACACTACATGTTAATTAAACTGAATTTTTTAAAATATGGTTTCTACAAAAAAAATACAGTATTCTGTTGCAAGACAATATGTTCCCATCTGGGGGATGGTAGGGTTACCATTATGAAAGAGGCTCAACCAAAACTGCCTGGCCCCTCTCCTGGTTCTGCCTCAGTTCTCCTAAACACCCAGCCAGCTCTGCTGATTTCATCACCATCACCACACTGTCCAACCCCTCCAAGCTGGGCCCAAGGAGACAGAAGAGGCAAGGAAAGAAGAGTGGAATCATAGAAGCTCCATTTGACTAAAAGAAAAGATCTTATGATAGATATTATTGTTAAAAAAAATAAGTCATTGAGTTGCATACCGTTCCCTTCCATTTCCCTCCTCATGCATGTTTCAGCTTCTTAGAGACATTCTACTTATCTATCATTGGCCTATAGGGAATGTAGGTAGATTTCCTGGTTAGCAGGTGGAAGGGATAGAGGACTGGTGCATAATAATATAATAGAATTTCACTGAGCACTTAGTATCTTCTGAGCAAGCACACCTCCTTTGCCTCACGATCACACAATGAGGGAGGTATTATAAGTTTAGAGCCTCCACAGGGGGAAACAAGAGCTCTGGAGCTAGCCTTCCTGGGTTCAAGTCCTGGTGGTGCTGCACACCTGCTGTGTGCCTTTAAGATAGTTACCTCTCATGGAGTAACCTCTCCATGAAGCCACATCTTCACCTTTAAAACAGTGGGCTTGGGGACCTTGTGCCATGGGTCCCCAAGCCCACCCCCAGTTCGATGACTCACCAGGGGGACTCAGAGGACTCAGCATATAGTCATACCCACAGCTATGATTTATTATGCCCAACAGACTTAAATAGAAATCAGCAAAGGGAAGAGCACATGGGGCAAAGTCCAGAGGAAACCAGACAAGCTACCAAGAATCCTCTCCCAGGGGAGTCACAGAGGCTATGCTTAATTCCTCCAATGAGTCACGGCAAGGGTGAGAAGCTCATCAGAGACTCAGGGCTAGAGTTTTGAGTGAGGGCTGGTCACTTAGGCACCATTTATCTGCCACATACCAAAATTTCAAACTCCCAGAAAGGGAGAGGGTGTTAGCAAAAACTACATTGTTTGTACAAACTGTTAGATACAGTGAGTAACTCTTATCAGGAATGGTGGAAACCCTCCTGAAATCCAAGTTCCCAAATGCCAGCCAAGGGCCAACCTTGCAAGCAGGGCCTTCTAAGGCCTCAGCCCTGCTGTATTAACTCATTTCTGTACATCAACTCATTGAATTATTGTGAATTTAGATGAAGTAATATATATCCATCCCTTACAATAGTGTCTTATACTTGAGAAGCCCTAAAAATTTGTTTAGCCATTACTATTAAATGGGAAAAATTTCTAAGGTTTATAATGACTACAAACCCAAGATTGTCCCACCCGGAATCTGAATTCACATCTACCTGACTAAAAAACATCCATGCATTTATTCACTTCATTCTAGCATAAGCAAAGTAGTATCCTTCAAACCCCAGCTAAGAATGGAGGTGATGGGTTCCTCCCTTCTCAGGCTTACAGAAGTGGGAGTGACGGTTTTGAAGACACAACTTTGTCAAACTACATACAATATCACACTATGATGCAGAATCTTCCTTGGCTAAACATACTCCTAGAGTCTAGTACTTTAATGTCTCAAATGAGCATAGTTTGGACTTACCACAGTCTTTCCCTCCTACTCAGTTAGGCATGCTTTGTTGATGTCTCTCATTTTTTGGGGGGGATATGTATCCATAACACTCTAAGAATTTTCTTTTATCAGATCTAGATGGTGAATCTTCACACGATAATTGAAGTCATCCAATTGTAAATCATTTTTAGGCTTACACAACTTCTGGCAAAGAAATTTCTCCTGTGCATCCCCTTCCAGTGCTAACCTGTTAATCATGACTTTACATGACAGGATTCCCTCTACTGCATCTTTCACCAGGTTTTTGTGTCTTTGGTTCTGTCAGTGGGATGACTATCCCACAGCTGGCTGCAAATGCCATGTAGACAACTGTGACACACATTAATTCAGCTGAACCAGAGAAGTCTCTGCATTGAGAGGGAGTCCTTCAATTGAGAGGGATCATTTAGTCAAAAAAAAAAAAAAAGGATTTGGAAATTGGGCAGGGCTAACAGAATCCTTTGAATTTTGCCTCAGCAGTTAGATCCTATGAGAAATTTCATAAGGAAAAAATTTTAAGTTAAAAAAATGCACTATCGGGGCACCTGGGTGGCTCAGCCGTTAAGCGTCTGCCTTCGGCTCAGGTCATGATCCCAGGGTGCTGGGATCGAGTCCCACATCAGGCTCCCTGCTCAGCGGGGAGTCTGCTTCTCCCTCTCCCACTCCCCCTGCTTGTGTTCCTGCTCTCGCTAACTCTCTCTCTGTCAAATAAATAAAATCTTTAAATAAATTTTAAAAAATGCACTATCAATGGAGATTGCCATATCATCATGGAGTATGATGAAACAGAGTCTTGGCTCAATAGTTTATTTCAACAGTAGCATAGTTAGTTGTTAGCCATCTGTCTTGTCCAATAAATGAAGCTTTTGTAAACTTCTTAGTCATTTCTGTCCCCTATAAAGCTTTGCATAGAATTTACATATGGTGAATGGTCAATGAAGGTCTGTTCCTTTCACATTCAATTCCTGATGTATTGCCATTTAATAAAAGAGACTCACCTTTGACTTGGTGGTTTATGACATATCCCAAGTGTGTAGGTGTGTATTTCCTGGATGATGAGAGTCAACCCAGTGCCAAATTTTGACACCTACACAATCTCTCCCTCCAGTGAGAAAGGCAAGAAAGAAAAAGAAACTAAAGTGAAAGAATAATGTGACTGGGTCTATTCAATATAATTTAAAGAATAAATCACAGGAGGGGGGCCTGGGTGGCTCAGTTGGTTAAGCAACTGCCTTCGGCTCAGGTCATGATCCCGGAGTCCTGCGACTGAGTCCCACATCGGGCTCCCGGCTCAGCGGGGAGCCTGCCTCTCCCTCTGACCCACTCTCCTTTCATGCTGTTTCTCACACTCTCTCTAATAAATAAATAAATAAAATCTTTAAAAAAAAATAAATCACAGGATCTGGAAAAAATAAGAAGAGAAGCTCTTAGAATATGGAGGTCAAAGCATTCATTGTGGCTCTGGTTGCTAGTAGCTGGGCCCAGGGGTGCTACTGTAAGACTTAAGACATGCAGAAGAGAAGTGAGAGGTAGAACACACAGAATAGGACGAGAGATGAAATGGAAGACTGCCAACATAACATCATGCATTAACATTTCATTTTTCTTCCTTTACAGTCTCCCAACTATTCCTCGAATATCTGTGCCTTCACCATTGCCCAGACTAATTTCTCCTTCCTACTCATGTACCGGGCTTAGCTTACATACTCTTTCCTTCTTGACATCTTCTCTTGAATGTTCCAGGCCCTGGTGTTTTACCCCTCCTCCAAATGCATAGCTTCCCTTATTAATGTTAAATATTGCTTCTTAAGGGTCACATTTAGATTTTATATATATATATACACATATATATATAAAATACAGATATATAATATAGACAATACAGATTATATAATACAGATTATATATACACATACATATATGTGTGTATATATTTATAAATATACATATAAACACACACATATATACATACATATATATGCATACATAATTAGATCATATATAATTATTAATAGAGATTATATGTATTTATATATATATAATTTTTGTATACTTTTAAGTTTCTTTTTTTAACAGCAACAAAAGTTTCTTTAGTGAAATCTCTTCATATAATTGACATTATGAATCTTTGATTATAACATTTAATTATCACATATGAAACAAAGCACCTCATTTTTACATCATTAATTGTTTGAAATGATTTAAATCTACATGATGGGTTTTCTTTTCTTTTTTTTTAGATTTGGAAATTTTTTTTTAATTGAAGTATAGTTGACACACAATGTTCCTCTAAGTTTCCTCACAAAAACTGATGCGTCTTTTGTTCTCTTATCAGCAACAAGCATTTCTTAACCATCTACTGTGAATAGGATAAAAAGAGGGTGCCATCTAGGGTTTGGTCAGACTTTAACCATGGTCCCCTTTCCTCTGATTCCTACCCTAATGGTGCTATCTAAGCACAAAAGTTTCCTGTAGCAAAACCCCAAACCAAACTTGCTAAAAGCAGTTTTCTTATTTCCAGATCAAGCAGCTTAATTCTGGAGACCAGCCTCCACTCTTTCATGGAATAAGGTTTGAGTACCCCAAAAGTAAACGGCAGTAAGAAAAAGTGCCTCACGTGCATACACATAAAAAAGCTTACACATAGGTAGGATTTGGCCTGTCCCTGGACTTTGAGTGAGAAACTGTGCTGTGTACCCTTTCTGTTCCTGCCATAATTCTCTCCTCTTGTGAAGATCTGTCCGTTTCACGAAAGGTCGATGCAGGCAAGGGGTGGTACCCTTACCTGGCTAAGCAGTGACCACACCATTCTTACTTGTGAGGATTATTTCATTTTCTCCTCTTCCCTGGACTCTTTAAATTATTAGCAGACTCTTGATCATGTTCTCCTTTGGTGGTTATTTTGCTGATCTCTGGTGTACTTTGTAGTTCAACACTTTTTCCCATGTCACACCCTCTTTACCCTGAGTGAAGCGTTTCTTTTGCTTGATATCTTTTTAATTTATCCATACTTGCCTGTTGGGTGGCACTGGAGACTGAGGCTTCTTTCAACAGCAGTTCCCTGGAACCACAGAATCTGGAGCTAGAAAGGACAATCATCACCCTGCCCTGTGACACATTGGCAACTGAAGCCTGCAGAATTCTAGCATATGATGGACAGTTTTGTTATGAATTCCACACCAACTTCTGCTGACAGAAGAGCATCCTCCCTTTGTCATGATACAGGCAGGAATTTCAGAAAATTATTTGATAAGGCCTTTTTTTTCCACACTGGTTCAGTGGTTTGTCCCTTAGTGGCATGAGACAAGTTTCAAGGGAATACATATCTGGAAACAAAATGGTGCACCAACATGGTAAGCTCTCTCAACTAGAGAAGATCTTCATGACAAAAATGGTGTTTAATGGATTGGATGCCAACTTTATGTGATAGATCTCTCTGAAGCCTGCGGTCAACACATGTGATAATTCATATGGGATATTATGAAAGAAAAAATTTTTCAACTCTGTCTAATGATGGTTGAAGCAGCTCTTGAGAAAATTCTGTAATGACAACCAAGCATCAATATGGAGGAATATGTCCAGAAGGACATGAGGTAAAAGTCAAGTTTATACAGGAGAATGAGGGGAACTCATCTCAAAGCTAGCTTTGAACTGGCTTATATGTAGTTATCTCTTTAACATGAATTTACCAAAAATTAACTCACCAATATGGACTGTTGTGAAATACAGATAGTCAGGCACTTGTTTTGTAAAGTCCGTTGGGTATGTCTTCATGATGCTAGACCATAAGGCAGAAACCTCCCCCGCCCTCTTCCTCAGAGAAATCCAAACTTGGCCAATGACTTCTTAGACTCCTGAGCAAAGGCCCATTTGTTTCTGGATTCCAAGGGTAAACAGGAAGGAAGGCCTTATCGGAAACTTCAGTCTGCTTCCTTAACCATCTCCCTACATAGAGATACACATATATATCCTTCTCCCTGTTCTCCTCCACTCCCATCCCAAATGAAACCCTTGCTGGCTCTCTCCTATAACTCATCTGACTTAGATTGCTGAGGACTTGTCTTTCCACATGGTAGGAGCTTTGTATTCTCTCTGTTAGATGCAGAAGCCCATTCAAGTCACTTTAACTTTTACAAACTCATGTGTCTCTTACAAAATACTTGATCCTGATCCACCTTAAAAAAGATGGACTTGGGGCGCCTGGGTGGCTCAGTCGGTTAAGCGACTGCCTTCGGCTCAGGTCATGATCCTGGAGTCCCTGGATCGAGTCCCGCATCGGGCTCCCTGCTCGGCAGGGAGTCTGCTTCTCCCTCTGACCCTCCCCCCTCTCATGTGCTCTCTCTCATTCTCTCTCTGTCAAATAATAAATAAAATCTTTATTAAAAAAATAATAAATAAATAAAGTTTCATTGGGCGCCTGGGTGGCTCAGTCGGTTAAGCGACTGCCTTCGGCTCGGGTCATGATCCTGGAGTCCCTGGATCGAGTCCCACGTCGGGCTCCCTGCTCGGCAGGGAGTCTGCTTCTCCCTCTCCCACTCCCCGTTTGTGTTCCCTCTCTCGCTGTGTCTTTCTCTGTCAAATAAATAAAGTTTCATTGGGCGCCTGGGTGGCTCAGTCGGTTAAGCGACTGCCTTCGGGTCAGGTCATGATCCTGGAGTCCCGGGATCGAGTCCCACGTCGGGCTCCCTGCTCGGCAGGGAGTCTGCTTCTCCCTCTCCCACTCCCCGTTTGTGTTCCCTCTCTCGCTGTGTCTTTCTCTGTCAAATAAATAAATAAAGTTTCATTGGGTGCCTGGGTGGCTCAGTCGGTTGGGCGACTGCCTTCGGCTCAGGTCATGATCCTGGAGTCCAGGGATCGAGTCCTGCATCGGGCTCCCTGCTCGGCGGGGAGTCTGCTTCTCCCTCTGACCCTCCCCCCTCTCATGTGCTCTCTCTCTCTCTCATTCTCTCTGTCTCAAATAAATAAATAAAATCTTAAAAAAATAAAAAAATAAAAATAAAATAAAATAAAAAAGATGGACTTTGTGGACTGCCTAGTTTCCTGGCAGGCAGCGGTAATATGCATAATTAAGCCAAGATACTTCTGCATTCTCACTCTGTGGCCTGCAATGGTGTGAATTTGACTTCTTAGTGTTTGAGTCTTCTCAGTCTCTGTGAATGGTGGGAGTTGTTTTCAGTTTCTCCTTGCAACACCCTTCCCTGACCATCTCTCTCTCACACACACACACACACACACATTTTGTAAAGTGGAAAAATATCAACATCCTGATTCGAAGACAAGAAGCAATTATTAAGAGTGACATGCAGGTCATGTTTCCTCCCTCCTCCCACCCCCCTGCCCATCACCACCCACCGTGTTTCTGAAAGCCTACAAGGAAAATACCCAGTTTCCCTCAAGACTGACTTGACTCTAAAAAGGAGAGTCAAAACTTTTTCAGTCCTCAATTTTATTATTACCTAACATGATATTTTCCTGTCAGCCAGATTCAGAGGTGTCTCCTGAAACACAAGTGTCATTACAACACCAAAGGATTTCAGAACTTCCCAGAGTACACATAGCCAAGCCTCTCAGACCAGTTTGTACTAGAGGTCAGTTCTATGTCGGCAAGCATTTCTGCCACCATGGCTTCGGGGGGCAAGGCAGTGTCTCCATCCTGCTGTTGACATTGTGGAAGAGCAGACTGCTTCTTTTAGTTGCTGACTAGTCACCTCTGGAGCTGAGACCACACCGGCTGCCTGCGTAATGGGTAGAGAAGCCTGTTTTTGTTCATTGCCACAGACTTAGACATTTAGCAAGGCTGATGTTATAGAACTGATCTAGAATGGATTATTTCTCCATAATTATATGCTCTGACCAAAAACAAATCCTCTTTCCAGGGAGGAGCTGGGATGGTCCTCTGTTTCCTCCATTTGGGGAACATATCTTGTTTTCTGGGGTAACTAGATTGTATACCAACTAAACAACCATCTGTTTGAAATATTATCATGGTCTCTAATAAAGAGAGGGAATCTTTAAATTCTATTATGATTATTATTTGTGTTTTTTCTGGGTGCTGTTTCTTATTTCAACGTTATGTACAAGTTTCAAAGCCACTTAAACACCATCTGAATGTTCCTGCAGAACTTGGACAATGTACTCCTGTATTTAGCAGCTAATAACGGTCAGTGGCTTTTTTTTTTTTTCTAACTTTGTTTGGGGTGTGTCTGGTTGAGGTCAAGATTGTGGCCATGTGTAGGTCTCTTTAGTACAAGAAACATTTCTTGCACTAGTGAAGATGGGTGGGAAAACAGTGCCAAGGTGCCCACAGCTGTTCCAGCACCAACAGAGAACAGACACAAGCCAAAGGATGCAGGCCTGATGAGGGGACCCTGCACAGCCTAAGTAGGGATTGGAGTAATCCTTCTTGGGCTTCCAGAGGGATAATAACAAGTTTATCCACAGAAATAAAGAGTTACAGCAACCAGAATATGTTTAGGCAATGTCCCGGCAAATCAATTCAACAATTTAAATATAATGACAAGCTAAAGAAAGACAGAAAGGAATTGGTGGGTGAAAAGCAAATCTGCCAGCTTTAGAAAGTGACAAACAAGCAAAATGGAGTCTTGGGGAGAGTCCAGTGTGCTTGTCTGGAGGCCCCAGGACAGAATGTGGCAGTTACTTCATTGTATTCAGCACAAAGCCCCTGAAGCCCAGGGCAGGAAATCCTGTTGTTCCCACCCTGTCCTCAGTGGAGGTCCCAGGAGACAGTATTCCTTAGATAACCAACAGAAACCTTTCTTACATGCTAAGGGATATAGGTCACAATATTCTTTAGAAAGTTGGTGGAAAGGTCACCATCATTGAGGCCAATAAAACATTTATCCACACATTGTCTCATCAATAATTTACTTAGGACTATGCTAGGGGGAGGTGAGAGGGACATTTTACAATAATTACAAAGATGAAAGAGACCAGACAAGACACTCAACTAAGCTTATTATGGTCTACAATGATGATGCCTACCAAGGAGTGAGCATCGCAGAAATGCAAATTCCCTGTCCTGCCCCAGCCCTCCTTGAAACAGAAACCCTGCAGGTGGGGTCCATCTAGCTGTTTGAACAAGCCTTCCTGATGCATGGAAAGTTTAAGGTGTAATGGAAACAGTACCTCAAACAATGGTGTGTCTTGGCCATTTGTGAGGTGTGTGGAAAGTGATTTATTATTAATGATAGTTAACATACCAGCATTTGTGAATAATTTATATGTATGTCACCTGCAAAGATTTTTAAAAATATAGAGCTCTGACTCCACTTGATTCTGGCTGAGTTGGAATCTCCAGGTGTGGTAGCCAGGAATGTATGCCGTTTTAAAGTTCCCCAGGTGACTGCTATGATCAGCCAGGTGCAGGAAACACTGGCCTGTAAGAGCCATTTGCCTCATAACAAAGAAAATTAAATCATGGAATTCTAAAGGGAGGTCCCTCAAAGAGCGTATTTCCCTATCCCCCCCAAAAATCTTAGGCAGACTCTGATTTTTTAAAAATATGGAAGAGGGGCTCCTGGGTGGCTCAGTCATTAAGCATCTGCCTTCGGCCCAGGTCATGATCCCGGGGTCCTGGGATCAAGCCCCGCATCGAGCTCCCTGCTCTGCGGGAAGCCTGCTTCTCCCTCCTCCACTCCCCCTGCTTGTGTTCCCTTTCTCGCTGTCTCTCTCTCTCTCTCTGTCAAATAAATAAATAAAATCTTTAAAAAAATAAAAATATAGAAGAGAAATTGCTCTAAAGCAGAAGAGGTCGGTCACTTGACACCCCTTCCCCTTTTGCAGTGAGCACTGCGGCCCTTTATGAAAACCTGGAGCTTCCCAAAGATACAGCATGACAGACCACCCAGGTTTGCCAGGGACTGAGGTGGTTCTGGGAACAGGGGACTCTCCATTATAAAACAGGGGCAGTCCCACTGGGCAAACCAGGACAAGTTGGTAGCCCTAGATCAGAGCCCAAATGAAACCCACACCTCTTGCCTTTAGGATCGTCTTTTTATGGTGATGATGATGCCATATTACTACAAGAAGAATTCAGATTACTGTTTTTTTTTACTTTGTTTATTCCCTAATCCCAGAAGGATTTAAAAGAGTAATACTATCATTTTATGTTTGGAAATACTCTTAAGTACTCTAAAATGCTCTCAAAGCTATTCCTATGATCATATCTTTACCTTACAAGCCATCCGGTGCAACGTGCCACACATTATATCTCGTATATTCTGTCTTCTATATATTTTGGTGGCATTTTCTGTGGTCCTATTTTGCCTTGCTGAGGTCTGTGTATTAGAACTCTAGGTTTCCAAGAAACCTAACTTCTAGTGGCCTAAAAAAATAAAAGGCTAGAATGTATTGATTCATGTAACAAAAAAGAGCTTTAGGCACCACTAGATGTAAGGGCTCAGTCTCATCAGGACTCTCCCTCTCTCTCCATCCCTGGGCTCACTTAGACTGGCTCTTCCAACATGGTACCAAGATGGCCCCCAGCAGCTTCCGGTGCACATCCTCTTCTCTCAGCAACTCAACTAACTGCATCTTGTCCTCAATAGTTTTTGTAAAAATCCCTAGGATTGACTCTTGGGGCTGACATGTGCCCATTCCTAAACCAATTACTGTGGGGCCAGGACAATGGAATATGCTGCTTGGCTGTAGCATAGCCATGCACCTGCTCCTAGCAGCAGGAACTGAGAAGAGAGAAAGGTTGAGTCTCCAAAGGAACATCAGAACATGGCAGGAACACATGCTAGGCAACTGAAAGTCCACTGTAGTCTTAAACTGAGCCAAGAGCCACCCCATCCCCATCAGATCTGATCACCCCATCAACAGAGTGTCAACCAGTTTCCTCCATCTCCACCCAGCTGATAGCTAAGTACTATTTTACCTAAAACACTGTGCTGCGTGAGTCCAAGGCCATCATAACTGGTTCTAAGTTCTAAGACCTGCACAACACTTGGCTGAAGCTTGTGCAGCCCCCAAACCAAAGGGACTCCATCAGAATAGTGGTGAGCCTTTTGCTGGGCTCCCACATATGAAGCTTCTGAAAGTTGGGAACTGTGACTCATGCCCCTTGTGCCCTGTTTGGTCCCACGTCCTCCAGCTGGGTCTGTGACAAATCTTTTCTTCAATGTGTTCCATAGAAAAGGAATAAATAGCCCAGAGCTCTTTCTTTTTCTTCCTTCCTTTCTTCCTGTAATTCATACTCAGGCCAACTCGGCTTTGTTCAAACCGCCGTGTTTCACATTGCCCTGCAAGTTCTGACACGGCAGCTGACTTTATGTCTTTAGTCCTCTCTTAAGCCAGGAGTAAAGTTGTACCCTGTGGCTAATTTTTAGTCTGTCAACCTTATCCCTTGATAAGCTGAAATTGTAGATTAAATCAGCACAAAAATGCCAGCCCCCCTGAAACCTGTGAATTGTGGCCTTGTGACTCTTCCCACCCTGACCCTCACTTCAGACCTTCCCTACTTTTCCAAGTTGCTTTGTCTTATTCATTAGCAGGGTGGTGCTTTGAAGTCTTCTAAGTGGTTCTTTTCCCTTCTTGAACAGACTAACCCTGCCCCTCTCTATCCATTTTATTCTACACATAAGCGCATAATATATCCCCCGCTTTGGGTAAACAACTTGTCAATTCTAAAGGTGAGCTTTAAGAAATGTTCATTTCACAAGTTAATAAACCTCTCAGTCAAGTGGACTCTAACTAACAGTGGGGCCAGGGTGTCAGTTTCCTGTGACTGCTGTAACAAAGGACCACAAACCGGTTGGCTGAAAATGGCAAATATGCATTCTGTCTCAATTCTGGAGACCAGAGGTCTGAAATCAAGGTGTCGGCCATGCTTCATTCAAACTTCTAGGGGAGGACCCTTCCTTCCCTCTTCTAGTTTCTGTAGTCCCAGCTTCCTTGGCTTGTGATGGCAAATCTCCAATCTCTCTTTGTCTTCACAGACTGTCTTCTATGTCTTTGTCTCCAAATGGTGCTTTCTTCTTCTCTTATCAGAACAATAGTCAAGCTGGATAAGAACTCACCCTAATCACCTCATCTTAACTTGCTTAAATCTATAAAGACCCTATTTCCAAATAAGGTCACATTCACATGTGCTGGGTGTTGGGACACAACATACTTTTTTATCCTCCCCCCGCCACCCTGAGAAAGGGTGAGGAACACACAATTCAATCCATAACAGGCCAGAAACAGACAACACGAGAAAAACAAGGGACAGAAAAATGACTCTGATTTTAGGCAAACAGAAAGGAAAGCCTCATCTTCTCAGAGGTTGTTTGCCCAGAAGAGCCTGTGACCCCTGACAGGAACACCCAAGGTGGAGGGAAGGGTGTCTAATGATGGAGGGGCTGGCTAAAAGGAAAAGGGTCCCCTGGAGGGCAAAGAGCACATACCTGTGTTCGAGGGCCCACCATGTGCTTTGCACATTTTTATCACATTGGATCCTCAACCAGCTCTACCAAATAATTGCTATTATCCTCATCTAAGAGATGGGAAAACTGAGGCTTCAAGTAAGTCAGTAGACCCAGGGCATTCAGCTGGGAGTGGAGGAGCCAGATGGTCATTGTCATTACCATTGCTGTTTTTGTCGTTAATAGCCATCAGTTCTTGCAAGCCTATGCCCACTTCGTATGGAGGATGTTACCTAAACGAACTCATGTAGTCATTGCTCAGAGTTATACAGATGAAGAAAACAGGCTGGGTCACTTTCCTAGTAAGTCGCACAGATACGAATCAGCTGAGCCAAATTTCAAACTCAGGTCTTTCTGACTCTGAAGACTGTTCTTACCATTATGCCATGCTGCCAAGGGAGCATTAAGGCATCTCAATCAAGATGTACCTAGCTTCAGAGAAAGAAGCTGTAACAAGAAACTGAATAGTTATATGGGAAGCTTAACCAAACAAAGCACCATAAAAAGAGTACCCATTCCTGGGAGAATAGGCAAGAGTGAAGAGAAAGTGGTCGGCCAGCTCAGCGGCAGTGGGAGAGCTAGCTAATCAAAGAGGCAATGCCAGAGATTGAGTATTATAAGACAAAGCAACCTGGGCTCAGTGTCTGTACAAAGATCTCCATTGCCACTAGGAGAGGACTCATCTGCTTCATCTGTGCCCAGCTGGCTGTTTGAACATCTATGGTGTAGACAACTCACTTTCCTAGAGAGGCAAGGGTGGAAAAGTTGGGATTTCTAAGCCCCCTGCTTCCAAGGAGAGCTCTTCTATGTCCATGAACAGAGGTAGAAGGGATTAGGTTTGTGAACTCTGAAAAGGAGGAAATGTGGGACGTGGGTGGGATAAGAAAAAGTCTTCCAATATTGAGACCACTGCAAGTGGAAGAGCAAGCCAACCAGGGAGGGCAGCACCTGGCCCGTGTTCTTGCGGATGGCATCTTTGGACTCCACTTGAACACACGTTTTGTCAACAAGCTGACCTACTTCCGAGTGAGTGGAATGAACCGTCTGCTGGCGGAGGGGAACCACTCTAGAAATCTTAAAATTCACTGGGCTATTTAAGACCTTCAGAGCCACCTTGTCACCTTTGGGATAAAGTCTTACCTTCCTGCCTCCATCACAAGGACCAGAAGTCTCCTTCTGATCTGGCCCCTGCTTATTGCTCCAGCCTCACCTGCTGTTGCTCCCCACTGGACCTTCACACTACAGTGGGGAGCTCCTGGCAGCTCCCTAAATGGGCAGTGAGCTCAGTCATATCCCCCTGATCCTACCTGGTCTCCTCCCACTCCTTCATCTTGCCCTTTCCTTCTCTCCTTTTCTTCTTCCCACCTCTTTTCCTTTCTGGTCTCTCTGCCCTGCATATGCTATAAAGTGCCTAGAACTTCTTCCCGCCTCCCCCTGCCTTTGATCTTCTTCTGGCTCACTCCTTTTCTTCCTTCAGGACTCCACTTTTCCTGGGGTGCCTGGGTGACTCAGTCAGTTGAGCATCTGACTCTTGATCTCAGCTCAGGTTTTGATCTTGGGGTCCTGGCTTTAAGTCCTGCATTGGGCTCTGCCCTGGGCATGGAGCCTACTTAAAAAACAAAACAAAACAAAAAATTCCACCTCTTCTGAAAAGCCTTTTCTAATTCCCCCACCTTGGGTGACATTCCGTGCATGAGTATGAGCGTTCAACCTCACTATATTTATCTGGGCATCCCAACCTCTTATCTGCCTCCCTGCCTTCCTCCACGGGGTTAGCCAGAGTGTCTTGTTCAGCACCTTGATCCTACCCCCTCCAGCACCCATTCCAGCATCTGGCACAGAGTAGGTGTTCTATAGGCATATCAACTGACTGGCAGCATTGAGGAAGTCCAGGCCCACTGACCTCTAAGTTCCCATCTACTCCGAGAGTCTGTGAGTCTCTATTACTGTTCTCACAGTCACAGAGGAGAGGAAGTTGCCAAAGCCAGATGACACGACTTCTGTTTGGGGTTGCCCAGGTCTGCCTGGTCTCTGCAATTTGTAGTCAGGCTACCTGAAAGAGAAAACAAGCCAAGAGAAAAACATTGTTTTGATGAGGCAAGAGTTGCAAAATAACTAGTTGTGTAAAGGTGATGGTAACCTCTGAGACCATCTTTGGTCTGTCCAAATTACAGGAGACTTTGCATGGCTCAGCTTTGTGTATGGGCTTAGAGGACAATGATCAAAACTAGGACTTGAGTGCTTAACTGCCCCTTCTCCCTCAAGGTATTGCCTCTAGAGGTCAGCCTGACACCTGAAATCTTCACCTTAAATGCTTTCTCCTTAAGATTGCATTTACTTGAAGAGATTGGATGTAAATGAAAATATATTACCTAAATGGTATAACCCTTAAAGCCACTTTTGGCCATTAAGAGCTATCAACTGAGTTTATTATTTTGTAGATCAATCTGTGTTGCCCAGACTAGCTCCTGAAGAGCCGTGAACCATTTACTTCTAAACAGTTCTAGTGTGATCTCAGTTTTAGAAGTTCAGGTAAGAGTTTAAGTGTGTACACCATCTGTTACCTCTTTTGAACCTAGAGATGCTCTGAGCTAGATAAACTGAGGGTTTAATCATAGATTTACAAAGAAATAAACTGAGTCTCAGAAAGAAGTGATTTGCCCAGAACTGCTGTTCACAAAGATAAAAAGAAGTGGCCAGGAATCCCCATCTTCATCCCCCCAGTATCCCTCCTCATGTTGCACCTCCCAGCCCCGACCCTTTGGTGGAGGGGGTGCACCCTGGATTGAGGCTAGTGGGTGGAGGGAGAGATGGGCTGGACTGGGCAAAGCAGGCTGGCTAAGCCATGCCCTGGGGGCCCCTTAACCTAAACGGAGATCTGCGAAGGGCCAAGGGAAGGGACTGAGACATGGAAATGCAGTTGTGAAGACGAGGGATAGAAAAGATTGATTGACCCTTCACAATTCAGCTTTGGGTCAGCCCTGATTCAATAGCTCTGGGTTCTGAAGCTGGCTGAGTGTGAGCTCCCACAGAGAAAAAAGGGTTTCACACCTTCTCTACATGAGGACCCAGAAGCTGAGATCTACAAACTGCTGCCTGCAGCAGCTAATGGGCAAGTAATCAAAGCAAGTGGAGGAGCCTTGAAAAGCAGAGGTGGTAGCTGCTCAGTTTGCAAACAGGCCAGATCTCCTCTGCAACACCAGTGCTCCCAGGCTTAATCTTGTCCCCCGAGGAGAGTCATACTGGCCACAAACAGAAACTACAGAGATAAGTCAAAGAGAGCAAGCCCTCTCTGCCTGCAAATTCTAGTGTGCATCATAATAAGATTCAGTCTACCCAGTAAACAGAAGGGATTTGAACTCATGTGGGGGGGCCTTGGAGCCTTCTTATGACCATACAGCAAAAGTGAACCACAGACATTTGATTCTTTAATAAAGAGTATTGCTGTTTCACTGGGTCCTTAACAGTTAACTGGTCCCCTCATTCTTTGTCTTTCAAAGACTGTCCCCATCATTGAATAAAATAGTAGGCCTGGGAGAGTCTGCTGATTCAGTACCCAGTGCAGAAAAAATACCTTCTATGTAACATAAAAAATACAAATATTATACCAATGAGCATGTTTATTTATTCCATGAGCATTTTTTGAATACTTTTTGTGGGCCAGACAGTGTCTTTAGTGCTGGAAAAGATGGATAAGGTCCTTGTTCTCATGGAGCTTATATTCTAATGATAAAGACACAAATAAGCCAAATAAATAAATAGATATACTAGATCACATCAAGAGTGGTGAGTGCCATCAGGAAGCTGAAAGTGGGTGATGTAGAGTAAGAAACACTTTAGATATGGAGGTCTCAGAAGCCATAACCCTGGAGAGCTGGGGTCAGAGCCTTCAGGCAGAGAACAAATGCAGAAGTTGTGCTTGAGAAACAGCAAGAAGCCAGTGGGGCTGGAGGGCCTGAGCTGAGGAAAGTGGTACAAGATGAGCTTGGAGATTGGTTATGCCCTTATCCATCACAGTGGCTTGGCCTTTTGATCTCAGATAAAAATAGCTTTCAGTAGTGCTGCTTTGCTTAGTATTGTACTGGTATTTACAACCAATGTATAATGCATTGTGTACTTTCTACTCAGACAGAAATCCTCTACACCTGTTTGTGGGGTTGAAAAGAAGATAATCTCGCCATCAGAAAGTCTCTTTGGAAACTTGGTAGTTGGGGAAAGGGGACTAAGAGCAGATTCATCTTGGGTAGTCTGAGGTTTACCTGGAAATGAAATCATCACCTTCTGTGGCTGTGACAGTAGGGGAGGAGACAGATCCTCACTTCACGTACAGAGCCAAAGTTGGCAGGAGAAGAGAAGACCTCCGGTAAGGTCTCCAAATGCAGCATGCACACACACACACACACACACACACACACACACACCTGCTGTCTTGGTGCTTGCTTCTCCATCACATCTACTGCTATGCTGGATCAAGATAACTCCATACACAAGTAACATGAACCCTGAAATTCCCTCACACTGTCCAAAGCTGCATACTGTCGAAATAGTCACAAATGCATGGTCTCTTGTTACTCAGTTTTCTTGGCTTGGGTTCAAAGCACCCATAGGCTCATCTTCTCCACCTCCTACCCCCCCTCTCCCAGCAACTCCCTGTAAATCTTAAATATTCCCTCAGGTGGATTTCACCCCCTTTCCATTGTGCCTCACCTTGGTTCCCCTTTCCAGGCCCCCTTCCCCATCACCCTATTTCAGACAAGAAGATCTGTTACAAAATATCTTTCTTCTTTCATACCTTCACTTCTTCCCCAAGAATGCTTTCAGATTCCTCTCCTTTCCATTGAAAGGGCTGACTGCTGGGACTTAAAATTCTAGTAATCAGAGGGACACGGAATGAGAAGTATGAATATTCCCCTCCACTCCCAGACCCTGAGTCCCAATCTCCAGTTTCTTTGAGTACTAACTCTCTAATGGGGGCAGGGATAGGAGGGGGGGGCATGTAAAAAAGAAGAGAAGAAATGTGTTGCTGTTGTTTAATGATAAAAATAAAGTAGGAGACAAGGTACTTGTTTTCTGAATTTTGGAGCTGGTGAGACTGATATTTATGCGGGGGTGGGTGTAGGAGGTACAATATTGGCCAATGACAGGGCAGACCATGGTCAAGCGCTGGAATGTGTGCTATGTGATCTAAGTGCTGTGGAAGTCAGAGTAGAGTGAAGTTGGAGTTTGCCTTGGAGGAGGTGGCACTGAGGTCATGGCTCTCAGAGCCATCCAGATAGCACTGCATGTTGGAATCTTATTTTATCAACTATGAAATAAACATGCCCTTACCTGAAACTAGGAATCCAAATTGCTATTTTCTTTGGAAAGGTATGATGCTCAGGAGAGGAACAGGATGCTCTTGATACTTTATGTATACACCCTCCTAAACATTCCCTACCTTGAAGGAGAACTCTCTCTTCAAGGTAAATATCTTCAATAAAGTGGACCTTCCAATAAGAAGAGAACTAGGTGGGTTTTTCTCACTTGTCTGAAATTTGAGGCTAACTGAGGTGCCTGAATCTTTGGAACTGAGGTCAAATTCATATTCCAATATTATGTCCATCACAAGTGCTTACCAGTGGGGAGCCTGGGTGGTGCAGTCGGTTGAGCATCCAACTCTTGGTTTTAGCTCAGGCCATGATCTCAGGGTCTTGGGATGAGCCCCGAGTCAGGCTCTGTGCTCAGTGTGGAGTCTGCTTAGGACTCTCCCTCTCCCTTTGCCCCTCCCCCCATGTTCTCTCTCTCTCTCAAATAAATAAATAAATCTTAAAAAACAAAAACAAAAACCTAAGTGCTTATCAGCACTTGTTGGTAGCCAGAGATGGGCCAGGCCCAGATGTCACAAGATCTACACACTTAAGAGACTTTACACCTACTAATTCCCTGAAAAAGACAAAAACAAAAACAGAAAGAAACCTTGAGGTGGCAGATCTTGGGATGATAAACAGCAGGCCACCCACCCCTGTCTCTGCCAATTAAAACCCCACTTCCCTCCCCTTTATTATCCTCATTCCTTGGTTATATGCACCTCTATCTTCTAGTGGGTAAAGTACAGAAAAACATCTGAGGTTGTACTGGTTGTAAACATCCATAGTTCATTTATGGAGAGCCCAGGTCAAGTATCTCACATGGCATGCCAACTACCTACACATGTGTTTAGTCTACATGTAATACCTTCTTCACTCATGTTTCTTGCCTTCTTGTTGTGAGTTAGATTAAAATCTGGTGTCCTGAGATTCAGGACATACTAGTGTAGCATTACTTTAGCTTACATACACGGTCTTACTTTTGATACCTATAAAGAAAGTCAATTCATTCATGTGTGTATTCATTATTCATCCATGTAGCATTTACTGGGCAGGTATTATGTGCCAAGTACTGTTGTTGGCAATGTTCACAGCAATGAAAGAAAGGAGCAAAGTCGTTGCCCACCTGGCAGCCACGTTCTAAAAGGGAAGATAAAACAAGATAAAAATATATATAGTGTTCAACTATACTTACAACTATACAATAAAACTATACTTACAACTATACAATAAAACTATACTTACAACTATACAATAAAACTGTACTTACAACTACATGAACAGACATTTCTGCAAAGAAGACATCCAAATGGCCAACAGACACATGAAGAAGTGTTCAACATCACTTGGCATCAGGGAAATACAAATCAAAACCAAAATGAGATAACACCTCACACCAGTCAGAATGGCTAAAATTAACAAGTCAGGAAACAACAGATGTTGGCGAGGATGCGGAGAAAGGGGAACCCTCCTACACTGTTGGTGGGAAAGCAGCCACTCTAGAAAACAGTATGGAGGTTCCTCACAAAGTTGAAAATAGAACTACCCTACAACCCAGCAATTGCGCTACTGGGTATTTACCCAAAGATACAAATGTAGGGATCTGAAGGGGTACATGCACCCCAATGTTTATAGCAGCAATGTCCACAATAGCCAAACTATGGAAAGAGGCTAGATGTCCATCAACAGATGAATGGATAAAGAAGATGTGGTATTATCTATATACAATTGAATATTATGCAACCATCAAAAAATGAAATCTTGCCATTTGCAACGACGTGGATGGAACTAAAGGGTATTATGCTGAGTGAAATAAGTCAATCAGAGAAAGACAATTATCATATGATGTCACTGATATGAGGAATTTGAGAAACAAGACAGAGGATCATAGGGGAAGGGAGGAAAAAGTGAAAGAAGACGAAACCAGAGAGGGAGACAAACCGTAAGAGACTCTTAATCTCAGGAGGAAACAAACTGAGGGTTGCTGTAGGGGAGGGGGGTGGTAGGGATGGGGTGGCTGGGTGATGGACATTGGGGAGGGTATGTGCTATGGTGAGCGCTGTGAATTGTGTAAGACTGATGAATCACAGAACTATACCCCTGAAACAAATAATACATTATATGTTAATAAAAAAACTATACTTACAACTATTCAATAAAAACATTAAATTTAATTTAAATTTTAAAAATATGTCTACTGTGTTAGTGATACATACTACAGAGAAAACTAATGAAAGGGAGCAGTTTTAAAAAGGGTGCTCAGGCAAAATCTCACAGAGAAGGTAACTTAAAAATTTTTTAACCTACCTTATTAATCTATAATTTATCTGTTATAAAATGCACACATTTTAAGTGTACAGACTGATGACTTTTGACTAATATATTCATTTAATACCTAATTAAGCTATAGAAAATTTCCATCCTCCTAGAAAGTTCGTTCACTCTTTGATAGTCAATGCCAAACCCCTACCGCAAGATACCACAGATATTATTTATATCACTATATTATTAGTTTTTCCTATTTTAGAATGTCATGTAACAGGAATCATACAACATGACAATCTTTTGTATGTGGCTTCTTTGATTCACTTTAATCCATGTTATTGCACTTACTAATAGTTACTATTTTTTATTACTGAGTGTTAGTCCATTGTATGAAAGTGCCACAACTGGCTTATTCAATTATTTATTATTTCTGGTACTTTTCCTTCTCTCTGTAGTTTCTGCTGGCATTATTTTCCTAAGGACTAAAGGACATCCTTTGTAGTTCAGATCTTCCAATAATTAATTTTCTCAGATTTTGTTTATCTGAAAATGTCTTTATTCGACCTTCGATTTTGAAGAATACTTTTGTTCAATACAGAATTCCGGAATTTTTCAATACAGAATTTTTCATCCAACACTTTAAAGATGTTGTTTTATTGTATTCTAGCCTCTATTTTTTCTGATGAAAAATCAACAATTCTTAACTTTGTGCACCTGTATGTACTGTGTCTTTTTTCTCTGACTGCTTCCAAGATTTTGTCTTTATGTTTAGTGTTCTGTGGCTTGACTATGATGTACCTATGTGGGGTTTTCTTTATCTTTATCCTTCTTGAGCTTCTTGGATTTGTAAGTCATTTTTCAAAACTTTTGGGATGTTCTTGCCACTATTTGTTCAGATATTTTTTCTGTTCTCACTTTCTTTTTCTGGGACACCAATCGCACACGTGTTAAACTGTTTGATACTATTCCACAGGTTCTTGACCCTCTGTTCATTTCTTCTTAATATTTTTTTTCTCTCTTTGATAATTTCTACTGATCTGTCTCCAACCTCAATGAGTCTTTCTTCCACCATCTCAAGCCCCTCAGTGAATGACTCACTTTAGGTCTTGCATAATTCTAAAATTTCCATGTGCTTCTTTTTATGGTTTCCATTTCTCTGCTAAGATTCCTTATTTATTCACTCCTCATTTATTAGGACCTTTTCAAAAAAATTAATGGGTATATTTTTAATTCTTTGAATATATGTTATAAAACGTATATATTAACATATATATTTTAAAGTCTTTATCTACTAAGTCCAACATTTGGTCAATCTTAGAATCAGTTTCTTTTGACTGCTTTTATTTTTTATTGGGGAAGACATGATCCTGATTAGTATTTTTTTGTATGTCTAGCAATTTATGATTGACTACTGGACACTGAATTTTACACTGTAGATCCTCGAGATCAACACTGTTCAGCAGAACTTTCTGCACTGAGGGAAATGTTCTGCATTTGCACCATACAATATGGTGGCAACTATTGAACACTTGAGCATGACTAAAGAGCTGAATTTTAAATTTCATTTCATTTTCTTCAATTTAAGTTTAAATACTCACACATTTACCTCCAGAACTGCTCAACCTTTCTTACATTTGCCTCAATCTCAAACCCATAGTAGCCGGTATTTGGTAAGCCTTGGGTGGTTTGTACATGTATAGTCCAGCCCTCAGCCATGGACCCATGAAGGGCCTTGCCACTCATATACATAGAGCTCCAGGGATTTCTCCCTGCACAGATTCCAGCTATTTCAGTTGCCTTGAACTCTGATCCTTGCCTACTGTCCTTTGCTCAAATTTGGCTCTCTAGGCAGCTCACCTCATGCTCCCTTCTTCCAGGTGCTGACATCTTGTGCTGTTTCTTTTCCATTGTCTGAAAATGATTTTACCTCACATATATTGTCCAGTTCCCTAATTACATATAGAAGATGAGCTAGTCTGAAATCAGTTACTTGATCATGGTCAGGAGCCTAAGAGATTTCCTTTTAAGTAACAATTTGAAGAAGATGAAGAATATTTTGGGAGAAGACAGTTTCAGAGAGAGGGAAAACCAGTAAGAAGTGCTGTGAGACAGAGGCACACCTGACTTGTTAGTAGAACAGCAAGGAAGCAACTTGACTGGAGTACAGTGAGCAAAGGAGAGAGCAAGAAATAGGGCTAGAGAGGTTACAGCGTGGGAAAAGAACTGGTTTAGCCTAATAAGCCATTATGAGGATTCTGGCTTTTACTCTTGTGAAATGGAAGTCACTGAGAAGTTTGGGGCCCAAGAACTAATTTGTGTTAGCATGGGATCACACTGTCTATTGAGAACAGACCCCTAGGACAAACACAAGGGAACAAGGAAAAAGGCAGGAAATGTAATTGGAAGGCCATTGAAATACTCAATTGACTAAACTTGCAAATTAATTAAAATTCTATACTACACAAGTTTGATGGCTGGATTTTTATCAATTTTGTAGACTTTAGGGCTCGGCACTTTGTGCCTAAGTGTCTACAGCCAAGTTAGCTATATGACTTTAGGCAAGTGGCTTAAAATGTCTCTCTTTCTATAATAAGGAGATGATAATATCATACAAAGGATATTAAGACAATTAAATTAGATAATTCATGTACAGTTCTTTCAATGATGACTTATGTGTATTAAGTAAGTGCTCCATACATGAAAACTATTACTATCTGATAATTTGAATGTGTGATGATCATCTCTTCACAATAGACATTGGCTGAGGGGCGCCTGGGTGGCTCAGTCGTTAAGCATCTGCTTTCGGCTCAGGTCATGATCCCAGGGTCCTGGGATCGAGCCCCGCGTTGGGCTCCCTGCTCTGCGGGAAGCCTGCTTCTCCCTCTCCCACTCCCCCTGCTTGTGTTCCCTCTCTTGCTATGTCTCTCTCTGTCAAATAAATAAAATCTTAAAAAAAAAAGACATTGGCTGATCTCCCTGCTATGAATGAGAGGCATAGTTCTTGTCCTCAAGGCCTATTTGCAGCTCAATAAAGGAAACTAGCATGGAAACAATATCTTAAAACAACACTGAAGGAAATAAGAGCTAAGTAGAGATATACATTTCAACTCTTAAATAAGGGGGAAACCTATTCATTCCGTTGGGGGGATCTTTGAAGACTTCTGGGAGTAAATCAGTTAAGACTTTGAAGGATGAATGGGATGGGTACTCTGGAAAAGAATGGAATGTATATCACACACATGTGCTGCCTGGCCTATTTGAAAGTCACAGACCTACTGGGGATGATGTTCCATGCAAGTATGACTTCTGAAACTCATCCGAATTTTGGCCATGGTGAATGTATAAAGAGCTTCTTGGACTCAATGTGAAAAATAATGAGTTAGTAATGGCCATTACCTCCTTAAGCTCACACTCAGAATCAACCACATAAAATAAGATACAGTTACATTACAAATGAATGACTCTATCAACTTATTTTGGGAAATTAGATGACAAATGCAAGCAGAGTCTTATTGAACCAGAAGCATCTACCATTTATCTCTGTGAGAATTTAGGAAAGGTTCAAAAAAAATGCAAGCAGAGAGAACTCAGATGAGTCCTAAAATCCCCGTGCAGTAGCATTTGGGAAATGAATGATGACACATGGGTCACAGGAAGGTAATGGATACATTACTCAAAGGTTTTGATTAATTCATGGTGATCTCACATTTTATCTGGCCCAACATGTATCCAATTGAGCCTTTCTAGCATAGCCCACAGAGGAGAAAAATTTGATGACATAGGATCTAGTGGGCCAGCAGGGCCAGTCCCACACCAAACATAAGCTGCTTTGCTTTAGAGACACTTTTATAAAACTTAAGTCCACTTTTCACAGGGTTTAAAGCATATTTACCAACCTCTGGTGGCAAAGAGAATATCCATCTCTTTAATGGGATAAGAGCAGTGGGCAGGCTCAGCCGGGCTGTGAAGGAAACTTTGGGAATGCTTCCTGTTTATTTTGATTGAGAAAAGTCAGCTAAAAATTCATTAAGAACAGGCACAAAATATCTATCAAAAAAACACCATGCAGTCATCAAAAGAATGAGGCATGTTTGTATATTCTACTAAAGAATTAGCTCCCATATCCACAATTATGTGATAAAGTTAAGTCAGAATAATGTTTAAAGTATATGATCACTTGTATAAAAAGTGAAATATATATATATGCACAGACATAAAAGAGGTTTCCTCCAGTGAGGGGATCGAGGTGGAGGGGACTGATAAGAAGCAGGGGACTTATTTTTCAGTCTATCCTTCTGCGTCTTTTGATTTTAGTTCTATATATACCTAAATTCAGACAAGTTGTTTTCTTCAGTTGAAAAAATGAAAAAGTATAGGGGAAAAGAAAATGATACCCACAATTTAATTTTTAAAACAGCTAGAATAGGACCTTCCTTTTCTTATTTGCAAAAGGAGCCATAATCATGCCAGATGCTGGCTACCACAATGATAGTTTGAGAGATGATATTTAGGATATAATCCTCCTCTCTGATATTTGGGTCCCCCCTCTCTGATTGTCACCAGGGTCCCTGGGTATATTAGTTAACTAGAAATACTCTTTTAAAAAAAGGACCACAAAGTGAGTGGCTTAATAAGAGAAGTTTATTATCTCACAGTTCCGGAGCCTTAAAGTCTGAGATCAAGATGTCCACAGGGCTGGTTCCTTCTGAGAGCTCTGGGGAAGAAGCTGTGCCTCTCCCCTAACTTCCGGTGGTTTGCTGGCAATTCTTGGCATTTCTTGGCTTATAGAAGCCCTATCGCAATCTCCACCTTCATCTTCACAGGGCATTCTGCCTGTGTGCCTATGTGTCTCTTCGTCTAAATCTCTCCCTATTACCAGGACATTGTATTGGATTAGTCATCATGGATTAAGGGGTCCACCCTAATGACCTCACTTTAACTTAACTAATTACATCTGCAACAACCCTATTTCCAGATAAGGTCATATTCTGAGGCACTGGGGGTTTAGGACCTCAACATATGAATTTTGTGGGGGCACAATTCAACCCCCAACACCAAGTAACATTTCACTTATCCAGAATTAGATTGCTTACAGAGGGAAAGTATTTTGCAATGGGATGCATGTCCTCATATCCCAAATGGAGAAAGTGGATAAATGCTGAATGATCAAATACCTTAAAATTTTAGCATGTATTACACTCCTCTGAGGAAAGAGAGAGCCTAAACTTAGTTAACTAAGAATCACAGCTTCCACAGTCAGAGCAGGAAATCAACGAAAATAAGTTCAGATTTCTTCTCCTCCCTTCCTCCAGCCACACCAGCTAAGGGTATATTCACTCCATAATGTCTATTAAGCACCAATAGTAGTGTGTGACACCACCCTGGGAGCTGATCACAGAGGAGGACAGAGATCCTCTTGCCCTTCAGGTGGAGAAAAGAGATGCCTAATGTAATAATTACATTGCTGTGGAAAATGCTAGCATGAAGATATGAACAAGACAGAAAACCCCTAACTCTACCTAGAGATGCCAGGGAAGGCTTTCTGTGAGAAGTGACACAAGAGCTGACTCTTGAAGGTTGAGAGAGCAAATGATGTGGGTGAAGGCAGGGGGAGGGGAGAGTCTCAGGGGATGGGGTGCTCACATCAAGAGAGGCCCAAACAGACTTCGGGTGACCAGGATGGAGACGCAGGAGTTGGATTTGAACCTCGGGTGCAGACAAGCTTCTGAAGTGTCTTAATCTTCAGCCCAAGGATTTTGGACTCCTTTGTCCTACAGGAAACCCTGGAGGATTTAGGGGAGCCACTTGGTCAGATTTTCTTTCAGGAAGACCTTTAGGAGAGAGAATGAATTAAGGGTGGGAGAGATTAAAGAGAGGGTGCCATGCAAGGAGAATTTTCTAGGTGAGAAAAAAATGAGCAATAAACTGGTAGTGGCGACAGGAATAGAACACATAGGGAATACTCACTTTCCCCTCTTTGCATGCATTCATTTTCTTAACATTTTGTATTAATTTTTCAGATTATAAGTTAGTACATGCTCAATGTAAATAATTTAGAAAAAATTATAAATGCACATGGAATAAAATTAAAATGATCCATGGGCCACCTGGGTGACTCAGTTAAGTGTCCGACTCTTGATTTCAGCTCAAGTCTTGATCTCTGAGTTGTGAGTTCAAGTCCCACGTTGGGCTCCATGCTGGGTATAGAGCCTACCTAAAAATAAATTAATTAATTAAATAAAATGATCCTTTATTCCACTCCAAGAGTAAGCATTATTATTTTTAGGTGCATATGCAATTAGGCTCTTTTCAATATATATATATATACACATATATGTAGTCATTTACTCAAACTATTTTATAACCTGCTTTTTCCACTTTATAGATCATATGTCTCTATTTCATTAACTTTGTACAACTTGATTTCTAATCGATATGCCATATTTATTTAGCCAGATTCAAAAACTGTTAGAGAATTCTAAATAGGAGCAGGGGGTGACTGATTAGCTGATGGGGTATGAGGGAAAGGAGGAAAACTGGGCAACCCCAACTTTTGAGCTAAAACCTTTCTCTCCTTGGCCATCTGCTCGTCGTTATGACCCGAAATGAAGGTTATGTCATCTGAAAAAGACATGGTGAAAGGGTATGTGACTATATGTTCCATTCAATCTCAACGACAGTGAACATAATCACCGCTCAGGGCATGCAGACACAGCCCCATGTTCAGAAACTGCCAGAGCATTCATTAAAGTGGATAAAATGGCCTGCAATGAAATCCTCAAAGGATGTGAGAGATAAAGCAAATGTATTCCTAAACACAGCTGCGGGCTGCCCAAATCCCAGCGGCACTTGATGAGCAATCTCAGAGAGAAGATAGTGGAGACAGCCTTCTCTGCCAGGAGGGAAAACCTCTCCAGGCTGTGTGGCCCTGGCCCTGCCTCTGCACCTGTCACTCACCTGATGTCTTCCCCACATCCTGGGAGCATTTGTTTGTCTTAGCACTCCCTTGGGCTATCCACAGCAAGATGAGGTGGAGGAGGAGTGGTTCTTTCCAAGACAGGCATTTATATAGGTAAGATACCGTAAGTCCAATGGAGGTGAATAATAAAGCTTATTCATTCCTGAAGAATGAAAAGGGGAGGTGTTGGGAAATAAACAGACTAATTAATCAGGCACTTCAGGTTAGGTTCAGTTTGCTTTCCATTATCTAATGCAACTCCTACACTCCTGAGCGGCTTTAGAAAAGGTTTCTAGTTGAAGTACAACTTGTGTCTTTTGAAGGATTGGGAGCTGAAAAACATCCCTCTTCTAATCTCATGGATGGAACATAATGTATTCTGTCACTTTCTTTCTTTCTTTCTTTTTTTTTTTTTTGTTCATGGACCAAGCCTCAGAACAAAATATAATAATCTCTTCTCTTGCATTTGAGGTAAACTTTGGGAAGGAAAACCCTCCCTCCTTTCTCCCTCTACCCCTTCCCTTTTCCTTCCTTCCTTCCTTCCTTCCTTCTTTGCCTGAAGTGTATAAATTGTTTCTGTTCTTACTTTCTCTTTTCATTTGTCTTAAGGGAAGCGATGGGGTTTACACTATATCCTTAACTATGTGGAGCTAATATAGGGACCTATTAACTGCTTTAATAGTATCTACTCTGCCGAAGAGAAAATGCGGAATGGGATGCACTTATGTTGGAAAAGTCTCTATCATTTCCAATTTACTGAAACTCACCCATTCCGTCTATTGACCTGCTACCTTTGTGCCTGACACGGGGCTAGGCATTGGGAAAGCAAGGATGATTGCACTGTAGCACCACCCCCTGGCCTTCGGGATCTCACAGTTAAGTTTGGGGGGGTAATTTCAATAAGACATGGTGTGTGCTACAATGAAGTTAAACACAGACTGCACAAGATAATCTAATTCAAGATTGTCAAGGTTGGTTTCACAGAGAAGATGCATACATTTCTGAGGGAATAGCATGTGTGAGGGCACGAAGTTATAAGAGAACATGGAGTATTTGGAGAACGGGAAAGTGTGACGGGAGCAAAGGTGAGAGTGTACATGTGGACAGAGAGACCTTCTCCCCATCCTGGAGGTTATAGAGAACACTGATGAATTGTAAGGATTTTAAGAAGGGGGATGATATGGTCAAATTCCTACTCAGTGAAGTATTCCTTGAACCAGTGTCCACTGAACCACTCCATATAAGTGTCATCATCTCGCTTAGCTAAAACCTGGAAGTCTGATTAGAAATACCACCCCACAGGTCTGGTGATAGAAACACAAAGGTAACTCAGGGCTTACAAGCCTGGGATGAACAAAGATCAAGGACATTTCATAGATCTTGTTGCTCTGCTTTTTCTCTTAGGGCAAACACACATTAAAAAGACCCTCATGTGCTGCTCACTATTACCAACATTTTCTGTATTCATCTTCTATCTTTCATCCTAAATGCTCATGAAAGACATGTTGCTTCTGGTCCAAACGTGGGCCAGTGACAAAACTTTTCATGTTTGTTGACCCAATAATCAGCCATTACACTCTAAAGACTTAGAGGGGATCAGTTTAAAAACAGCTATTAGTGCATTTGGACAGCAGTCCCCCGCCCCATATGTCTGGGCTTGCTGCTGCCACAGGGAAGCTCCCACTTCTACCCAGGGAGGTGTTGTGTTTCTCAGGCTGTTCCAGCATTAATGCATAAAACCTGCTTGTGTCAACTGTGGTTTAATTGCAAACTCAGTCATGAGGTTTAGCAAGCATGGCCATGGGAGATAAACCCAAAGACTTGTGGCAGGATCGGTCCAGTGTTCCATTTTGGAGAATGGCGCAGGCGTCATGATGGGAAAGAGATGAGCCCCTCTGTCTGCTTATCTCAAGAAATTAGCTTTAAACATCCTAGTCTTCTTTAATCAAGGATTCATTATGGAACTGCCATTTTATATTTAAACATCTTTTGAGCTCTTTATCTCTGCCGCATTTGGCATTGGGATGAATAACTCTTAAATCACCACCCCCCCAATACTGCCACTACTATACTATACTAAGTAATTGCCATATAATGAATGTCTGTGTGCCCCCTCCATTCATATGATGAAGGCTAACCCCCAATGCAGCGGTATTAGGAGGTGGACCATTAGAAGGCGATTGGGTCATGTCAGTGGAGCCCTCATGAATGGAAGTAGTGCTCCTATAAAAGATTCCAGAGCACTCCCCTGTCCTTTACAGCATGTAAGGACACAGTGGGAATATGTCCATGAACCAGGAAGAGGGCTCTCACCAGACACCAAATCTGCCTTGATCTTGGACTTCCCAGCCTCCAGGACTGAGAAATACAGCATTTTTGTTATAGCTACCCCCAATGGACTAAGAAATTAATACTGAGAAGTGGGGTGCTGCTAGAACAAATACCCAAACATGTGGAAGCACTGGAAGCAGGTGATGGGCAGATGGGAGAAGAGCTTTGGGGTTCATGCTAGAAAAAGCAAACATTGCCATGAATGGGCCGTTAAGGGTGATTCTGGCCAGGGCTCAGAAAGAAAAGAGAATTGCAGAGAAGGCCTCCATCTTCTTAGAGGATACATCAGTAACCCTGGGCAGAATGTCAGCAGAAACGTGGTCAGTAAAGGCCATTCTGATGAGGTCTCAGATGGAAATGAGGAATATGTTATTGGAAACTGGAAGAAAGGCCGTCCTTGTTACAAACTGGCGAAGGACTTGGCTGAATTGTGTTCAGGTTCTAGTGTAATGGAAGGTCGTATGAGGGAGTGATGAAATTCAACATTAGCGAAAGCTATTTCTTTTTTTTTTTTTTAAGGTTTTATTTATTTATTTGACAAAGAGCGAGACAGCGAGAGAGGGAACACAAGCAGGGGCAGTGGGAGAGGGAGAAGCAGGCCTCCTGCTGAGCAGGGACCCCGATGTGGGGCTCTGTCCCAGGACCCCAGGATCATGACCTGAACCGAAGGCAGACGCTTAACTGACTGAGCCACCCAGGTGTCCCAGCAGAAGCTATTTCTAAGCAAAGTGTGGAAGGCGCAGCTTGGCTCCTCCCAACTGCTTATAGTAAAATTCAGGAAGAGAAAAAAAAAAAAGTAAAGATGAGATTGTTAAGCAAAAAGAAAATAGGACTTAGAGATTTAGGAAACTCTCAGTCTATTTCTATTGCAAAAAACGAGAACACTGGAAGAGTGGCCAAGCAACGATTTGAGGAAGTTAGTATAGATCAGCCATCTCAACAGAAGCCACGTCTGTTCTCTAAGACAATGAAAGGATGACCCTGAAGGCAAGTCAGAGGTCATCAGGGATCCCACTCCTACCACAGGCCTGGGGGGCAGAGGGATTTCAGAGAGACCACCACCTCTCTGGTCCAGGTGAGGCAGGAAGCCCCCACCCAGTACTTCAGTGATGGGGGTCCCCACAGAGAGTCCCCTGCTTGGGCTGCATCCAGTCGAATGTGGCATGGACAGGGTCACTTGGAAGGGAACTGTGATGGAGCAGGGCTTGGCCGAGAACTATGGAAGGGGCAGACATGGAGCCCTAGCCAAGAGCCACTGAGGGGCTGCTGTCCCACTGAGCCATGGGGTGATGTTGCCACCCCAGTGGGCTGAAAATCAGAACACTGACCCAAAGAGTATTATCTTTGAGGCTTAAGGTTCAAGGTAGTTTGCCCTATTAGATTTGGGGCTTTCCTGGTACCTGACACTACTTTCTTCTTTGCTCTTTCTCCTTAGGAAAGGTGAAGTCTGTCCTATGCCTGCCCTACCACACTGTATTTTGTAGGCACATGACTTGTCTGATTTCACAGATTCACAGCTGGAGAGGAATCTGGCTCACGATGAATTATACTTTGAGTCTCACCTATATCTGATTTAGATGATCATTAGGTAATACTTTGGACTTTAGACTTCTGAATTGCTGCTGGAATAAGTCAAGACTTTGGGGCTATTGTCACAAAATAAAGGCATTTTGTATGCAAGAGGATATGAATTTCAGGGGGACGGGACAGAATGCTGAAGACTGAAGGTTTGCATCCTCTCTTCCCCAACCCTGCCCCAATTTGTATATTGAAACCTAATCCCCAGTGTGATGGTATTTGGAGATGGAGCCTTTGAATGTTGTTAAGTCATGGGATGAAGCCCTCATGAATGAGATTAGTGCCCTTATAAAGGAGAGCCCTTCCTTCATGTGAGGACATAGCAAGAAGACGTCTATGAATCAAAAAGAGGTTCTTGTCAAACACCAAATCTGCATGCCAGTCAGTACCTTGATCTTGGACTTCCCAACCTCATACTCCCAGAAGTATGAGAAATAATTTTTCAATTGTTTGCAAACACCCAGTCTATGGTATTTTTGTTATTTTTAAAAAATATTTTATTTATATATTTGAGAGAGAGAGAGAACACGAACAGGGGGAGGGGGAAAGGGAGAAGCAGACTCCCCACTGAGCAGGGAGCTCGACAGGGGGCTCCATCCCATGATCTCCATCCTGGGATCATGACCTGAGCTGAAGGCAGACGCTAATCGACTGAACCACCCAGGCATCCCAGGTATTTTTGTTATAATAACCTGAATGAACTAAGATAAAAAAAACTTCCGTTCACTGTCCTAAATTTACCTACCTTTCCCCTCCACACCCTTCTCACCTCTGCTAGGCTCAGACCAACTAGAGATCTGAGAACAAGTCAATGCTCACAGCTATCTATTCTCTGGGTCATGCATCTCTCTCAACTTCTGTCTTTCTGAACAGAAGAATTCTTGGGGCTTTTTAGCTCTTCTTATACCAAAATTCCCACATCTCTGATATAATTTTGGAGGACTTACTCTTTCAATTCGATCTCCATTGTTCGCCATGGGAATCACCAAAGTTGATGCCACCAGGAACTCCAGTTTGAGCCCTACTGAACCTTTAGGAAGAGAAGGTTTGGTTTAGTCCAGTTATTATTTTTCTCCGATCTCTAGAAATATGGATAGATGTAACTTACCAAGTGAGGTTGGTGACTTCTCTAGAAATATTTACAGTGAGCATACAATATCCTATCTTTGCAAATCTGTATAAAAAGCTAGCTATTCAATGGGTTATATAAAAATAGGCCTTCAAACCCATCCCCCAAAACTGCCAGATTAACAAGGAGGCACTTACTTGCTTGGGGCAGCAGCATAAATCAGAACAAGTGGCTTTGATGGATTTATCCAGAATTTTATAATCAGATCAAAGGGGAAAAAAACCATTTTGTGTTCTGTGGTTAAGTATTGCTTTTATTTGGGCTTCCATATGGGAGGGGGCACCATAATATTTCAGTGCTCGGAGACTTGGCCAAAGCACTAAAGGCACATGGAGGAGAAAGAAACAGGCTTGTCTTTGTCATATACTTTGTCTTGTCTGCTGCCCTGTGGCTCTGGTTTCCACACATGTGTCTGAATGGGAACTCTGAGTATTTATCTTCTGTTGACAACAGAATTTAGATGATTAAAGTAAGCAAAGGTTGCTATTGCTACCTCTAGCCCATGACGTTACATCCTCCAGGTTACTCTAGATATCTCCCCCAAGCCTGCTGCTCAGTCTCATGGTGTCCTTCCTTCCGGTCAGAGCGCTCAGCACTCTGGGTTCCTGTCAGAACTTCTTCCAAATGCATTAGTCATATTAAATCAGCATCAGGTCTTTTCATAAGTGAAAGGTCATTTCCTTTCAGGGTAATGTCATATCAATATGGGTCAAAGTCTTAGCTAAAGAAGGAGTGCCCAACTGTGGAATTTTAATTATAAACAAGCAGAGTAGATAACTGGCTAGGGCAGGCTATCTCAGTGCTTCTAAGCTTCCATTTATGGACTTGCACTGTCTAGGATAGTAGTCATTAACTCTATGGGATGATTACAATTTAATTAATTAAAATTAAATAAAATTTAAAATTCAATTCCTTAGTTCCACTGGCCACATTTCAAGTGCTAAATAACCACATGTGTCTCATGGCTACCATATTGGACAGTGAAGATATTAAACATTCCTATTATCCCAAAAGTTCCATTGGATAGCGCAAGTGTAGACAATTACTTTCTTGGCCTATGCAGAGGTGGTCTACTCCTGCCCTAATGCAGGATTTCTCAACTTTGACACTACTGACATTGTAGACTGGATCCTTGTTTATTATGGGGGGCCATCCCTGGCATTGTAGGGTATTTAGATGGCCTCTATCCCCTACATGCTAATAAAACCTCTCTCCCACTTGTTGCCATCAAAAATGTGTCAAGACATTGACAAATGTCCCCTAAAGGACAGAACTGCTCCCAGTTGAGAATTACTGCATTAAAGCTGGCTGATGCTTTGGGGTGGGGGAGACATCTGTAAGCACTCTTTTTTTTTTTTTAAAGATTTTATTTATTTATTTGAGAGAGAGCATGAGAGGGGGGAGGGTCGGGAGGGTCAGAGGGAGAAGCAGACTCCCAGCCGAGCAGGGAGCCCGATGCGGGACTCGATCCAGGGACTCCAGGATCATGACCTGAGCCGAAGGCAGTGGCTTAACCAACTGAGCCACCCAGGTGCCCCATCTGTAAGCACTCTTGTGAGCAAGATAGGTTCAGGAAGTTGTGAGTTCTTAGAGGGTGGGGACTCTGCAGGGGGCAAGCCATGCACATTTCAAGTGCTCTTGAAATATTATAGATGAGAAGAATGTCAGAGTGACGTTTATAGCCAAGAAAGATATTCTTCCCCTGGTCTCGAGAATTCCCTTAATGCTAAATTGTCATGTGTGTCAAAGCCCTAAAGAACTGCAGGGAGGGCTATAAATCCAAAGGAAGGCAGAGAAAAGGCCCAAGGGACAGATTATGGGTGAGTTAACTTATTCCAGCAAAGGTGAATGGGGTTGCCCCCCGGCTTCACTCTGAGATTTTCAGCCTGGTGTGCTAAGCCCCCTTTTCCCATAGTGGCCATTCATGCACTAAATGGCCATTACTGCCTCATCAGCAGCTTGACAGCTGTAAATTCTAATCCCAGGCTGGGTCTCTCTTCCCAGGACCAAAATCATAAAGATGTTTGCCCTCACACAGGTCTCTGACATGCGCGAGGCCACATGTACGTATTTGTCTTAGGGCCTCTTGAGACCATAGCACTTCTCTCTGACCCAGGCAAGGCTGTCCATGGTGTGCATAGCTCCTGACCATGACATCATGCTTGTACCTCATCATGGAATTCTGAAGCAAGACTCTAGAGGTGGAATCCAAAGATTAGTGGAATTAAAGGTCTTAAACAAGCAAATGTTTTTCATTATTTGAGATACTAAGGAAGCCAAATTCTGAAATATTTATGGCCACAGCCTCCTTTGGGTGTTGTCAATGACCTCTTTCCTTTTAAGAGGCATCTCCTAGAGAGGGAGCCCTTGGCCTGCTCCCCCTGGGGCCACTAACTCATGGTAAAGCTGAATCTACCATTCCATGGGAAGACTGGTGAAAAGTTTATTTGCTACACACGTCTTGCTGAAATGAATGGAACCCAACTCAGGAGAAGTCCAGGTTTACCATAGAAGACAAAGCAGAGACAAAGTTCTGTTATGTCAGCTGCATACTTGCAGTTTACATTTAGCTCAAGTTGTTTTTCTGTTTTGAGGGACAATGTCAATCATCTCACAAATAAATGAAGACAGTTAATTATTCAACAATTCTGTTGACATTGAGAGAAAAGAAAAACCACCCCATAAAATACTTCATATACTTTATCTTGGGGTGAGGATGAGTTGGGGTGACTTCTGCTCTTGGCTTTTATCCAGGGGCTATCAAATTAACCTGCGGCATCTGGAAATTCTGCCCAATGGTCTGGCACCATAGAAAGTTGTCTGGTGTGACTGGAGCCCTCTTACAGGGTCTAATAATTCTTTATATATAAGAATTCAAAACCCATTCTGTGTTTCTCAGTGGGGATGCTTTTAACACTTTGGGTGGGATGACTCTTCCTCATGCGAGTGATCTCACGGCTCATAGCAGGACATTTAGCATTCCCAGATTCAGGGCACAGAATGCTAATGCTGTCTGCCTTCGGTTACTGTCACAACCAAACACTTCTTAACACACTCATTTTCCAGCATCAGCTGGTGGGTGGTTCTGCCACCACTGAGCGCACTGCAAGAAATTGAGGCCCGGAGATACTAAGTGACTTGCTGCAGGTTAGACAGACAGTTAGTGGCCCAGAACTGTGGTGGCCACACCATACCAGGACAGTCTCTATCTGTGCCTGTTGTCCCAGGACACTTATCCATAGTAATCCCTCTCACTCTCAAAAAACTCCCAGTTCAGATAATAAATGAGATTGTCACCCTGCCTAAAGCTCAAGTCTCCTACCCGTCAATTCATTCCTTTTCCCCCTATACAACCCTTCCTCTTTCTCTCTTTTTTTGTGGTTCTCATAAACCTTTCCTCCTATCTTATTCCATTTCTTATGTTCTTGCAACCTAGTCATCCTTAAGTCCAGACTGCCTGAACTCAGGGACTCTTGGTTCCTGAATGGACAAGGAAGCAAGACACCTCAGAAATAGGATCAACTGGGCCCCAGGCAAGCCAGCAGTCTTGATCAAGCCATAGACAGCTACCCACGTGATCCCACATACTCAGTGACAAAACCTGGAAGGGGTGGGGGGAAGGGCGGGGAAGCTAGTGCATTTTTGTGATTTTTTTTTTTTTAAACAAATCCACACTGGATTGAAAAGAAATGCACTGTAAAACACCACCCATTAGACTACGTACATCCAGCATGTTCAGATAACTCAAACATGGTGTTCCTATTCTTTGGCAATACTTCGAAATACCCTTTTGAATAACAAAAGTTAAGTAGAATTGAGAAAGTGTTTCTCATAATAAAATAAATCCCTTTTCCTTGTCTGCCCCAGAGGGCCAAAAATACCAGGATCTGTAATTGGTGTATCAGCACCACTCTCAAGAATTTCTTATGTGCTGGAAACACATGATGAAATTTTGGTGAAGTCTGCCGCAAGCTGTAACCAGGAGCTGAGAGCAGCCTGGGTCTATAGCTCTGTTTGGTTTCTCTTTTGCCTTTAACTTACGCAGGAGCTAAATATTTGTGCAACAAGACCGTCTGATAACAAAGCTCAGGGGACTTGGGAGAAGCTAGTTAAAATGAAAATGGTTCCGAACAGAGTTGGAAGGTAAAAATGGCTTCCTTTTCATGTATGGCCACACTGTTTAATTAAGAGGCTGTTGTAGAGACAAGTCTTTCTAATGAGTACTCTTCCTGACAGCCTTGGAAATACCTATTCACCTACTTCATTCACTCCGTGGTGAACAATGCAGGCTCTGGTGCTAGCAAACCTGGGTCTGACTACGCTCTCTTCCTAGGGAGGCTGTGTGAGTTCAGGCAAGTGACTCAACCTCCCTAGGCCTCGGTTTCCCCAGTTATAAAAAGAGAGAATACCTACTAATTGTGTTGGTGTGAAGAGAACAATAACGCATGTCAAGTACTTAGCATAGCTCAGGGCTCACACGAGCCATTATGGTTATCTAATCAAACATTTTTTAGACCAATCACGTGCCAAGTGTTGCACAAGGTGGAGGGACTTCAAGAATTAATAAAATAAAGATTCTGACTCAATATAATCTAAGGGTGCTGGGTGGTAAATATACTTACATTGGGACATTATGTGCATTGGGAAGAGAGGCTATTTGCATTTGTGTTGAATTTTGAAGCATAGGTAAAAATTTTCCAGGCAGAGAAGGTGAAAAGGCATTCCAAGATTGCTCAAGTAACCATGTACCTAGATGAGTAGAAAAAGATGATGACTTTTTTAAAAAGTATAATTAACATACAGTGTTATATTAGTTCCAGGTGTACAATACAGTGGTTCAGCAGTTGTATACATTTCTCAGTGCTCATCATGACCAGTGTATTCTTAATCCCCTTTATCTATTTCACCCATCCCCCCACCCACCTCCCCTCTGGCAACCCATCAGTTTGTTTTCTGTATTTAAGAGTCTGTTTCTTGTCTCTTTTTTGTTTGTTTTGTTTCTTAAATTCCACATATGAGTAAAATCATAGCATATCTGTCTTTCTCTGTCTTGTTTCACTTAGCATTATACTCTCTAGCTCCATCCATGTTGTTGCAAATGGCAAGGTTTCATTTTTTATGGCTGAATAATATTCCATTGTATATATACCACCTCTTCTTTATCCATGCATCTATCAATGAATTAGTGTTTTCATTTTCTTGGGTAAATATCAAATAGTGGAATGACTGGATGATCTGGTAGTTCTATTTTTAATTTTTTGAAGAACCTCCATGCTGTTGTCAGCAGTGACTGCAGAGTTTGCATTCTGACCAAACTTGCACAAGGGTTCCTTTTTCTCCACATCCTCACCAACACCTGTTGTTTCTTGTGTTGTCGATTTTAGCCAGTCTGGCAGGTGTGGAGTGATATCTCGTTGTGGTTTTGATTTGCATTTCCCTGATGATGAGCAATGTTGAGTATCTTTGCACATGTCCGTTGGCCATCTGTACATCTTCTTTGGAGAAATGTCTATTCAGGTCCTCTGCCTGTTTTTAATCAGATTATTAGTTCTTGGTGTATTGAGTTGTAGAAGTTCTTTATACATTTTGGATAATAACCACTTATAAGAGATACCATTTGCAAATATCTTCTCCCATTCTGTAGGTTACCTTTTTGTTTTGTGTATAGTTTCTTTCACTGTGCAAAAGCTTTTTATTTTGATGTAGTTCCAATAGTTTATTTTTGCTTTTGTTTCCCTTGTCAGTGGAGAAAGATCTAGAAAAATGTTTCTATGGCTGATGTCAAAGAAATTACTGCCTATGTTTTCTTCTAGGAATTTTATGATTTCAAGTATCACATTTAGGTCTTTAATCCATTTCGAGTTTATTTTTGTGGATGGCATAAGAAAGTGGTCCAGTTTCATTCTTTTGCATGTTGCTGTCCACTTTTCCCAACACCTTTTGTTGAACAGACTTTTTCCCATTGTATAAACTTTTTTTGGTTCCAGACAAATTTTCACAGAATAGATTATGATTAATTTAAAAAGGTAAAATGAAGCCCATTGTTTGTAAGTTTTATTCTCCTCTCTTCCAAAGCAAGAAGAGCTGGCGACATTGTGGCATTTAGAGGCTTGGTTGGTCAAAAGAGCACATTTCCCTGAGGTCTGAGCTATCCAGTTTTCTCTCCTCCGGGTCTCAGCCAGATCTGCCCAGAGCATTGCTTGGTGGTGGAGTGGCCTGTGATAGACCATTTCTCCAAAGTGCTTTCCAAATTCCCTCTGACTAGCATGGAATGATTTTTGTATCAAAAGTTTGGTATAAACCTCAGAAACCAGCATATATAGAGGACTCCTTTGGGCATATCCATAGTTGGCTTTCCTACCCCACAACCTGATCACAGGCTACCACTGACACCTCACAAAAACCATGGCCTTGGCAGAGATACTCATAGAGCTGGGAACGACAGGTGAGCTTGTCCACAGCATACTCAAATGCCTGGGTGGCTCAGCCGGTTGAGTGTCTGACTTTGGCTGGGGTCATGGTCTCAAGGTCCTGGGATAGAGCCCTGCATCGGGCTCTGTGCTCAGCAGGGAGTCTGCTTGTCCCGTTGTCCCTCTGCCCCTCCCCCCACTCATGTTCTCGCTCTCTCCCCCTCTTAAAAAAAAAGTGTCTCAGCTGGCGAGGTCCCAGGTTTCAGGAGATGTAGAGAAGTTGCTTTAGGTTGAATAAAACTGATTGTTTTGGAAATCTCCCCAGGAAAAAGTGGTAAGGCAGTAGGACCATGAAGGTGAGGAGCAGGCAAAGGTGTGCTACCAAAGCTGTAGAGTGGGTAGCTTCGTAACCCACAGGGGAGCCAGGAGTCAGTGTAGGCCCCCTTCCAAAGCTGTCCTGGAGGGGTAACACAGGAGCTGCAGTATTTATACTTCTGAATCTGTCAGCCATTGGTTCAGCACTACTCCCAGGGAACATCCATTCCCAGGCACCACCTGCTCTCTGCACACACAGGCTAATGGATTCCTACAGCCTGAACACGGTCCACCAACAAAGAGACACTGGTTCTGGCCTTAGGAAATAGGAGCGTACATGCATAAATCAGTGCAAAATGAAAACATAGGCTCTCTTCTTTTTAAAAAGCAAGAGAAAGGTGCCATTAGAGGTACTAAAATAAAAGCTTTTTTCCTTTCATCCACAGTCTCTCTCTTCACTTGTCATGGCTTGTTTTTTTTTGTTTTGTTTTGTTTTTTTAATTTGCTATTTCATGCCACTCTAAGTAAAGGAAAATTTAAATTTTAAATTATTAGCATGAATCTTACCTTTCATCTCTACATTGTGTGGTGCTGGTTTTAAATGCAAATATAAGAGCATTTAACTCATATGCTAATCACCAAAATTACACAATTTGCATATTTTGTTCTTACCATAATAGTGGAAAAGCTGCACAACACTAACTCAGCTGCTTTTATGTCATTTCTTGATCATGCACATTGTACTACCTTTGGTTTAAACATGAGTAAGGAAAGATGGAAAGGAAAGGAGCTAGTGGTTGATTAGTACAGAGAAGCAGCATGAGTAAGAGAGGACAAAGGGTTTCTTGGTCGTTGGTGTTTCTTAGCATGCCATCCCTTTCTTTCTGTGTTGGAAGCAAGTTTTGGTTCAGAAGGAAAGCATGGTCTCTGGGGGCCATCAGTGTCCCTCCCCCGCCCCAGCTTACCCAGTGGTAGACAAAACACACTTACTTCATATTTGCTTTGAATCCCCACGAACTGCCACACATTGTGGGTCCATTGGAATCCTGTTTTCATGGCGAATGCTCTACAAGAATGGAATGGTGAGAAAAAGCAGACATGCATATATTGTATGCATCTTTTTTTGCTCTTGTGCATGCTCTGTTGTCGCATCAGATTTCATTTACAAAATACAAGTTCAAAGAAGAAACTATTAAGGATTTTAAGGGGCACCAAGGTGGCTCAGTTTGTTAAGCATCTGCCTTCAGCTCAGGTCATGATCACATGGTCCTGGGATCAAGCCCCACACTGGGCTCTGTGCTCAGTGGGAGCCTGCTTCTCTCTCCATCTGCTTGTCAGTCTGCCTGCTTGTGCTCTCTCTCTCTCTTTCAAATAAAAGAGGAAGGGAAAAATGAAGGGAGGGAAATCGGAGGGGTAGACGAACCATGAGAGACTATGGACTCTGAGAAACAAACTGAGGGTTTTAGAGGGGAAGGTGGTGGAGGAATGTGTTAGTCCGGTGATGGGTATTAAGGAGGGCACGTATTGCATGGAGCACTGTGTGTTATACGCAAACAATGAATCATGGAACACTACATCAAAAACTAATGATGTACTGTATGGTGACTAACGTAACATAATAAAATAAAAAATAAAATCTTTTTTTTTTTAGATTTTATTTATTTTTTTGACAGAGAGAGACGCAGCGAGAGCAGGAACACAAGCAGGGGGAGTGGGAGAGGGAGAAGAAGGCTTCCACCAGAGCAGGGAGCCCGATGTGGGACTCGATCCCAGCATCCTGGGATCATGACCTGAGCCGAAGGCAGACGCTTAACGAATGAGCCACCCAGGCGCCCATAAATAAAATCTTTTAAAAAATAATTTTAATATGGTGACAGCAGAGCCTTTAAGCCCAGCCTGGGGTCCTGATGATGACCCTGCAAGCAGGAAGGCAGCATTCATAAAAATGCTAAAGAAATCCCAGGGGACATGGGTGGAGCAGGGAGAAAAGAAACCTAGGAAGTCAGGCTGGTGCAGGAAGAGTCCAGGACAACCAAAGAGATTGGTTCCCAGAGGTTATAGCCCGAGAGCACAAGCCATGTCAGGAAAGAAGAGACACAAGAGACAGGGGATCAAGTGGAGGGAATAAAGCCAGAGAGCTGGTTAACCAAGACACTAAACTGGAAGCACTGGGAGAAGTCCATGGAACGAAGCCAAGGATCACATAGGGGAGCAAGATACTAGAAAAGGGTTAGCATAAACCAACAGCCATTTGGATCTGATCACATCCCTGAATCCTGAGTGCCACCATGGCATCCCTCTAAGGCTGGCAGGTACTTCTCCTGGGCCTGCACTGGGGTCCTTACAGGGGCAAACCCAGTCGGACAGCATGGCCTTCCAGTGGTTTCTCAATGCTCTAACCTCCTGATAAGGAACAAAACTACTGCCAGGAGTTGAGGTAGTCTCCTCCCTCTCCTGTAGAGAGCAACACCTTCTCCTTCTCCAAAGCTCTAGGAATGCTTTACCTAGTCATTTCATTGTGGAAATGAGCAGGAAACTGACTCTGTTGAACATGAGACATGGGAAGGGGTTAATGGTGACCTGACAGCTTGCAGGACACTGGGTCCCATCATACATCATAAGACTTTGCAAGACAGCAGCAAGAGGCTGTCACTCGGGAGGTGTTTAACTGCCTGGAGGCCTCCTTCTGTCACCCTTGACTCAGTCTTCTGCTTCAACTTAGAGCAGAGTTTCTAAACTGGGGCACTATTAACATTTGGAGCCAGATCATTCTCTGTGTGAGAAACTGTCCTATGCCCCATGAGGCGGTTAGCATCATCCCTGGCCTCTGCCCACTGGATACAAGTAGTATCTCCCAGTTGTGACAATCAAAAATGTCTGCAGAGGGCGCCTGGGTGGCTCAGTTGGTTAAGCGACTGCCTTCGGCTCAGGTCATGATCCTAGAGTGTCGGGATCAAGTCCCACATCGGGCTCCCTGCTCGGCGGGGAGTCTGCTTCTCCCTCTCCCACTCCCCCCTCTTGTGCTCTCTCTCTCTCTCTCTCTCACTCTCTCTCTCAAATTAAAAAAAAAAAATCTAAAAAATGTCTGCAGACATTGGCCTGTGTGCCCTGGGGGACATAATTGTCCTGGTGAGTCAGCGATTGAGAGCACATGGCCCCTGCTGAGGAACACGCCTGTAAAGACACCCTATGCTCTTAGCTGACTTATTCCACTTTTATATTAGCCTGTAGCTGCTTTTCTGAAAGTGTCTATGTATCACCTCGTCTTCCTGATAACACGATATCCTCCACTCCTGGGTTTGTTAGTAGGGCCTTACCAGGTAGTAAAGCCACTTAGTGGGTAAATCTCCTTATTCTGAGTCCATCCAAAAGGGGTTACATGAGCCTCTGAAAATTGCTGCAAAACATACCCATCTCAAGGTCTACAAAGATTGCTTGAGCTCACCATGCCTTTTCTCTCTCTTAGGCAAGAGCTCAGTATTTGACAGCCTTGTCATATGTCTTATCTCATTTAATCCTCAAACAGAAAAAAATATAACTTCTATAAAATAACATATCCATTTTTACAGATGGGGAAATGAGGCTGGCGGTTAGTAAGTAACTTGCCCAAAACCATCCCAGTAGTAAATGGATTTGAACTCCAGCTTTTTGGCTGCTAATCTAAGACCCTTTCATTTCTACCAATGCCTTTTAACTTTAGTGTCCACAAGAATCACCTGGAATGGGGGGCGGGAGGGAGGTTGTGAACAGTGCAGGTTCCCAGACGTCCCCCATACAGACTCAACAGATAGCTCTAGAACAGGCCCCAAGAATCAGGATTTTAAACAGGTGTTTCCAGTGATTCTAATGCAGGTGGTCTAAATCCTTGGCCTTCCCTGGAATCTTTGCCTACCCTGGCTAGATCATGAAAAGCCTGGATCAGCCCCCAAGTTGGGTATCTGCATACTTTAACTTTCAAATAGTCTGGGAAAACAAAGGGTACAAGACATCTCAGTATGATGTGTTTCCAGGAAAAAAGTGTTAGCAAACCATAAGAAGAATAATATTTGGAAGGCTCAGTTCTCATTAGAATTCAGCAAATGCTCCAGAAGATCTCCTGAGGTTCATATCTAGTGTAAGGGGGGAGAAAATGGCCGACGAAGGTTAGAGTTTCAGACTCAAATTCCTCCCAGCTCCCTGGAGAGACCCAAAAGAAAACCTGCAGAGAAACATAAAACGCTGCTCATAGTGCCTGCCATTTGTTTGCAAGCAATTGTATGTCTGCCCTACAAACCTCAACTGGGTTCATGGTACTTTAAAATCACTCTCTGTGATGCAACCTACCCAGCTATGCCCCCACAGTGGACATGGAGAAGTCGGTGCCTCTGAGTCATGACTTCAGTGGTCACTCTTCTCTGCTCAAAACATTGCTGCTGGTGCCTTTGGCTTTTCTTTGGTGAGCTGCAGCTTCAGGAAAGAGCCAGAGTCAATTCCTCCACAGTAGCCCTGACTCTGGCACAGCTGTTTTCTTTAATTATCCTCCCATGAGCCCAGCTCTTCCAGAAAGCCAAACCCTATTCACCATGTGCCTCCAATCCTATGGATGATTCAGAAGACAGACTGTCAACTCACCAAGAGCTCATATCCAGGAGGAGCAAGGTTCAGGAAAGACAGGTCTACTATTGGTGGAGTGTACACACCCTTTGTCCTTGGGAGGCGGGGTGCTGGGAACATGTTTTCTGTCGCTGTGTCATCGGTCACTGCATGTATTGTAATCACAGAGCTGGCTGCACACGGAGACCACATGTAACCTGAGGGCCAACATTCCAAGTGGTCTTCCCCTGTGCAAGGTTTTCCTCTTTGACAGGGAAGGAACCTGAGCAGCATTCCATGAGTATGATCTGTGCCCTGTGAAGGGCAGCTTAAAAGCTGACTTACCTTTGAGAATAGGCTCCCTCTCTTTCTCTCTCAGGGGTCATAGCACCTGAGCCCGCCACCTCATCACTGGAAAGATGGTCTCTGCTTGGGGGAGGATGTGCTTCACCTGTGCAGCAGCAGAACCAGATGAAGCAATGTCATGAGGGTCCTCTCCCTTTTGTCCTAACTTCATGCTCACTGAGCGACCACCACCTTCCAGGCTTACCCTGACACCTGGAAGGGGCTGCCCGGAATCACACTCTGGTTCTTAGAAGATTTCCTCACTGAGTTTAATACAGGTCCCTCTGTAGGTATAAGCCATGAGAGTGGGCAGGCCAGACGGGAACATTTGGAAGATCAGCACAAATCCGTATTTTCTGTTAGAAACAGGAAGCCAAAGTCCTTCTGATGGCAGAGCAGTACACATCCTCTGGTGTCTCATCTGTGGAATCTGGGGCAGCAGTGTAGGACTGGATATATCCATCTGTTAAGAACAGACATGGTGGCAAAGTCCCGAGGTGGATGCCATGCTTGGAACCTGGAGTCAGGGGCATCTGACCAGCTCTTGGAGGAAGGGGTGTTTGCTTGTCATTTCCTTGAGATGATGGGACAAATGGGCCTTTCCCACCTGTGCATTAAACCTTGGAAGCCAGAGCTTCCACTCCTGCAGGCCAGTCCCCGGGGACCAGCTTGAAGAATTTGGTGAAAGAAAAACACAGGACACCCAGTTAAGGTTGAATTTCAGGTAACCAATGAATAATTCTGAGCATAGTTTGTAGTATATATTTTTGGTATATAAATTATTTGTTGTTTATCTGAAATTCAACTCTAACTAGATATCCTGTACTTTATCTGCCAACACTACCTGGGGCAGTCCCAGATAAACTTGTACATTCTTTTCTTTGGGCCCCATCATAGGTAATGAGGCTGAGAAACCCACTCCTTTATGAACATCTCTTTTAGAGGAAATCGCAAATTAAGGTTTCTATACCTCAGTGTGTGTTTTGAGTCACTGTTTTCTCTTTCTCTCTCAGACACAGTGGCATTTTAAGCCTGTCCTCCCTGGCCAAACACGGAGGAATAGTAGACTTTATCCACAGGTAAGGAATTTCCAGTCTCATTCCTATAATGTTTCAGAGTTTTGAGTTCCTCTCGTCTGTCAATGGAAAGGCTATTGTTTAAGGTGGATGTAGCCGGAGATGGTGGAGATTCTAGGTCTGCCATGATTCTTGACCTTGGGGGGATAATGGGGAGTGATGAGGAAGGAAGCCACAAAACCACGATGCTATGGCCAAAGCCAGGCCCTGTCCCTAAGTGTCAGAGGTTTGGTTTTTTTCTTTCTTTCTTTCTTTTCTTTTTCTTTCTTTCTTTTTTTTTTTTTTTTTTTTTTTTTTTTTTTTTTTTTTTTTTTTTTTTGCTCTAGGAAAAACAGTTCCAAATATTTTCTTTACTGAGTAAGAATAACCAGCTAAGAGTCTGATGAAATAAACGTTCGTCTCTGTTGATAGCCATTGACTGTCTTCCCTCTCTCCCTCCTCCACCTCCTCCTCTCTTTTGTATAGTTGACAATACATAGTATAGCATTTTTTGAAACCTCGTAAGAAGTATGCACTTAAAGTGTTCTTCCTACTTGCATCTCCCATCTAAGCTGCCCTCTTCCCTGCACCCCTTCCACACACACATCCATACGCACAAGTAAACCACTGGCATTAACTTATTCCTTCTCTTCCCACAGTTTTTTTCAATGTGTACACACACAGGCAAATTTGAAGAGATGTCATCATCCCCCAAATGATAACCTGTGAAACCCACTGGTCTGCACCTTGCTTTTTTCACTTACCATCATGCATAAACACCTTGTTCATTTTCTTATGTCATAATACCTCAATTGTGTAGGTTCACATAATTTACTCAACCATTTCTCCATCAACACAAATTCGGATTGTTTCGGATATTTTGCTCTTACCGACAATGCTTTACCAAGTACCCTTGTCCTAGGTCTTTTTGTACCCATCCAAGGATATCTGTATACATTTTTTTGTACAAGTGTACCTGCAGCATAAATTCCTGCAAACGGCATTGTTGGGAATGATACAGACCGTGTAACCCTGACAGATTTAGACAAGTTGACTCTCATAAATATGGCACTAACCACACTCCACCAATAAGAGGATATCTCTCCGTTGCCACCAGCTGCTGAGGCTTTCCTGGGATAAGGAAGGGGTGAGAGAGTATGCGTGGGTCTTAATAAGAACACTGAGTTCCCCCACTGCACTGTCCATGACTGTTATCATCGAAATTCTTAAACTTCAGTTTTGTTTTTTTTAATTTATTTATTTGAGAGAAAGAGAGATCATGAGTGGGGGAAGGGGCAGAGGGAGAGGGAGAAACAGGTTCTCCACTGATCAGGGAGCCCGACATGGGGCTCGATTCCAGGACCCCGAGATCATGACCTGAGCCACCCAGGCACCCCTTGAGTTTTCATTACACAACCCAAGGAGGGAGTATTTTTATTTTATTTTAACAGAATAAATGGGGACTTTTTTGGCTGCAAGGATTAAAATACAGGTCATCTCCAGCATGGTGTGAGGTGGCAGGGGCTAGTGGGAGAGGAAGGGAGGTGGTCATTTTAAGGACAAGGCTAGCACTCAATGCCAGAGGCAGAAATGCAGCCATGCTTCCAAGTTCACACGTGGAGAGGGGCTGTGTGAGTGACTCAATGTGTGGGTGTGGGTGTGTGGGTGTGTATGTGAGTATGTGTGGGTGTGTGTATGAGTGTGTGTGGGTGTGTGAGTGGCTCAGTGTGTGTGTGTGTGTGTGTGTGTGTGTGTGTGAAGGACTTTGAGTCTAAACTTGGTTCAGGTGCTCATCCCAGGTCCAGACAGCCGTGAACTTTATAAAGCATTACTGTGTTGTCCAAACTGAAATCTGGAACCTACCGCTGTCAGTGAGTGGGACAACCAAGGGCATCTTTCTGAGCTGGGGAGATGTTTCAAATGGACTCTGGTACAACCACAGATAAAATGGCTTATCACCACCACTTTAATACTGTAACAGAAAAGATTGTAAAAAATAGAGCAAAAACAAAATACATTCTACATGCTCAATAAGTCATTTAAATCACCTTAGTGGTTTCTGAGGTTATCCCATCACTGGGTCAGAAATAAACTGGGTATGAGCTGGGCAAATTCTCACCTCTGCCTCAGCTTCTATTCATCAAACAGTTTCCTAAAACCTGGGTTATCAAAGAAGATCTTTAGAGTAAAACAAACAAAAAAATTTTTTTGACATTTTTTTAAAACAATTGAGAGTATCAACAAACAAACAAACAAACAAAAATAACCAGATTTCAGGACTGACCTATAGAGCATATTTCAAAGTGATATGTAATGTCACTTAAGAAAAGTGAGCTGTTTCTCTTTTCAACCTAAAGATAAAATGGCCAGGGAGAAAGCAGCCAAGTCTCTGAGTAATCTTACTGAAGGTTCAATTTTCTAAGTATGACCTTATGCTAGCAACAGCTCCTAAGTAACAAGAAAACAAGCCAAGCTAGGAAGTCCTGCTTTTATGAGACAAAACCTCCAAGACAGCAAAGTCTGAAGGCTAATTCTAGTTACATAATGTTGATGAGTCATCAATGCCATCAGATATTACAGACAGACAGACAGTTACCACACTCTCCCTACGTTTTTAAAGCACGTAGGCTCTCGTGGACTCGTTCATCCCACACTTTTCTTTCATTCTCCCTTCCTTCCTTACTTCCAATTTTTTTTTCTTTTCTTTCATTCTGTACTGTATTAGTCAGGGTCCTCCATAGAAACAGAAGTAATAGCATATATATATATATATGGAAGTGGCTCATATAAATATGGAGATGCGCAAGTCCTAAAGTCTGCCGTACTGTGCTGTATTTATTGAAAAAAAATCCACACATAAGGGGGTGCGCCTGGGTGGTTCAGTCAGTTAAGCAGCCAACTCTTGATTTGGCTCAGGTCATGATCTCAGGGTCCTGAGATCGAGCCCCTTGGAGTGGTCAGCACGGAGTCAGCGCGGAGTCTGCTTGAGATTTTCTCTCTCCTCCCTCTGCCCCTTCCCCCATTCGCGCACACGCTCTCTCTCTCTCAAATAAATAAATACATCTTAAAAAAATATTGCACATAAGTGAAACTGTACAGTTAAAACCCGTGTTGTTCAAGCATCAACTATATATATAACTGCTTACAGATTTTCTCCCCATTTGACATTCCCCACGTGAAACTGGAACCTAACACGTCACATTAAATTCATCATTTTCTCACCAACTTAATTCTTAATTTTGTCTTTCTCAGAAGGATACTATCATCCACCCAATCTTCTCCTCTTCTATCTGCAAAACATTTATTATAAACACTTCCTCTCCCACACCTTCTAGTTCCAATCGGATATTATACTTTATCCACCAACTTGCTGAATAGCCACTTGCTCTCGTCTTCATCGTTTCTGTCATGGGCTTAATCCAAACCCTCGCATTTCTCATCTGGATTCTGGCACAGCTTTGTAATCGATTTCTCGGCATCTCCATGGCAGGTACCTTTCCAATTCATCCACTAGATTCAGTGTGATTTTTCTGACAAAGAAATGTGATCGAGTTACTTCCCAGTCAAAACCTTTCAAAGTCTTCCCCGTTGCCTTGAGGATAAAGTGGGATGAAAATGTCACTGGTCCAGTGGTGAGACAGTGAGTTAAGATGGGGGCAACTGAGATGTGGCCGGGTGGGGGAAAAAGGGGAGTAGGAGAGCTAAGGAGCTCAAAAGGACAAGACCCCGTCACCGATGAGATGTGGGCAGTGAGAATAAATGAAGCACTGAGCAAAACCTCTCCATTTCTGACGTGGATGATTGAGTAAATCACTGTCACATTCCCCGAGACTGGGGACAGAGACCGTTCTTTCTTCGTGACAAGTTGTATTACCTGGGTGGGGCACCACGTCTGGGGAAGCCCGCCTTCAGGAAGCCTGAAGGTTTGGGTGGAGATGAGTCAGAGTCTGGTAAAGAAGAAGAAATAAAAATTAATACCAGATGGGGAACAAAGGCAGGTGAGAGTCCCTGTAAACAGTCAGCGTCCAGGAACTCCCCAGGAGAGGAAGGTGCAGCAAACAATGTCCTCTCTTCTGCTAAGAGATTGCTGAAAATTTGCTGGCAAAGACCAGGAAAAGAATCAGGGCCACAAGCTCAGCAAGACAATACCTAAACACAGAAGGGTTTTAAGGACTTACAACTTTGACTTCCACCCTTGCTTATTTCATGATTATTGCCATGCCCTTTTTCTTGGTCAGGGTTTTGGCTGTCGTTTGGAATATCTTGATGTTTGTAGAAAATTCTAAAACATGGATGGTTTCATTCCTATGCCCCCAGGGTGCACGTCTGGATGTGCACTTGGATGAACAGACAACCCAGCTCATCTCACTCTCTTTACTGAGTCCTACCCATTTCCAACAAAGGGAAGGCTTGTTTTGTAGATCTCTAAAACATACCTGAGAGTTTCCACCTCACTTAAAAGTCAATCCCTTCCAGGGATCATTCTGAAAGAACCGAGGTCCCTTGAAAAGCTATATCCCAACAACATTTAAACTGCTTCAATTGAGCCAAACCACCCAATTTAGCCAAATTCAAGTGTGTCCGATGCATTAGGGTATTAAATCCCCTACAAATTCTTCTTTGGCATGGCCTGACGAGATCAATGGTATTTATTTACTGCTTTTACACAAATGGAAAAATATATATACCACAATGAAAAAGAAGTTTCATAGGTAACCTGGTTAGAATCCTGAATGGGGCCCAAGAGGAGGCTGAGGGACACAATCCTTCTTCCAAAGCACAGTGAAGAATTTGACTTTTTGCTCTGCAAGCAGGTGGCTGATGGACTGTTTTATGAAGGGTTTAATTAACTCTGTCTTTCTTAGTTACCTACCAAAATCCCAGTGTGGTAGAAGGCCTCTATCGGCTGGCAAGCAACATCTTAGCAAGGCTCCACAGCCCAGGGAAATACAATTCCCAAGGAAGACAACTTAGTAAGCATGTAAGCGTGTAGTTTCAAGGGGCCTCTATTCCAGGGGCTGTCAGTGACCAGACAGGGGACAGCCAGTGTGAGCCGCTGAGGGCAGTGGTCCCAGGCCTAGAACTGTCCTTAGCGTGGAACCATAAAGGGGCACCCAGCTGGCTTTAACCCCTGTTTTGCCCCTCCTTCTCCTGCTCTCCTCCTCTGGGGGAGTATTGCCCAGCCCCTGATGAGGGTCTTTCTGACACCTTTGACCATAAATCTGATCTAGGTCAGGCTCCATTCCTTAAGACACGCCCCAGGTTGTGAAAGTGTAACATCCCTGATGTGCACAACGGATAAATGCTTAGCTTCTGGGCCTTTTAATTAAATAGCCCTGCAATTTCAGCATCCCCTCCAAGGCCTTAACTCGAAGTCACAGTGAAGTGGAAACATCACCGAGTGTGACAGGGTCAGAGACAGACTGAGAGACAGAGACAGAGAAAGAAAGACACTATTTTTGGTGAATAATGCCTTTACTGGTGTCCCACCAATTATATATCCAGGTGATAACCTATATGAGATATGGAATTGAGGACACGATTTTGTCTGACCCTTCATCTTCCACAGGATGAAACTGGGACCGAGAAATGTCCGAGAGGACATTGTTTGCTGCACCTTCCTTTCCTGGGGAGTTCCTGGACGCTGACTGAGTTGCCCCAAGTCACATACCTGGGACTAGGACCCAGGTCTCCTGATTTCCAGGGCACTTCCTGCCATGAACATTGCCAGCTGCATATGGCAGACTGGGAGACAGAGAAGGTTGGAGAACCTGGTTTATCCTACTAGCTACCCAGATCCTTTCCCATCAAGGATCCCATTAGGGGTCCTTAAAAATAAGGATCAGAGACCAACTAGAAAAATATCCAGGGAGAAATAAGAAAAATGCAGGCTCAGTGGTCCACTGGTCTCTGTGTAGGAAATGCAATGATTTGCCAGGAAACCAGGAACCTAGACAGACTATTCTGAGGAGGCCATAGAGCTGTGTTCCACTGTGCTTATCCCATCCCACAGATAACTGTCCCACAAGCAGAAACCGTGCCATTTTACCCACGCCTCGCTCAAGAGCACTGCCCCCTCTTAATCTGTGTTTGTGGATTCCACCCCCCCACCCCTTCCCTTAGAAAGAAGTTCTATTTCTTTCCTATCACCAAGAATTCTCACAGACCTTCAGGGAGTCTCATTCAGTAAGGACTTACTGAGCACCTGCTATGTACCAGGCACTGAGCTAGGTCCTGCAGAAACAAAGATGGAGCAGCCACAGTGATTCTCCTCAAGAGCTCATCATCGGAAGGTCCCCATTCATGTACAAGTATTCACTTGCACATGGTCTCAGAGCCCCAGGTGGACAGTAAGCATATTTCTAAACCCCAAATTCCAACATATGGTGCCCCAAGAAAAACTACTTTTCTAATTTGTGAATGTTTTATAGGAGCGTCTTTAAAGGGCTTAAAAATTAAATTGCATTAGTCAGTCTTTTATCAAATCTCCTTCACAGAAAAAAAAATTTTATTAAATAGGGCTTTTTTGAGAAAAATTTGTGCAATATGTTCATCAAACCCATATGCTTTCACCTACAAAATCTTATAATCATAGTCTATTGCGGTTAGAAAGGATCAGAGATATCACCTAAGACAGGAGATTTAAATTTTGTATTTTATTTTTTAAACAGTGAAACGCATTTTTTTAAGCCAAATATTACCAAGAGTTCCAAATTGTAAACCTTTTAAAACTGGAACTGCTGTGGTCAAAGGAGAGGTGCGGAGCTCAGAACCACCCCCCCAACCTCCCTCTCCCGTCTGCCACCTCTGCTCCCACAGATTTTGGAACTGCCCACCCCAAAAATGACAATCCAATGACTCCCATGTCCCAAATGAGGAAAGTGAGATCCAGAGAGAGTATGACTTCATTTTAACTGATTACATCTTCAGTGGCCCTATTTCCAAATAAGGTCACATTCTGAAATACGGGGAGCTAGGACTTTAACATAAGAACTTGGAGGGGGCGGGGACACAATCCAACCCCTACCACTGCTTCTTGCCCTGCTTGGATGAGGTTCTTGGCCAAGCTAAGGATGCTCCTGATACCAGGTTCATAAGGGAGAAACGTGAGCCTGCCTATTGGACAACTCCTGGGAAGAAGTGAGGAGAGAGAGGAGAGGAATGTGGAGAGATGTCCCTGAGTAGGCATTGAGACCAGGTAGAGGGATACACTTGGGCACAAGAGGAGACACTTCCTTTATTGGCACAAGGAGGCAGGAAGGAGAAAGGGATGAGTCTGGATGCTAAATGAATCTGCAGATGAGGAGGGAAGTCAAGGGAGTCCCTGTGAGGTGGCTCTAGCTTTGGTTCATGAAGCAAGAGGAGAGACTTGCCTATTGGGGCTGACAGTGGAGTTGGGAAGTACGGCTCAGTAGAGGGGCTGGCACTAAAACCAGGGACTTAAGGAGAGTGGAGAAAGTCTGAAACGGCCTGTGCATACTGGACAACAGCCAGCTCTGTCTAGAGTAGGCACCAATGCATCCTTACAGGAGAGGATCTATTATTAGAACAGAAAAATGGGAAAATAGGAGGGTGAGTGAACAGGGGAACAGAGAGGGACTGCCTGACCGTAACAAGGGCCAAGACGGCATTGGTGACCATAAGTACATAGTGGCACCATCTGCAGGGTGTGTGGGTTTTCCAGCAATGCTCCACAGCTGGGTGATTGATGTAGAGAAAGTAAACAGTTGGGTGCATTCAGAGCTGGACTTTGTCCGGGGGCGTGCATTAAAAGGACAAAGGCGCATGGAGGTTGAGGATATTAGCAAGAGGAAGGTGAAGTGAGAAAGCTCAGGGACCCAAGTAGGCTAAGAAGAAGGTGGGCAGTGAGGAGGTTATGCTCATTTCTGCAGAAGAGGCTTGTGCGTGCCCCTTGCTTTCTGTTGACCAGAGCACATGGCTATTGCTGCCTCCTGGAGAAACAGATGTTGCCAGATGTGGCGGCTAATGAGCTGCAAGCTGATAGCCTCCCCAAGCTAATCTTCCTCCACTAGGGTGGCCCCGACTGGCCCCAGCTAGGCAATTCAGCAATTTGTGCCCCATGCTGCCACAACTGTCAGAGTATGTCCTGGGGACACACATACCTCTATGAAAGGAAAAGGTCAATACCAACTGCATAGCTAGTGTGTTGATTCACACACACACACACACACACTCAAGTCAGTCTGCTAATCAGTGTTATTTTAAAATGTTGTATGGGCTAACCCTGTTGGTTTGGATTTTATTACTGTGACTCTTTCAAGACTGTAGATCTTCCCCTAGTTGCCATATTTCAAATGAAAACTATAGCTATTATTATAAATAATAATGTTATTATTAGTATATACTTCTACTGATGTTAGTGGCAGTCAATTTGAAACTCCTAAGTTCCTAGAATCACTTCGGTATCTTCATACACAAATCATGAGGAGAAAAAGAAAAAAAGAAAAACTTTTGAGTAGTGTACTAGAATATCCCTAGCACAGAATGGTTAAAACTAAAAAGAAATACCAGACATTGTCAGGAGCTATGGGATGTCTCATGCCCCGCTGGTGAGAATATAAATTAATACAACCACTTTGGAAAACAATTTGGTATTTTCCAGTAAAGTTGAAAAAATGTGTATCTATCATCCAGTAAATTCCATTCTTAGGTATATGAACAACAGAAATGGATAAAGATCTGTTGGATCATTCATAATGGCCTCATCCTGGATCATTCATAATGGCCTCATCCTGGAAACAACTCACTTGTCGCTCGACATTAAAATGGGTAGATATCGATACAATGGAATACTACATGGCAATAAAAATTGTAAACTATAGCTGTTGGCAACAACATGGATGAATTTCACGAGCATAATCCTGGGTGGAGGAACTTAACATAAAAGAATATATACTGTGTGATCTATTTATTCAGAGTTCAAAAACAGGGAAAAGCGACTCTAGCATACAGGAATGCAGATGTAAGGGGTAAAGTATAAAGAAAGGCATGGAGGGGATTACCATAATAGGATAGTTGCCTTTAAGCAGGCTCACCCCTAACATTTCTGGGGTTAAATGGAGAACAGCTTATCATAATCATAGGCTTAAATATTTTAAAGTAAATTAAACTAACACTATATTAAATAAAAGATGTTTTATCCTCTTACCTCGACAAATATATCTTCATGGCAACCTGGAAGGCACCGTTGGACCCTAGAATTCTTGGACTGCTTAGAGCTTCTCACTGGAATGTGTGGCGCAAGAGGAGGAGGCCCCCAGACTCCCACCGTCTCTTCCCACCCTCTGCCCCATCCCATACCTCAAGGGCCTTTGTGTCCATGTGTGTCCACCCACAGCCTCCTACAAATATCTGCTCCTAGGCCACCCCTTGGGCAGGTGGACCTGAAGAAGAGGCCGGGGAAGATCTGGAAGTGGACTCAGAATCATCTGGACAGGAAATCTAGAAGCCCACAAGCACAAGGCCCAACATAGGGCCCCCTGCATGGGACTCAAGGCAGTACTGCCTTTAAAGAAAGGGGCTGTTTTTGGAAGGGCAGCTGAAAAACTTCTGGGGTCCTAGTAGTATGCTGTGCCTTCACCTGGAAGGCAATTTATGACAACTGATTCAGCTCTACATTTGTTTTTTCTATGTGTGTTATATATCACAATAAAGAATTAATGGGGCACCAAGGTGGCTCAGTCTTAGGTTAAGCATCTGCCTTCAGCTCAGATCATGATCCCAGAGTCCTGGGATCAAGTCCAGCATCGGGCTCCCTGCTCCGTGGGGAGCCTGTTTCTCCCTCTGCCTCTGTCTCTGTCTTTAATGAATAAATAAATAAAATCTTTTAAAAAAGAATTAATGAAATCTATTATCTATCATCTATCTATCTACCTATCATCTATCATTCCTGGTACTGTCATTTATGGGATCCCCACAGACAAATCAGCTCTGAATGCTTTGCCTTTAAGCTCAGACACCTTGGGCAGTTAAAATGCCTCAAGGCATGAATACCTCATAGGGAAATGGACTGAATTCTGGAAACAGTAACTCTCACTGCTGGTTTTCTCCACCATGTGAGGCCCAGATACTTGGGTGAGCATGGACGGGTTCAGGCAGAGCAAATGAGTCATGGGCCTGTGTCCTCCTGCCTATAACCACTGCAAGTGCCTCAGAGGAAAATCCCCTTCTCCCCATCTTGACCAAGATTTTAAATACTGTGTTTATCAAACCGAAATTACAGGAAGCTATTCCATCCTAGCAGAAGTGAAAGGAGACCGACTCCCAATTACCCTCTGGAAAGCGGTTCTAAGAAGACCTCTCTTCCCCATAAGGGCAGCTGGATAAATTCATTACAGTTTGCTGAGCTTCTACTATGTGCCAGACACAATCCTTATTTTTCTGCTCCACGTTTTAAAACACCAGTTTGGTTTTGATTTCTCATTCTTGATAGGAAAAACACTTTTTTTTTTTTAAGATTTTATTTTATTCATTTGAGACACAGAGATACAGAGAGAGAGAGAGAAAGCATGAGCAGGGAGAGAGGCAGAGGCAGAGGGAGAAGCAGGCTCCTCGCTGAGCCAGAAGCCCGATGTGGGGCTCGATCCCAGGACCCTGGGATCCTGACCTGAGCTGAAGGCAAACGCTTAACCATCTGAGCCACCCAGGCGCCCCGGAAAAACACTTTCTTTTTACAAAGATTCAGATTCCTGGTTCGTGAAGAGATGTCTGTGCAGCCCATGTGGTTTAAATATCAGGATATTTTCTAAGAATATATATTTCAACAATGGTCCATAAAGATACACACACACACACACACACACACACACCCCATCCCAAAACTGAATATAGCTGTGAGATCATGAAAGGGAAGTGAAAAGCTGGCATGTACTAACCAACCAAAAGCCCAGTCCAGTTTTTATTTCCCGAAAAATAAATTTCTGGGCTTTGCATCTAAGCTATTTAAAAGCCACACTGCCAAAGCACCAGTTTTCCTCATTTTAGGGAAACAAGAAAAGCATATGACTGCAGAGTGTCTTTCTCAGGCCATTGATGAGAGGTAAATTCAGGCACATTTGGTGGCTTCAAAATGATAAAAGTAACAACATAAAAGGGGGATAAAGAAGCAGCGGGTGGAGGGGTGGAAAAACAAGTTAAATCAATGACAATGACAGGACTAAAATTGTAGACTATAGATAATGAAGGATCGCTCACTTCTACCATTCTGCCCCAATAAGAAGCACCTCGCAAATATCTACCCCACCCAGTTTACCTTCTCCCTCCTTCTGTGACCTCCCCAGATCCACTTCATATTCAAAGGCAAATTCAATCAGAGGACCTGTGATATTTTATGGAACTGTGTTTTTTTGGTTTGTCCTGTTAGACTGTGGGGTCGTTGAGAACAGGACCATATTTTCTGCATCTTTGCAATTCCAGGTCAACGCATAGTGAGAGTACCATAAATGCTTTCCTTGGTGGCATGATTGAATGAATGAATGAATGAAAGATGGATTCCATTCATGGGACTATGGATTTGGCTTTTCCAGGTGCTCTGATGCCATCCTTAAGTCATAAAAAGTGTCTCAGCTTCTGTCAGTGTTTACCCATTTACACATTTTAAACTTCTTTTCAGATTCAAGAAGCTGTGAATTCCATAATGTCACACACTGGCCTGAGAAGATCGTGTACTCTTTAAGCCAAGTTATGAAAAGAAAGAAGCTGGTCAGCAGACTGAGACGGGAATTGTCTTTTTCAAGATCCAGAGCTCCAACATTCCTTGGCATAACAGAAAGAAGCACCTGGGAAAATGTGGGCAACGGTGAGTAGTGATGGGAAAAACGTCCATTTCATCCTCTTCCCTTTTGTCCAGTTCAACCCAGACTCATTCCTTTGAAACAATAAACCAAACGGCATTCAACCCTCACTCAGGATTGTAACTAATATTTGGAATTAAAAGGCTGATTCCGGGCCACCCGATTTTGCTCTGGTAGGTGAATCTTTTGAGATGGATACGCTGATGCTCACAGGAAGTCCTCTTCCATTCAATCTCAGGGGAAGCAATCTTCTAGGACAAAGGTAGAATATTCCCCTTAGTATAATTAGTGCACAAGCAAGTCTGGAAGTTACACTCACTGAACTCTTCAGAAGCTGATCCCCTAGGTTAGATTAGCCAGTTCTCCGGTGCCTTGTTTCTCCATCTGCCAATCAGTATTAAACTGTTCCTTTTCCATTCAGCCGTTCCGCAAGAAAGTCAACTTGGCCTGAGATGGAGGTTAGGGTTAAAATGGTCCATTCTCCTAACCTTAGCATTCTCGAATGCAAGCCAATATTTCATTCCATTTGAGTCCCTGCAATGAACATTAGCACTGTGGTATTTCTTTTTTCTTTTTTTTTTTTTTAAAGATTTTATTTATTTGACAGAGAGAGAGACACAGCAAGAGAGGGAACACAAGCAGAGGGTCAGAGGGAGAAACAGGCTTCCCACAGAGCAGGGAGCCCGATGCGGGGCTCGATCCCAGGACCCTGGGATCATGACCTGAGCCGAAGGCAGACGCTTAACGACTGAGCCACCCAGGCACCCCAGCACTGTGGTATTTCAAATACATGTTGATTCTCAACTTTCGGTATTCTGGATCTGAAAACCAGACAATTCTACCACCTGAAATCTTTCATTTGCTTTAGAATCATCTATGTGGGTCCTTGGGATCGTTAATTCCATCACTTCTGATTGGGTTTTTCTTTTTTTTTTTATCATTATTGAACTGTATGTCAATATTACACGCACACACATACGCACTTGCGTGTAACTTCATACTAGACTAAATAGAATGGAAAAAACTGGCCATTATCAGTATCACCTAACAGCAAAAAGGAGCACTGGTCCTTGTCATCAGTCGTTTCTAGGGATACATCCCTCCTGCTGTTTGGGGGGCAGCATGCTGGTTAAAGATCCAGACCTGAAGCAATACTGCCTGATTTGAATCCCGGCCCTGCCACTCACAAGTAGTAGGACCTTGAACAAGTTATTTAACCTCTCTGTGCCTCAGTTTCTTCATCTATAAAATGGGGTGAGAAAAGCACCTCTTTGCAGGGGTTGTTGTGACGATGAAGCATGCAAATTGCTTATAATTGTTTTTGGCATATTCTAAACCCTCGATAGAGGCTTCCAGGGACACTTAGAGTCCTACAGCACATAGGAAGTAAAGTCTACGCAACTCAAAGAAATAACTCAAGGCAGAAGATGGGAGAAGCAGCGTGTAAGAAAAGGCCGAGGGAGAGATCGAGCCTTTAGGAATCTGGGTCAGGCTAGACTGAGTTGCTCTCCTGAGCCCCAGATGCTATGATTGTCTGGTTTGGGGAGCCGCAATGAAGACACCGTGAGCTCATGGCCAGAAACATCCTTTGGGGAAACCTTTGCTAACCTTATAAATACACTTAAAAGCAAGCCCTTTACCAAACAACTCATCAAGTGATAGCAAGCCCCAAGCTACCTGTGCAAACACTAACGTGGAGGGAAGGCGGAGAGTCCATGCGCACACCCGGAGGGCCATCGTGAGCTGCAGAGAGGCTGGGCAGTGGGCAGCCTTCCTTTGCGATTCTGTAGGAATCAGTGGTATGTTGGAGGCAGCTAATTCCAGCTCCCCAGAGCTGACTGCACTCGTCCTTCCCAGTGAGTTCATGTAGGTAACTCAACAGTGGCTGTGGTAGCAGTATTTACACCACAGAAATTGGCAGATGACAATTCAGGGTTTTTTCATTTGGCTTCACTGTCAGAGAGCTGGTAGGTAATTTCCCAATGCATCACTGACGATGGGGCTGGCTCAGAAAAACAAGAACGCTGAAAAAAAATCTTTTAAACTGCAAAAACCTTTTCTTTGGCATTCCTCCCTCCTCCCCTTTATACTCAGGCAGGAAGCTGGCAGTTGGACATGGTCTGTGATGGCTTATCTCAAGAAAGAACATCCAACCGGACTCTTGCTTCACAAATGGCCAAAATGTGTTGACTGACAGGACTTGCAAATTGTGTCCTTTTTTTCCCCATTAGATACAAGTTCATTGCAGGTCCAAAGTGGTCATCAAAGTGTATATTTACACCTGCCATAGGTTTGTGATGTCCTAAAAAGGGAGATACAACAAAGTGAAGGAATTCACATGCTCTTTTCTCAGCCCTTAAACAAATATGACCTATTTTAGGGAATATGAAAACTTTATGCGCTGAGTATTATTACCTTTCCTCCATATACTTCATGGATAATTTAACTCGTTCAGCTTTCCAGGTTATTCCTAGAGAGTAAAGATGAAAGAATAGGGACTGAAATGAAGAATATCTCTAAAGCTGCTTTTGTTAGTGTGCTGGGGCGGCCGTGACAGGTACTGCAGGCTGATGGCTCAAACAACAGGCATTTACCTTCTCACAGTTCTAGAGGCTGGAAGGTCAAGATCAAGGTGTGTCAGCAGGTATGGTTTCCCCTGAGGCTTGCAGATGGTTGCCTTCTTACTGTGTCCTCATGTGGTCTTTGCTCTGTGTCTGTATCCTAATGTCTTCTTGATATTAGGACACCAGTCATACTGGATTAGGGCCCACCCACATGACCTCATCTTACCTTGAATGCTCTTTTAAAGGCCCTATATCCAAACCAACTTCTAACATTCTGAGATACTGTGGGTTAGGACTTGAATGTATGGATTTGGAGGGGGACACAAATAAGCCCGTTACACCGCCCAAACATAACCATAATTTATCCACAAGGAAAATTCGATTTAACAACATCACAGGTCAAGTTCCCAGAGAAGCAGACTCTGGAGAGATGGAGATTGGCATGCAAGGGGTTACAGAAGGTGCTCTCAGGAATACCTATAAGCAACAAAGGCAGCAGGATGAGGCAGGAGGGGAGCTGGAGTACAGTACATAGTTAAGGCCCATGCTGACCACATACCCTTCTATGCATGGAGAGAGTTGTCTGGAATGGAAGTAAGGGCGCCAGGCCTTTATACCCCTTTCTGGACCAGTCATGGTGTGTGTGTGTGTGGGGGGGTGGTATGACATGCATGAAGAGGCTCTCTTCAGCTGAGGACAATCTCAGGAGGACCATTTGAGAGTGGCCCATCACTCAATCTTCGGAGATTGCTCAGTTCCAAATGGGGTCTCTGGTCAGTGCACTTCGCGTCCACAGTATAAGAGAGCAAAAGTTTTCCCAAGTGAATGAAAAGATTCATCTCTTCCTCGAAGATTCATCATCTCCTTAAGAAGTTTCTCATATAGACTATGGACTCTGAGAAACAAACTGAGGGTTTTAGAGGGGAGGGGGATGGGGGGTATTACTGGGGTAGCCCGGTGATGGGTATTAAGGAGGGCACGTACTGCATGGAGCACTGAATGTTATACGCAAACAATGAATCATGGAACACTACATCAAAAACTAATGATGTAATGTATGGTGACTAACATAACATAATAAAATTAAATTAAAAAAAATTCTCATAATATCTCTCAGTAGATTAAAGGGTGACATATTATGAACCCTAAAACATTTGGCCCAATTCTGGGTGCATAGAAAAAGCCCAGCAGAATAGTCAGGGAATGTGGCTTCGTGGGAAATGTATGCTGGTTGGAACCAAAGAGATCTGGGTTCAACTCTCTGCCTCAGTATTTACTAATATTTTTTACCGTCTCTGAACCTCCAGTTTCTCTTCTGCAAAATGAGGATAATTGTGCCAACTTTGTTAGACCACTGGAAAATTTTAAATAATATGTACTTAAGAGTGTCGGGCACAGGGGCGCCTGGGTGGCTCGGTCGTTAAGCGTCTGCCTTCGGCTCAGGTCATGATCCTGAGGTCCTGGGATCGAGCCCCGCATCGGGCTCCCTGCTTAGCGGGAAGCCTGCTTCTCCCTCTCCCGCTCCCCCTGCCTGTGTTCCCTCTCTATAGATAGATATCTCTCTCTGTCAAATAAATAAATAAAATCTTTAAAAAAAAAAAAAGAGATTGGGCACAATGCCTGACATAAAGAAGGCGTTCAAAAAAGCACGAATTTCCTTAAATAGTTAATTGGGGGTAACTAATTGCAAACCAGAAATAGAGGTATGATCTCCTAACCTGAAGGAAAATGTTTTTCATATTCTGGTGTGTTCAGAATCACCAGCAAAGATTCTCAAAACAGATTCCTGGACCCCATTCACTGTGAATCTAAATCAGGAGATCTAAGGTGAAGACCAGGAATGCATAATTTTAGCAAGCCCCATGGGGGTTTCTGATATCCAGAGAATCTGGAGACCCCCTGCTTGAGGCTGTGGGTGCTGTCTCAATAGGAATGGGGTCCAGTGCTTAGATGCCTGGGGACATTTCCGCTGTCCTCATTGTCATTAGTTCTGTGGATGTAGGTATACACATACCATAGACTTCTCCCATTGCATAAATACTATGCATTCCAACACGAAAACATGCATAAATTATGTCAGCTATAGAATCAAACCCATTCTCCTTTTCAAGATGTAGTTTTATTGAGGTATAAATCACAACTACAAGGCAATTTAGTGCAGACAGGAATTTTACTGGGGGATGCAGATCCCCCGAGCTTGTCTGGAAAATGGGAAGCATATCCAGAGATGAAGTGTCCTGCAGGTGTAAGAGCTGCTGTGCCCGCAAAGAAGCACCGTCTGGACAGAGATTTAACTTTCTCATTGAAATGAAGGAAAATTGAGTTCCCCTGGATGGGATTGCTGAAGGCTTTCTGTGTCTGATTATGGATCACAAAGCCCAGCTGTGCTGCAGAAATGTTACTGTTGAAAAGACACCTGACCAAGGTCCAGAAAGTAAACAGGAGCTGGAATGTAGAAAGTGACCCCTGAGCAGAGACGGGCTTTCACATCCTTACCAGATTTCCCCTGATCTAACGGGGGGCCATGTGGTTTTCCAGTGTCTTCTGTGGCTTTCCTTTCCCACAGAAAGAAGCCTCGTTTATTCTAAAATATGAAGCTTTAGGGGTTTCTTGAAAATGGTACTTTCACTCAGTAAAAATAAGTCAAGATGAAAACACTATCTGTGGGAATCCATTCAGAAAAAGGATTAAACTGAGAACATGAGAGAAACAGTCTATTTTTCCCCAAATGATCAGCAGCCACCCAGACCTGGTCAGTTTCCTTACAATTAAAAAAAAAGATTCTAGAAGCAGCACAATGAAAGTATTACAATCACCGAGAACGGACTCCCTGCTCAGCGGGGAGTCTGCTTCTCCCTCTCCCGCTCCCCCCTCTCGTGCTCACTCTCTCTCTCTCAAATAAATAAATAAAATCTTTAAAAAAAAAACAAAAAACAATCACCGAGAAGTCCAAGGTGACTCTGTACTCACCGTCTCCATACTAACACCACAAGTACAGGAATTGGTGAGCTTTTTCTGTCCTTAGACCTACTCTGAGTTCTTAGAGATGAAGGGGGTCTCTGTCCTCATTTCCTCACATATTGCCTTTATTCTCTTTTAAAAAATATTCCTCTGGGTTTGAGCAGGGCCTTGTAACACACACAGAGTCATTGTTACACTAAAGGAACCGTGCATCCCCTAACTTTAAGTATTACCCAGAGCCCCCTGCTCTTTCCCCTGGCCCACTTAGAGAAGCATCTTTGAGTACGGCGTCCAATTAAACAGTGGGTTTACATCTAGTGCTTCTTTGTTGTGTTCACATCTCTTTCTGACTCAGCCTTGTACTCTGCCATTCCTTAGAAACACAGAACTTTAGGCTGGAAGAACACATTAGTCAGGGTAACATTGCGGTGAGCTGCAGCAATGAGTAAGCCCTATAATATTGGCGTTGTAGCACAATACAGTTTCATTCTCACTCCTGTGACAGTCATTGGCTCTCTCAGGCAGCTTTCTTCAGGCATCTGGGCTTCTTCCACCATGTGGCCCCACCATCTCAGGGTCCTTCACTTCCAGCAGTATAGATAAAAAGAGAGAAGGTACGGGACATTTTAGCAAACAAGCCAGGAAAGTGGAGAATTGGTCAACCAGCATTCCACTGACCCAAAGAAGGCTGAGAAATGTTGACAAGTACAAAGATGCTAATAGTGTTTGTCTCAGAGAGTCCTTAGATGCCCCTTGCTTTCAGTCCCTTCAAGTGTTTTTCAGTTGAAGCAACTGAGACCCAGAGAACACCAGTTACACGGAGCTACAGTGACAGCTCAGTTCAGTGCTGGCCAAAAGGCCTCTTGCCCATTCCTAGTAATTCCAATTAATGTATAAAAAGTCTCGTAAGATCTCAAGATACAGTTGAAGCATTGTTTCTAGGACTTTCTATCCAGGACTCCAGGGTAAGAAGGACTATGACCACCCTGCTCCAAACCCCACAATTCCAGTGCAGTCTTCTCAGTCTGAGAGCTGGACAGATGAATGTTTCAAGGAGCAAGTCCCAGAAACAAGTCCCTGTAATGCTTCATTCAGAGGCCAAAAGTCACCTATTAAGGCTTGCATATTGTGCTTGATTCTGTCAAGATAGCTTATAGGGTGGAGACAGTTGATAAGGAGAGAAATTCTGGATGGTGTCAGCCTGGTTTGCAACCATCACATTGGCTCATGGAAAATACGTCTTGAAAGATTGTCCTCTTCACAGTTGAGTTCAAATGTGAGAAGAAACAGAGACTTCCAGAAAATAAGAATAAGGAAATGGGTGCAGGCAAGGATGGTCTCCTTGACAGGTTGAGAACACTAGTGGAAAAAACTGTGTGGGAATCTGGATGAATCTTTGCCACACATTTGACCATCTAGATCAATGTCTATTGAAAACGCAGTTACATACCTATTTTTTTTTTAATTCTGACTTTACCGTCACAAAGATTATATATCTGGATTTTTTGCCTGAATTTTAAATTTTTCACTCTGACATTGAGTCATTAAAAGCTGCATATTAGTTTTCTCAGTTTTAGGGAGGGAAAGGAAATAAAAATAATAATCTGTCACTTGGCTGGAAATTAAGGTGCTGATTTAATCTAAACATTTCTTTATTACATAAAATCAAATAACAATAATAATAATAATGGAATTTGGGGCACCTGGGTGGCTCAGTCAGTTAAACATCTGCCTCTTAATTTCGGCTCAGGCGTGATCTCAAGGTTGTGAGATCAAGACCCTCATCCGGCTCTGTGCTCAGCAGGGAGTCTGCTTGAGATTCTCTTCCTCTCCCTGTGCCCCTCCCCTGTTCACATGCTCTCTTTTCTCTTTCTCTTTCAAACAAATAAATAAATCTTAAAAATAATAATAGAATTAGATTTCTAGAGTTAGTGCCAAATTATATTATTCATTCAACCAAAACACAATGGCATTTCCTAGATTTACAGATCAGGTATTAAAAATAGTGCAAAAGGTAATTACATGTGCCTTTAGTTTTCAATCTTTCTACCTCATTCTCAGTTTTTCATGCTCAGTGCTCCTCCTTTAAAAAAAATTTTCATCTTTGTGAGTTGGGGAATATATTGTGCCCAAGTTATTAATAGTCATATTGTGCCCAAGTTATTAACAGTCATATTGAAGACCTGAGACGAATGGATTTGCTGAATCACATGCTAGTTTATGGCAAATCTTGGACTCAAATCAATGGTCAGCATGGTAAGCAAGAGAGACGGAGGCAGGCCGGTTAGGTATCTCCAAAAAACTTGGAAATAAGGCCACTCTCAGAGTTAAACTAGTAAAATGCATACAAACTAGTAAACCAGAATGGATATAATTAGCCAGTTTTAGAAGGAATCCAAGAAAACATCCTTCTATATATAAAATAAAAGTGTGTGAAAGCATCTCAAACCTAAGCCCCACTGATCTGGGGGTACAGTAATGAGGAGGGTGTACATGTGATTATAAGTTAGTAAGCAGAAAACTAAGTGGCTGCATTATGCCCGTTTGGAGGAAGACTATGTGAATGAAGGAGCTGGTTGGCCAAAAAATCAGTTAAAAGAACCAGAGGGTCATAGAGGCCCTCTGGATGGTACAGTCCATCAGCATGGAAGAATCTAAAGAAGACATGATCTTGGCACTGTTGGCCAAAGCATGATGGCTTCCTTGATGAGACAATCTCTGTTATGAGCAACAATCCTCAAGACATTGACAGTAACATTCTAAGATCAAATGGTCTAGAATTTGATCTTAGAATGATGAAATCCAAGCCTTTTTTTCTGATTCTGTAGACATCAAGCAACCCTGAGATAATGTGGCTCCTCATGACAGAGCTGCCTCAATGCTTTCCAGTCTATCTGCCAGTTGTATTTACTATTTTAAATTACTGTAATTGTATCTGATGCTGTGAGCTGGTTCCACCTTAAGCATGCCAACAAAATCACTTTTATTAACTTGACAGACCTTAGACCATGATCTCTTCTTCAAGGTAAAGACCACCTTATGGAGTGCACCTAGGCACAGTACTGTTACCTAGCAACAGCTTGGGCTTCACTCTGCACTTCTTGAACTGTAGTTGAACCGGCCCCATGCAATTTTGACTGAACCATATATAAAGTCAAGATCAGGATGTTCTAATCATATTACTGCCTTTAGTGATCTGAAAAACAATCGCCATACTGTAAGCCAGGGGCAGCCTGCGGAATAAAGGGATGGAAAGACCCTAAACTGTTTTAACAGGCTGTGTGCTGATTTTCAATTGTATCTGGGACCCCGCCACAGACAGTTTCATCAAAGATAACAAGTAGTTGACAGAGTAATGTTTTCCAGGTTTTTTCACACCTTATCCAATTGCAGTAATTGTTAGGTGATAAATACAGTGACAGCTCATTACCAAATTCAGCTTCCAGAAGCTGAAATGTTAGGTGGTACCTCTCACCTGCTGGGTGATAGGTTAGCATCTTACGCCTGTCCCTTCTCCACTCCCCACCCTACAATTCTGTCTGGAATCCTATGCACTCAAGGCATTAGATTTCACACAAAGCCTTTTGAAGTGAAAATAAACTCAGAAAGCTTTACTACAAAACCTCAGGAATATATAAAACTGCACATAGAGGACGGGGATGAAGGGAATAAAGAATATGGCTTAAGAACTTGAGAGCATTATCCCTAGTCTCTACAAGTTTTTCGATTAGTGTGTGTGCATGTGTGTGTGTGTCTGTCTGTCTGTCTCCCTGGTTACCTAGGGAAGGGTTTGTATACTCTTGTGCCCTCACACCGGCTTGTCATACACATACAATCCTATGTTCATGGACGTTAACTAACTTTATTGAGTATAATTGGCATACAATAAACTACACATATTTAAAGTGTGAGTTCAGATAATGTTGACATACATATAAACCTATAAAACCATCACCACAACCAAGATAACGAATATATCCACGATTCCCAAAAGTTTTCTCATGCTCCTTTATAATCCCACCTTTTGCCCCTTCCAACTCCCATCCCATCCCCAGGAAACCATCAATCTGCTTTCTGCCATTATATGTTAGTTTTCAGTTCCTAGAAATGTATGTAAATGAAACATACAGTATGTACCCTTTTTTTTCTCCTGGCTTCTTTTACTCAGCATAATTATTTTGATATTCATCCATGTTGTGGTGTGTATCAATAGTTCATCCCTTTTCACTGTTGCTGAGTAGTATGCCTTTGTATTAATGGACCACAGTGTGTTTATCCATTCACCTGTTGATAGTTACTTGGGTTATTCTGGGTTTGGAGCAATTAGAAATAAAGTTCTATGAACATTTGCATAAAAGTTTTAGTACAGACATCTGCTTTCTTTTCTCTTGGATAAATTCCTAGGATGGATGAGTAGGTCATATGGTAGATGTATGCCTAACTTTCTAAGAAACTGACAAACTGTTTTCCAAAGTGGTTGTACCATTTTATGTGTCCATCAGTAGTACATGAGCATTCCAGTTCCTCCACATCCCTGCCAGCACTAAGTATGGTTGGATTTTTCTATTAATTTTAGCCATCTAAATAGGTGGACAGTGATATCTTCCCATGGCTTTATCTAGCATCTTTTCGTGTGCTTATTCGACATCTGTAAGTCTTCTTTAATAAAATGACTATTCGTATATTTTGTCCATTCTTTTATTGGGTTGTTTTCTTATTATTGAGTGTTGAGAGTTTCTTATCTTTTCTAGATACAGTTACTTTGTCAGATGTATGTACTGTGAATATTTTCTTCCAGTCTCTAGTTTGTCTTTTCATTCTAATAACATGGTCTTTGGAAGAGCAGACATTTTTAATTTTAGTGTAGTCCTATTTATTAATTTTTTCTTTTATGGATCATGCTTTTCAGTGTGATAGCTAAGAAATCTCTGCCTAATCCAAGGTCACATTTTCTTCTATATTTTCTTCTAAAAATTTTACAGTTTTAGGTTTTACATTAATCTCTGACCCATTTTGAGTTAATATTATATGATAGAAGGTATGGATTGAAGTTCATTATTTTATATATGGATATCCAATTGCACCAACACTATTTGTTGGAGGGAACATGTTTCTGCACTAAATTTTCCTTGCACCTTTGTCAAAAATCAGTTGTCCACATATGTTATTTCTGTTCCCTTGATCTATCTTTAAGCCAATACCACACTGTCTTGATTTGCATAGCTTTCTAGTAAGTATTGAAGTCGGGTCTTCAAATTTTATTCTTCTTTTATAAGATTTTTTTCTCTTTCTTAATTTTGTTTTGTTTTGCCTTTGCTATTTTAGGTCCTTTGTGTTTCCATATGAAGTTTAGAATTAATTTGTCAATTTCTACAAAAAAGCTTACTGAGATTTTGATTGGGATGGTGCTCAATCTATAAATCAATCTGGGGAGAACTGACATCTTACCAATATTGAGTGTTCTGATTCATGAACACATTCTATCTCCCCACTTATTTAGACCTTCTTTCATTTTCTTCAGCAATGTTTTATAGTTTTCTGTAAGAACTGTAAGCATTTCTCAGTCACAAACCATCAAGGAGGATGACCAGTTTATTCAAGACTGACAAACTAAAGGCACCAGAGGCTTAAGCCCCAGTATTGTTTTACAGCAATACAATGCAGGAACTATAAAGAGGGGATGATAGTACCTATTTCCTAGAACTTCAAGCATTAAATGAGAGAGCACAGTATTCGATTTAATATAGCACAGGCTATCATTCAGAATGCCTGAGTTCAAATCCCAGCTCCACCACTTACAGCTGAGCAATCTTAGTGAATTCACAATCTCTCTAGAATTCAGCTTTTTGATCAGCAAAATGTAGAAAATACTAGTGCCTCCCTCACCAGGGTCCTCATGGGGGTCAAATGAGCTTGTTAAACACTTAGAAATATTCTTGTCACGTGATAAGCAACAAATAAATGTTAGCAGTGGGTATTGGTTTTATCATTAGTGGCACTTAGCATGGCATCTGCAACTGATAAAGGGTAGATTTAATTATTAGCTTATATAACAAACTAGGCTACTTGGTTAACACCTTCACATATGCTTCTCATCTGATTTGAATATCACAGGCTGACCTGAATTTGCTGGTAGGAGGTTTGTTCTTAAAAGACCTGACCCTGATACTAAACACAATTCCCCATTCTACTCTTTGGATGTCATATTTGAGAGTCTGCATCAGACACATCCATGCAAGATCTCAACATGATAGGCAAATCTCCCACAGTTAGGTTTACTATTGGCTTCCTTAATCTCTCTTCTACCCATTTTGAGATCTAAAAGTCTGGAAGAAGTTATATGAATCACTTTCTCTTATTGCTTGCCAAATCCTTAGAAAGCTGACTCCCTCGTGAAGAGGCATCTACTCGACCCATGGCTCTTGCTATAGGGCAAAGAAGTGTCCAGGGTACATATTGACTGGTTTTATGGTGTGATATGATTTCCAAACCCAGGAAGGCCCTGTGCACCTTTCATCACCTCCCAGCACTACCTTCCATACCTGTACACACACACACACACACACACACACACACAATCTCCCTTCAAGCTTGCTCACACAAGTTGCCTAACTGGAGACCCATTTCTATACTTGATGGCTTTGTTCCCTATAAAATTGCAAATTACTTTTGAAGAAAAAATAATCATGAGCTTATTCACGTATATAGGTGACAGTATAAAGTAATAGAAAGAGCCCCGGACCAGAAGAGTCAAGGTTTGTGTTCTAATCCTAACAGCCCTTCTTCCTTCTCTGTAACCTAAGATTCTACTTCAGCTCCCTGCTATATCATAAGGGGATGGTGGGATTTGAACCATTCATTCATCCAGCAAATCTTACCACTGCCAGATGTTGTTTTAAGCTCAGAAGACCCAGCAGTGAACAAAATAAAATCCCTGCTCCCACAGAGTTCATATGCAAGTCAGAGAGACAGATAATAAGCAGTAAACACATATGTAATCTATGGTCAAGGAGTGGTGAATTGAGACAATCAAAATAAAGCAGAGTAAAGAGACAAGAATGAAAAGGAATGCTAGTTTAGGTCGTGGTAAAGGAAGTTCTTTCGGAGGCAGTGACAGTTCAGCAGAGGCCTAAAGAAAGTGACTGATGTGACATGACGCTAGCTGGTGGAAGAACATTCCAGAATGGGGAGTGGTAAGTGTGAAGGTCATTTTACTTGGCACGTTTGAGGAAAATAAAGAATCCCATATGGTCGCAGTAAAGAGTTAGTTGGAGAGCAGTCTAGGGACCAATACATATGGGGCATTGGAGGCCAGCGTAATGACTTTGTAGTGTATGTGTTCTAAGTGACACAGGAAACCACTACAAGGTTTTGTGCAGGGGATTCACAAGGTCTGACTTCTTTTAGAATGCTCACTTGGGCTGATGTGCTCAGGACAGACTGTTGAGTGGCCAGAGGGGAAGCAGGAGGAGCCAGGAAGAGATGCTGCTCCCGTAAGGAGAAAGATAGATATTCATGGCTTAGACTAGAGTTGGAGAGGTGAAAGAGGTAAGAAACAAATATTTGGAACATAACATTAAAAATTAGATGTAGGGTAAGAGTTTCATGCCACGGAATAAGAAAAAGAGTAAAGGCTGACTCCAGTATTTTGGCCTGTACAAGAAGAGGATGTCATTAACTCAGATACAGAAGACTGGAGAGAAAGAAGGTTTTGAGAGGGCACACCAACAGTTTGTTTGGGACATTTAAGTTAGGGTTGTCCATTGGCTGTGCCAGAGGCAGGTCGAGTGGGAAGTTGCATACACAGGGCTGGACAGTCAGGGCTGGAGATTTACATCTGGAGTCATGAGTGTCCACATGGTAATGGAATTTATGGCACCAGGTAGGATCACCTGGGTGGTGACTCTTGCTAGAAAAGAGAAGAATTCCAACAAGAAAAGGAGGATCCAAACAAAAGATTCCAATTTATTAGTGAACTAAATGAGATGAGCACCTAGACAGTGTATTAAGGGTTCTTTGGGCTGCAGGCCAAGTACCAGAAACCTCAAATAAAATTAGCTTGACAATAAGAACATTTACAACGTAACATAATTCTGGAAGAAGAGTAGTTCTGAATTTGGTTAGTTCATTGGCTGAAAGATGTCATTGAGGATCAAGACCCCTTCATCTTTGGACTTTGCTATTCTCATAACAGCAAGATGGCTGCTGCCACTCCAGATGTCACACCCTTAGGTGGGATAAAAGGAATAACATTTATCGTCTCTTTTTTAAGAGGAAACTTTACCAGTAGGCTCCCTGCAGAATTCCCTTTTCAACTAAACCAGAATGGGTCACAGACTCATGCCTAAGCTAATCTTAGCTGGGAGGTGCACACCTGTGCCTACCAGAGCATCATAGAATCTGGGGGGTAGAAGAGACCTTGAAAGTCCATGTTTTCTCAATATCAAATCCTCATGACTTTGTACATTAGACAAGGTTCCAGTGAGAAATATAGGACCTACTCGAATTACCCTAATTTAACAGGAACTCAGAGGATTTGATGCCAGCACCAGCCATGAGTGAGGGCAGAACATAGCAAAACCACAGGGTAGTGCAGCAGTCCAGGCTAGTATGAGAGAGGCCTCCCTCACCACACCCAACAGGAGCTGAGACCTTTGGTCCAGGGGTACAGCCAGCCAGCCCACAGTGATGTTGCAAGATGAGGAATGCTAACAAATAAATGCTCTGACCTCACCTCCTTTCCCCCTCCAACTAGAAAACAGAGGTGAGACTCAGGCACACAGCAGAGAAGAGTGGAGAAGGTTCTGGAAGAACAAATAGAAGCTAACCAGCCTGCCCCATGGGGAAGATCAGCTACTCCAGTGCCACTCATTTCACCTTGGGATAACTGACTTCTGGAAAGATCCCAGTCAACCGGGGGTGGGGGCGGGGGAGAGGGGTCCTGTATAGAACAGGCCTAATTCCCCCATGACAACAGTTTAGACAGGACAACAGCCCATGCACCTCATAGCCAGGTGTCAGGGCAAAAGTCCTTAAGATTAATTTAGTCCCTGACCCCAGTGTCCACTGGAGATTGAAGGTTAGGGTCTCCACGTATCTTTTCCTGGCACAGTGGTTCTCAACCAGGGGCAATTTTGCCCTTCGGGAGATATTGGCGATGTCTGGAGATATTTCTCATTATCACAACTTCAGGGAGGAGGTGCTCCCGGCATCTAGTGGGTCAAGGCTCTGTGCTCACCGGGGAATGGCCCTTGTTTAATTCCCCTCAGTCTAATGGCTAATAGTGGGGAGCATGATCCTGCAGCCACAGTGGACCCACGCCAGCTGCAGGGCCGCGTGCGAGCCATATCACACCCCAACACCCGCTCTTTGCAGGCAAGCATGTAAACAAGAAGGCAGCCACAAGAACATAAGAAAGAAATAAAGTTGTTTGGTCTGCCGTCAGGAACAGATTGTTGGAATATTCTAACCCCAGTCCAAAAGGAACAACCAACCATAACAATTAGGAGACCATGTCCGACGTTTAAATAGACGAAGCCTGCATTTTCCTCATGCCAGGACCATTTCCAAAGGGACCAGCTGCTGGCCCAGCCCTGTGTTCTTACCATGGCCCGATGAGCCCTCCTGTCTGTGCAATCACCCACGCTAGGACCAAAACATGTAAAAATGTTACCTGTGACCACAAATTAGGAGCAGGTAAACTTAGCTTTCTGCTGAAGGTCAGCAGGTGTATTTGGATAGACATTTGCTGTCATACCTCTGTTCCTCACTCACTATAGATGGCAAATTTAGAGATGAATCAAAAATATTGTATTTTAAGTGAGTCTTCCAGATACCTGAAGTTACCCTATTTAAGAATAACTTTTACTGATGGAATATTCGGGGATAAAAAGCTTTCTAAATAGCAAACGCTTTCTTTGTTTCAATAAACAAAGTATATGGACAATAATTCTATCTTTTAAAGTGACTCAGGGCAATTGTTATAATGTAATAATAAGAAAATAAGATGTCCCCAGACCTTGGATCACTTCACTCGGGCATTAAATGAACCCAGATCATGCCTTTTTTCCCCCCTTTGGTTCTTGTGCAAACTCCCATAGCTTCTCTTTCTCCCCCCTTTGTCTATCTGTTAGCTGTTACTCTTCACATACAGCATTAGGCTTGTTCACCCATAATCCTTGCTTTCTAGCAACTGCTACTGAGTGCTAAGACAGTGGTTCTCAATTTTTTTTTTTTTTTTTGCAGCACACTGAAATTTCCTGGGAGTTTAAAAAATTATCTATGTCTGGGTCTCATCTCCAAAGTTGTGATTTCATTAGTCTGGGGCCTGGCCTGGGCATGGGGATAGTTTAAAACTCTCCCAGGTAAGTCTGTTGTGAACCTTCCTAGCATGTATTTTGGTGCTCTTTGGGTCTTGTGTTCTCATTCTTAGCTGTGCTCCAAGGAAGTGATTTAAGGAGGGAAAGAGGTAGGATGTATCAGTGGCAAGTGTTCGGCATCTCAAGCTCAACTGCGTAGGATCAAACCTTGACTCTGCCATTTACTGTGTGACCTTGGGCAAGTGGCTTAATATTTCTGTGGCTTGACCTCATCAATAAAGTGTTGGAAGGACTAAATGGGTTAGTGCACACAGAGGAGCGAGCCTAGTACCTGGCACTAGAGCCTGGCACAATCCCAGAGACTGCAATGGTAGGAAGCTATCACCAGCCCAGGCTGGAAGGGATAGGGTTAGTAGTGTTACCAGAATCTGCTGAAAGCCAAGGCTGGGGTAGAGACACAGAGCAACTGCCAAAGATGAGGTGAAGAAGCAGGGAGAGGACAGGGAAGAAATACCCCGATCTCTCTCTCCTTCCAACCTCTGATCTCCTGCTGCTGCTTCCCACTGGCTGAGCCCTCGGGAGAAGCCTGGGAGTAGAAGGAGAGCAGCCATCCAGGGTCGGGGGGTCAACATCCCAGAACACAGAGCTAGGCAGGAAAGGGAGGAGAATGAATCGGGGTGGGCGGGGAAGTAAATAGAGAATAACCAGCACAGTTAGCAGTTACTAATTATTGTATGAGCTGGGAAATCAGCATAGAAAGTCCTTGTTGCCCGAGAGCATCAGCTGTAGAATCCGGAGAATTGCCCCCTCCAGCCCCACTCATCCTGAAAGAAAGGTGCCATCACCACAGGCGGTTATCACCCAACTGGGTGGTTCAACATGGCTCTGGGCAAAGTCCAATGAGAACACAGGTCCTGAGCTTGTCGGGGATTTCAGGGTTTGCAGAGCCCCTCATCTCTATGGACCAGCCCATGCTCCCCTCTGAACCTCACTTGCTCTCCTCGGCTTCCCTCCCACCCCTGCCTGAATGTATCAGAAACAGCTCTGAGTTCACTTCCTCTGCTAATTGAAACACATTCCTGAGCCTAATTTGCAGCCTGCTTTGGAATTTCTTCCTCCATCCCTTGCCCGCCCCCAAACACCTCCTCTTTCCTCTCACTCATGAATGTTGACCTTTTGTCCAATAAAGACTTCAGTCTTCTGACCTCCCACTTTCTCCTCAAGGGGCCCTTCTTGGCTGTGTTTGCAGTTGCCCTACAAAACCGTCCTTGGAGTCTCACTACCTGTCAAGTACTGAGTAACATAAAGTGGAAGCAGAAGCCCCTGTCTTCCAGCAATTTCCATTCTAAGTGTGAGGGTTAAAAGACAGTGCTCGAGGTGACTGGTGGCTTTCTCCATTGACATCTATGTGTGTGACGTTTCCTCCCCGTGTTTTGTCACGACACCATATTGCAAATGAAAATGATCAACTTTTAGATTCATGCCCCGGTGTCTTGGCAACCTTTTTGTTGCGCTGGGAGCCCTGCTGTGACCCTATCTTCATTTACATCATCAAGCTTTTTCCAGATCCTATGACTAGATGTTCCTTTACCAGATTTAATTGAACTATTCATCCTTATTACTCCATTATGTGCATTCCAAATTCCTCTGGATTCATGCTTTCCATCACGTACACATTGTGCTATCCTAACAGCCATCATTCGGCTCTGTTCCCCTTCACAAGCCTGGCAGATGTTTTACTGGCTTTTCTGAGGAAAGAGAGAAGAACTCTGCTCCCACTAACTCCTTCCCTCCCAGAACTTAGGAGCCCTTAAGCAAAAGCATCATAATGATGTGCTAATGCCCCCAGAAAGAGCTGGGGATTGAAGTTAAGAAGAGATACCTGCTTGGGTCTGAATTGGCAGGATTTGAACCATGGATTTGGGTTCAGCCTGGGCAAAAGCAGCAGCAGAAATAGTAGCGTTCACGGAACACATGGGCCTTAGGGATTCCATAAATCCCTGCCCTCAAGGAGCTTACATTTTATTTTTATTTATTTATTTTTGGTATGGTCTGCACTTTTTTTTTTTTACTATAATCGACACACAATGTTACATTAGTTTCAGGTGTACAACTTAGTGATTTGACACGTTTAGACCTTATGCTGTGTTCACAAGTGTAGCTACTATCTGCCCCACTACATCACTGTTACAATATCACTGATTGTATTCCTTACAAAGGAGCTTGCATTTTAGATAAGGAGAAAGGACACAGTGTGTGCGCACATGCATAGCACAAAGACGCACGTGCGCGAGCACGTGTACGGCACACTCCTATTCCTAATAATGCAGGCTAGCAAAGGATGAGTGCCAATTAAGTAGTACATAAATAATAATAACTGAGATGCATTTTAAAAATCTGTAAAGCAGGCATTTCCCTTAATCAAGACTCATTATCAACCCAGGTAATTTCCATTTCAGTTGGTATTGGTGGGATTTTTATTATATTTCTTAATCCTCCTCTGTTTCCATATGCATAAATTTGGTGGCTGAAAAATTTCTCCCACTTCCACATCCAATGTGCTGTTTGACATTTTGAATTCATGACACACCCACAAATTTACTAACGATTTATCCATCCATTTCTAAAGACATGTCTTAACATGATGTCTTAAGAGGTAAATGCTTTTGAAGTAGAAATTATCTAAAAATAACTCCCTATTTGGGTGTTGAAGTGTATGCTTTATATCTTCAGTTCTCATTTTTTTCAGGATGGGCACTATACCAAAGCCAATACCTCCAAGAACACGCCCCCCGCCCCCCACCACCAAAACACACATTTGCCCACACGTATCGCTAGCAAAGAAAAGACAAAGTCCAATACTGAGCAATGAGTGATTTTGAAGAACTTCTGAGCTTTTATTTATTTTTTTAAAGATTTTATTTATTTGAGAGAGAGAGAATGAGAGAGAGCACATGAGACGGGGGAGGGTCAGAGGGAGAAGCAGACTCCCTGCCGAGCAGGGAGCCCGACGCGGGACTCGATCCTGGGACTCCAGGATCATGACCTGAGCCGAAGGCAGTCGCTTAACCGACTGAGCCACCCAGGTGCCCATGTCTCAGCTTTTAGCTCATAGTGTTATTACACTATGATTTAATAACATCGCATGTTATTCTGTCATTACAAGGACGTCATTACAAGGACGTCGACACCTGCTCTGTCTGCTTTGATGCTCTGTCCATATTTCCATCACAGCACTTCTCAAAGCAGCTGTGCTTGCTGCCTATGTACACGGAGGCCTCATCTCGCTAGACTGTGCACTCCTGGAAAACGTGCAGTGGGTCTTGTTCAGCTTGGCATTTCCAACATGGAGCACAGTGCTTTATGCGCAGCAGGCCCAGGGAAATGGGGGTGAATGAATTGATTGAATAACCAATGAATGGAAAGTGGGAACTCATAGGCATTAATACTCCTGGAGAGCAGGAATGGGCTGACAAGTCATTCGGAGAAAGGAAGCATTGTCTACGGGGTCAATCACCTTCCCTGGCAAAATCACATCCCAGAGTGTAGCCCCATTTGCTCTGAGGGCTGATGACTGAGCTGGTGGTTGGGGTGTCCCTTCCTGGTCTGGGGAAGGATCTTAGTTACCCTTCTGAACACATGGCACAGACCGTCCCAGATGATGGGGCAACTTAGACTAGGACCAGCTTACTTAACCCCTAGAGTAAAATACTCTATTATTACTCCCATAAAACTGGAAGACCAGGTTATGTATAAACTAGGGTACGTTCAAAAAGTTCCTAACAAATAGTTACTCCAATTCTAACCTAGTTCTCAGGTTTGACGTAGGAAGAGATGAAGAATTTAGTCTCAAAAGGACATTTGGAGGGACGCCTGGGCATCTGCCATCGACTCAGGTCATGATCCCAGGGTCCTGGGATCAAGTCCCATGTTGGGCTCCTTGCTCAGTGCGGAGCCTGCTTCTCCCTCTGCCTGTAGCTTCCCCTGCTTGTGCTCTCTCTCTCTCTGACAAATAAATAAATAAAATCTTTTTTTTTAAAGGACATTTGGATTTTGCCTGGAACACATTTCAAGAAAATTGTCAAAGACAATAAGCCCTGTAGTGTTTTGTGATTTAATTGGAGCCTGTGGCTAAATCCCATCCTGAGAAAGGGGAAAAGGCACCTTTAGATAGTGAAGTGTCACTAATGTTGTCAGCCTCCTCCCTTGGCTCAACCTGGCAAAATGCTAATGAAGAAGGAAGCCATCTAACATGAGCAGAGTACTTCAGTGTCCCTGCCCCGCACACAGCACTTCTCCCTCATCAGACATCAGAGTCCAATCCGTGAAGATCAGGTTGTCTAGATGGAAGAGAACAATCCCCCATTGAACTATGTGCTAAGAACTACTCACAGGTGTTCTGTAGGTCATGGGGTGTCAATTCTCCTCCAGTCGCATGAACAATGCCTAGAGCCATTTGAGCCTTGACAATATTTACTCAATACCTCAAATAAATGAAGTCATACTGAGTCACTGACAGCAGACAGGAGTAGCCTGGTTGACACCAATTGGCGGCCGTGTACAAGGCAGCCCAAGTAAGCAGATGCAGATAAGCAAGCAGGCCACAGGGTATTCACGCCTCGGCTTCGGTGGCATGGAGTGACCCATGTCACGATTCAGGTTTGCCTTTGCTTTAAGCAAATTCAACCTTTAGTATACTTGTTTTTGCAGAAACTAAATTAAAGAGGGATTATTCATTTGTAAACTTTTTTTTTATGTAACCAGTCCTAAAGAGCACCTCTGCACTGTTATAATAATTCTTTAAAATTTCAACGAAAATACGCATTTTCGAGAATCCATCTATGATAAAGTACGCTCCTATAAAGAAAGGTAGATAGGTAATTAAGTGACTACTTAATTTACAATGTCATAATCTGGGACACTCCTTTCCATAAAACTTCACCTCACCTACCCCGAAGAAACTGCTTCCTTGACTGAGTTAAATGAGACAACAATTAAGCAATAGGGATGTCTTTTCTTCAGACCACAGCACAAAGCCAACAGTCCCTCTGATGATCGGTTACTAACAAAGACTAGAAAACAAGGAGTACTGTGTGGCAGATCTATTCATTCACCAGGCCCCAGTGCTGTGGGAGTCAGCATTTTGGCATGAACAGGCCAATGGTTTCAGGGTCAAGAGAGAAGCAATTAATCAAACCAGGAGGAAGAGAAATGAAAATCAAGTAGACAGTTATGAAGCCCAGATAAGAAGAACAACAATCCAATATCTGTATGGATAAACAATGCTCCCCCTTTGCACACTGTGGAATGTGCAATCAAGTGTGAATAGGGGGGAGCCAGAAATAAAGAAATGGTACCCTCCCCTGCCATTCCCACAGACCCGCTTTTCTCTCCCTAACTTGCAGAACCCTCCGCAGCCTCGTTCCTTGGGCTCTGCACCTGGGTCACCCACCTCCAGGGTCTGTGGAAGCCAAGGCCATTGCAAGAATAGGAGCCACCTGGGAGAGGGATGAATGAGAAACACACCTTCTGCCATTAGTGAAAAATGGAATTTGCCCAGTCAACCATCTTGAAAGTAAATCCCTTGGGCAATGGTGTTCTCCTTTTTGTCCCATGCTTGCACATCCTAATATTGCAATGATAGGCAAAGTAAGAAGGCAAATCTAGATCAACCTGCCTTCAATTGTGCATATAGCAAAAAACCTTAAAAATAGGAGGTGATCGTTTTGTTTAAATTTCAAAAGCAATCATATCTTCTGTTAAGTGCTGCATATTGCTAGGACACCTTATAACAGCCTCGCTTTCCTCCCTCTGGGCTTTGGTGGAAGGGAGGAGCCACAGCTTGTGATCAATGAAGAAAGACTTGAGGGTGGACAGAGTGACTAGATCCGATTTGTGTTGTGCACAAATTGAGCAATCCGTGAGCTGTGGAGATCCTTCGTCTTCAGCTTCCGGAGAGAAGGGTAAACTGAGTCCCGGGCTCAGGGCCAGTAGAAGAAAACAGAGGGAGACAGTCTCCTGATTTGGCATGCCAGTTTCCACTAGGCCGTCCTTTGATATGACACCTGCCTTCTGTGGTGAGGCCACCTAGGAAGCGCAGGGGGAAATATCTCAATACAAGAACCAGACCCAGACGGAAATATGTTTTCAGGGAAGGGATGTGTTTTGTTGCTCATTGTGGTTTTACAATACATGAGCCGAGTTTATATAGCAACAGCAGAAATGTAGCTCTGTATAATATTGTCATACTTAAGCTATGTGCATGTTTATCATTTCCTTACCAACAACAGCTGGAGAAAATGGCTAAATGGGATTGGGGAGGAGGGAAGGGAGATGGAGGGGAATCAAAACACCAGAATGGACAGCCTACAACTTCCTTGATAATGAAGCTCTAGATACAGTCATATGTCATTGGTGTCAAAGTGTCATGACTGCATTTTTTCTTCCAAACACAGAAGTAAGGGAGGACATAAACCAGGACTGTGAAAATAAAGCAGATGGAGCTCAGGACTTTTTTTTACCCGGATTCCTTGAAGTTCTGTATTTGGCCCCTCTCCACATGAGGTCCTTGTTTTCTTTTTGCAGGTGCAAACTTGTAATTGCTTAGAATGCATCTATTAACTCCTCTCTTGACTCAAGAAGTGCAAGAGCTTGAATTGCACCTGCTAACTGTTAAGACCCAGATCCAGCTATGCTACCAAATCCCTCTGCAACCTGGGACAGGCCCACACTGCCTGAGCAGGTCTTTCTGCCCTGCAAAAAGCTGCTAAAGCAGGCAAAACGGTTCAGTGAAGGATTCTGGGCTCTTAAAATCAGGTCAAGCAAGAGCACGAGTCCCTTGCTGTTTCTCAATAGCTTGCCTTTGCTCCTACCATCACCTTGGCTTGAGATGACTTCTCTTACCCCCTCCCCATCTGCCCCAATTCCCCTCTAAGGCTTCTTTTTTCTCCAACATTCAGCTAAGGTACTGCCTCCTCCAAGAAGCCTTCCCTAAAATCCTCAAGCAGTCCTCTTTCATTGACTTCCCTCTTTGGATTCCCCAGTATCTCTTTGCGTTTGTCTGTTCAACTAAACGGAAAACCCTTTGGAAGCAGGAGCGATGTTCTTTCCATCTTTGTGTCTCCCAAACTAGTCACCATGGTAGGCACTCAGCTAATGAAGAGATGATTAACATTAATATGCATCTGTAGCCACTTCACTACACTGATGAGACCAGCAAGGGCAAAGTTTGAATTCATCCGTAAGTTAGTCCAAGAGCTGCCAACTGGACAGTGGGCCCAAGCCAGGTGCCCCACGAAATACGTACAGCATTCGAGAGGGAAGACAGAGCAATAGAAGGATCACTGTAACCTCAGTTTACTATTGGAAAGTCTATGTGTTTGGTCCCACTCATAGCGTGTCAGTAGCATCCCCTTTGGATGAATGGTAGGATACATGTTCATGTCATATATATATTATATACCATTATATATATCATATGCTATTATAAAGCCTCAGTCCTGTACTAAATCCCACTGGATCCCCTAAAAGACGGAGAGCACCAAAGACCACACAGGTCTCAGGTTATATTCCCCTACTTTTGAGAGTCTGGCAGGCTGTTAAGTTGGTGTTACACAGGAGTATTTGGGGGGGTTCCTCCAAATCCATTTATTTCACTACCTGAGTTTAATTGGAATATTCAGCAGAGAAACACACTATACCTTTTTGGTTAAGAGGGACCACAAAATGCAGAGATACTGAGAGGGGCCCGATGCATTCTGGTTGTGCTTGGTTTCACAATTAGACAGACACCAGCCTCTCCCTTGCACAAAACGAATACTGAGGCTAACCGCAGTAAGGGTGAACGAGCCCTTCCCAGTCACCTTATTCATCAGATTGCTTAACCTCGTGGAGTCTCTAGGACCCTTTGAGCTCATGAATGCAGACGTGACACTGTTGCTATTCAGGATAAAGTTAAGTGCCCACGAGTTCCCTGGCTTTGCCACTGCGTCTCTAAAGACTAAGCCATGGCCAAGAGCGTTCACCTGCTGTCCTGAGAGTGTCTGCTTGCTGATTTTAGGTAGGTAGGTGCTGCTGTTATTCCTGGGAGGGTAGGAAATGCCAGGGATGCTGGGGATCGCTGGAAACTCCTCTTTAAATTAGAACAGTGTGAGGATATGTTGGAACCCCTGGAACATTAAAGGGAGGGAGAGGGAGAAGCAACATAGTCTGCTCTGCATTTGGTGATACAGTAATTACAGTTCCCCTTAAGAGAAGTTAATAATCACTTTCCATTTTGTAACCTAAGAGTAATGAACACTGTAGCTTTGCTTGGTAATTGAAGTTGACAGAATGCTAGAAAGAGCCTCATGGTATGCCCCTAACATCAGGGGAGTATTTCCTCTTTGTTTATCAATAAGGGAGTGTTTGCTCATATCTTAATGGCTTATCCTAGGTTTAAAACAGAGGAAGTAAAGAACATATTCTCAGGAAAATCCTTGGGGTAAAGTTCCATTTATTTATCGTATGATTTCAGTACTTAGCCTGGCACAAACCAATTAGTAAGTGATCCATTTTTTAATTAACATATAATGTACTATTTGTTTCAGGGGTACAGGTCTGTGATTCATCAGTTTTATATAACACCCAGTGCTCATTACAACACATACCCTCCCCAATGTCCATTACCCCATCTGCCTTACCCCCTCCCCTTCAGCACCCCTCAGTTTGTTTCCTGAAATTAAGAGTCTCTTATGGTTTGTCTCCCTCTCTGGTTTCATTTTGTTTCATTTTTCCCTCCCTTCCCCTATGATCCTCTGTCTTGTTTCTCAAATTCCTCATATCAGTGAGATCATATGATAATTGTCTTTCTCTGATTGACTTAGTTTGCTTAGCATACTACCCTCCAGTTCCATCCACATCATTGCAAATGGCAAGATTTCATTTTTTTGATGGCGGCATAATATTCCATTGTATATATGGACCACATCTTCTTTATCCAGTCATCTGTTAATGGACATCTAGGCTCTTTCCATAGTTTGGCTATTGTGGACATTGCTGCTATAAACATTGGGGTGCACATGCCCCTTTGGATCACTACATTCGTATCTTCAGGGTAAATACCCAGTAGTGCAATTGCTGGATCATATGGTAGCTCTATTTTCAACTTTTTGAGGAACCTCCATACTGTTTTCCAGAGTGACTGCACCAGCTTGCATTCCCACCAACAGTGTAGGAGGGTTCCCTTTCTCTGCATCCTCGCCAGCATCTGCCATTTCCTGACTTGTTAATTTTAGCCATTCTGATGGGTGTGAGGTGGTATCTCATTGTGGTTTTGATTGTATTTCCCTGATGCCGAGTGATGTTGAGCATTTTTTCATGTGTCTGTTGGCCATTTGGATGTCTTCTTTGGAGAAATGTCTGTTCATGTCTTCTGCCCATTTCTTGATTGGATTATTTGTTCTTGAGGTAACAAGTGATCCATTTTGCCATCATAACCTGAATGTATCCCTGGGAATAAAAACAGACTCAAACAGGAGCACCTGAGTGGCTCAGATGGTTAAGTGTCTGCCTTTGGCTCAGGTCATGATCCCGGGGTCCTGGGATTGAGCCCCACATTGGGCTCCCTGCTCAGCAGGGAGCCTGCTTCTCCCTCTCCCTCTGGCCTTTCCTCCACCTGCTCATGCTCTCACTCACTTGCTCTCTCTCTCAGATAAATAAATAAAGTCTTAAAAAAAAAGACAAAAACAAGTGGAACAGCTACAGTGCTCTGGAGCCTCTTCCCAAAGGTCTCACCAGCTCTCTAAAAAGTCTAAGACATCAGAGGTCAGACACTAACCATTCAAACTGTTCCCATCAGCAAGAAGAATGCCCATGACCTAACCAGACAGAGCTGCAGGAGTGGAGGTTCCACCGAAGGTTATTTAGAGACCAGAAGGTCTACCCTGCAATATCATCACTAACTTCCCCTCCATCCCCCACCTCTCTACACCCCCACCCCCAGCCCAAAATCTTCAGTGGACACTCCTTAGTAATGAACAGGTTAGATTTGCTGAATTACGGTTAAATTGGGATGCCCAGGCTTGCATGAAATATTTGAAAGCTAGAAGAGAACAGCACTTCTGTGTGATAAAGAATTTCAGGCATTTGAGCCTTGTCTTTAAGTTTGCAAATTCTAATTTCAATTTTCAACTTTACTGAATTTTGTTATAAACAAGTAAAATTTCTTTTCCTAATTTCAAGTAGATTTAAAGGAAACTAGGTTAAGGAACTAAGATACAACATAGTGTTCCCATTTCAGTCAGCTAAAATAAATACAAATGTAGTCCCCTTTCTGGAATACTGGAAAATTCTTTATTGCCATTAAAAGGCAACAACTTTAACTCAGTCTTATTTCATATGTATGCTCTTTTATCCCTCTTGTGTTAGCAATAGGATGCCTTTCATATATGCATTTGCTACAGTTTACCTTGATTGACAGACATCCAGTATTAAAATTGCTACCAGTTTATAAATCAGAAAATAATTCAATGTAAATCAATTGAAGTTCTATTTTAATTTTCTACCATGTTTCAGCAAACAAAACAACAATTTCCATTGTCATGTTCGTTCCAGAAAATATGTCCTCTCATTTTTTTTTCCTTTGCCACATGTCTCAGTTAGAGGCCAAGGAAATGGAGATGCTTATGAGGGGAGTGGAGCCAGTCAGACCAGCTGCCTGCCAAGTCCCCAGGTGTAGTCACTACATTCTGCAATAGGCTCCTACGAGTCAAAAAACAAATAAATCTGATCTCTGTTCCAGGACAAATCTGATGCTCAAGAATTTACTCAGATTAACCAAATGGATAAGAGATTGATGCACCACCTGTAGAAATCAGGTGAAAAATAAGAGGTTGGAAAGTCAGGTAGAACCCAGGATGGTTGGTACTTCTAGAAGGAGCTAGTGCTCTGCTTTGAAATCCCAGAAATTTGCTCTTATCTGTATCCATGGGTGACAGCAACCAAAATGCAGATGTGCTTAAGGTATCATCTAGAATGACAAATTTATTCAAAATACAATGGATAAGGGGGCACCTGGGTGGCTTAGTCAGTGAAGCTTCTGCCTTGGGTTCAGGTCATGATCTCCAGATCCTGAGATTGAACCCTGCATCCGGCTCCCTGCTCAGCAGGGAGTCTGCTTCTCCTTCTCCCTTTGCTGCACTGACCCCCCCACCCCACTCATGCTCTCTCTCTCTCTCAAATAAATAAATAAAATCTTTAAAAAATACAATGGGCTAGAATAAGCAATCATATGCATGTGATTCTCTCCTGTACTCAGGCTCTTTGGGAAGCTCTGCCATAACCAGGAGCGAATTTATTGGTTCATCTTGAGAAACTGTTGTCATAAGAAACAAAATGCTGGCCTTTTCCATCATCCCTACCTGAAAACTTACAGGGAAAAGCCAAGTATTAACCAGAAGGGGGCTGGGTGTCCTGGGAATCAGAACCAGAGGCTTAATTCAATAGAACATTGACAGAATTGAGTCAAAACAGCCCAAGGCATCCGTCTGATAACAGGAATAATTTACCAACAATGGTGAAAATAGAGTCTAATGACTATACTCTTCTCATCAGCTGTTCCTATATTATAGATTTCTCTGCAGTTGAAAAGTGTCCGAGTTCCCACTTGTTCCCCCTTCCCCTAGACAGTGGGCACTTCCATGGGATCACGCTCCTGATTGTCCTTCTACTTCTCAAAGACTAATCAACCTCCTTCACGGGGGCCTCTGAACCATTCTCTTCCAGGTGCCTTTGCGTTGGAAAGGTATGTTGTCAGCTCAAGAGTTTCCCACTAAATTGTTCAAAGACTTGGGCCAAATAACTCGCTGAGCCTAAAATCAAGTCTGTTTTTCCCAATCCCACAGATAGCCCTGATACTGATTCTTCCACCCACGTACCCCCCTCTAAAAAGGGAGTGCCTCAAATAATAGACAAGTCACTGAGAAGGAATAAACACATGGTAAATTAGCAAACTGACATATTGGCTTATGTCTTGAGTATGTGGGATCTCCTGGAAGGTGCCCTAGATTAACTGGAAAATTGGAAAAACAAGGTTTCCACCTGAGAAAACTAGAAGATCAATATATAAGGTACAGAACATGTGGAAGTATGTTTAGTATGTTCTGTGTTCTCCAAAGACTCACCAGAATAGCTCAAAGATGCCGTGTAAGATTGCCTTGCCCCCAGCTGCCGGGAGAGGAGCTAAAATGGGGCTGAGGGGTGTCTGCCTAACCTGAGGGCAGGAGCAGTTGCCGGGACAAACACCAGGGCTGATGGAGGGAATGGCAGGATTGTTCTGCCTCCTTCCCCATTTCCCTGTACCCCGATACAAAATCAGAGAGCAGGCAGGCCCGGCTGTGAAAATGATTCATAAACAATAGAGCGATATCCAATTGTAACACAATGAGTGATAGCTGAAGTCTTTATTAGTGATAATATGAAAGACCTGAGGTTCAAACTATTACAAACGCTTTCCGTCTTTAGTATGAAACTAACATTTCTTTGAGGGCTAGTCAGGCCAGAGAGGATGATGATAAATGAGTCCAAATTCAGGATAAAATCAGGAAAGGTGATCTTCTTAGATAATCTAGTGAAAACCAACACAAAATGCTTGGACTTACCCATGACCTGGAGTAACTGTCTTTGAGGGGGTTTGTAAATGTGTGCTAAGGGAGACTTAAGAAAGTCTGTTGAGGAAGTATCATTCTGCAATTATAGGCAATTACATTGTATCTTGCCTGGGGAAAGGCTAGTGTGCCAAAGAGTGGTAGACTCCATGGGGTCTGGATGCAGGGAGAGGAAAATGTGCCTATGTCCGCTCATGGGAGCAAGGGAGTGTACTGGGAGGGAAAAGGATGCCCTAAGAATTTATCTTAAGATTCTGCTCTGAAATATGACTGGAGAATACTAGCCCAGTGGTCTTCAGATCTTTCAAGTATGGAGAAAACTTTTGGGGAGAAGGGGTTTCTTTTAGATCTAAGAAAGTTCTAAGATTCCCCTAGAGGTAATATACTATATTCCTAAAAATTGTATGCAAAATTCCCTACCTGAGATTTGTGTCTTATAAGCGACAAGTTGTTCTCAAGGAGCTGAAGTTTACTATCAAAATGCTTCAGCACTATAGTTGACAATGTATTTTCAACATTTCATGCATGTTCTTTAATTTCGTTCTTTCTCATGACAAGCATCTACTGGAAACTTAAGATTCGCCATTTTGTCTAAAGACTCAATTGCATTAGGTAAATGACAGCTATGTCTCTGGTTATTAGTTTGAACATTTCATGTATCGCTTCGTTTTCTGCTTCCTTTTATAAAAGAGTCAGATTGAAACTGAAAAAAAAAGTCAAATAATTGCACAAGTATCAGTGCACAAAGATGAGAACACAAAAACACAACAGCTAACTGTAGGCAACATCATCCTACAGTAGCCTGAAATCTACTAGTCGGTTAGTGTCTACACTGAGTGTTTGAAAGGCCATTTAGGAGTGCCAAAATACAATATAGAATAGGAAAGGCTAATCAAAATAAACTTTTAGGATCCTTTGCTTGTGAAAAAATTCTAGTAAAAAAAAAAAACCCAAATATAATAATGTTTTGAAATAAATGCAGCAACACATATCCATGAACGAGCAGAACACAGATGTGAAACACTCTTCTACCTCCAGATGTGATGTACTTGTAGCTCATATGGAATCCATGATAACATTAGTATTCTCCTAAGGTGGCCTGCTAGCTCTGGGGCCAGTCTCCTCTCTACGCCATGCTGGGAACATAGCCACCTCTTCATCTCTCAAAATGACAGCAGAAACATTACTGCAGACTTATTCTGCAGTAATATTTCTCACTCTAAATTAATTTTCATTCTGTCTTCTGAGCCTCATCAACTCAGGAGGAACGGAGAATGTCTGGTTCCAGAGCCTGCAGAGCTGAGGCCCACTCCTGTGGTCGAGGATACTGACTACTATAAGGCAAAGCCTCCGGGGTGGGGTCCCCCTTTTACATTTCTCTACTTAAATGCAACCTATGGTTATGGCATATGCTTAGAAATAAGCTTTATTATAAGCCGGAGACAAAATATTCAGATATAATTAGCTTATGGAAAATAGTTGAAGAAAGGCAATTTGTCTCCCCCAGACAAGACCCATATCTCAATGATCATGGATAATAGGTGCATGTTTTTTCTTGTCTTACTAGCTCTTCAGTGCTATATTAACACACCCCCCCATGCTCTTAGCCCCTAGGACCTATGTCATAAATTGATAATATACATAGTAATTGGCATATTTAGCTGAAAGCCAATGCCTCTAACAGCCCTGGATGCCCACCTTGCTCCCCAGTCTAAAAGGACTCTATATCACAATAAAGCCAATTCTACATTTCATAAGCTATATATGATAGAGGTAAGTCAAAGTACAAGTGTTAAGGCATTATGAAAAGGTACTTGAAAACTACATCTGAAGCCAAGGAAGTGGTAGCTTTTTATTTTTGCAAAAAAGGCTGACCTTATCAAAGCTTCAGACCAAAAATTCGGTTCATCAGTTCATCCGGCGTCTAATGAGCATGACAGTCATTTGTTTTTTGCACAATAAAGTCAGATGGTATGTCACAAGCCATTTCCAGGTTGAGTCTCTTGAAAAGACACATTTGCAGGAAGCACGGGCAAGAGAGAAATGACTGTGGCTAAAATAAAGTCACTGACATCCAGGAATTCTGACTTAAGAGATCCTGAAAACAGCTGCCAGAGATGCTGAGAGTTTTGTATATGAAGGCTGTTTATAGTCACAAGCCAGACAGGTAATTCCAGCATGTGCAGATTTTCATTGGCATGGGTGCCAAAAAAGCTGTTGGGCTGAGAGCAAAATGCCTCCTCGACTGAAGCCAACCCTGTTCCCATCCATTGATGGATGGTCCTTACGGTGAATGAGGAGAGAATAGTTCATTCCCTACATGCTTGTACACCAAAATGGGTCCAGTCTTCCAGCATTAACTTCCTGCTTCATGCAACTTATCCAGACCATCCATTGGTTTCACAGACTTCAAATCGCCTGGCCGGGCTTGCTGAGCTAGTTAAGGATTAAGATCAGAGACCAGCTCAGCCAGGTTGGTAGTGAAGGTACCACTGAAAACTACATCGACCCTTCGTTAGACTCACGCTCCTGATTACAATTACAGCTTCTCACCCCTCGGTGACAAACAAATTGATACTGTAGTGGAAAACTAATTAGAGCCCAATAAAAAGCAGAGAAGTGTTTTTAATGAATGTATTTGGCTAAGAATTCTAGTGGCCAGAAAAAATAAACGTAGCTTCTTAAAGAGATTTCATCTCCAAAATAGGATCCTCTGTCTCTGGGCTCACTCCTGTGAGGGAATCAATTGTCTATACAATGGTTTCTTCTCCAAGACTTTAGAGCAGGTTTCTCTACACTGGTACTATTAACATTTGGGACCAGATAGTTCTTTGTGGTGCGGGCTGTCCTGTGCATTTATGTTTAGCAGTGTCCTTGGACCCCATCTACTCAATGCCACTCCCCCCACCCCAGTTGTGACAATATGAAATATCCCCTGGAGGGGAAAGTTTGCAAAATCACACCCAGTTGAGAACCACTGGTTTAGGGCATTGTTTAATAAATTCATTTCATCTGTACCAATGATACCTCTCCCCCAGTTCCTTACTCCAAGCCCTCCAAAAGAATGACCTCTTGTTCTGTAAAAAGATGACCGGCTTTAGTTTAAACAACTTGCCCACCAACATTACTGGGCACAAGGACAACACATGAATTAATTCAAATTGTTATCCCAGGATACAATTCTTAGAGAAAAGTGTTTCCAACCACACATCATGGAAAACTAAAATTGAAAACTCTAAGCAGAGATTTGTTGAAAGAATGAAATAAGTTAAAGCCCAGCAAATACTCTTGAAAAATTCAAGTAATATCAGAAAAATTTTTAGTAACACCTAAAAATCACCCCAAATCCTACCACGCAGAAATAGAACCATTACTAATATTTGGCAGGCATTCTTCCAGACACCTCTCCGTGTACTTCTACAGGGATAAAGCCTGATGGATACACGAAAGTTCCTTGACCGAATAACCCAGGATAAATTATCCCATGATTCCACACTGACATTTACAAAAACAAGATTATCCTCATGCAATTTTAAATTAAAAGAATTCTATTGGATTTTCAGATGCAGAACTAAAAACTGAAGAAACTGATGAATTTCAGACAAATGTTCCTTCACCACTAGAGATACTGATCCTTAAAAGATCTCCCTGAATTAAGAAAAATGTTTATGCCAAATTTTAAGAGCTGAAATTATTATTAAACTGTCCCTTTCAACATTAGGGAGTATCTACTGATTCCCTAACAGAGAAGATGAGGAAGGAAGTTAGCATATTTTTTCCCACCCCTGTCCCTCCCATCCCCAATTGGATTAGTTATAATATTTACATGTGACCTTTAAATTCTATTCTTTAGCCATACTTCCTATGGTTGTTTGGTATCAGTTCTATTTTAAATGAATCCACAGCCTCTCAGTTCCTGAATTCTTTATTTTGATTCATTTTTCATTTGGCTGGGTTTGTTTCCAAGACAGTTTTTATTTGCAAAAAGGATCCACAGATGCTGTATTTCTTGAGCTTTTTCAACCCTTGATGATATCTGCCCGCTGCTTTCATACTCAAAGGACAACTTGGCCAGAGATTCAATTCTTGGCTGATCATTTTTTGCCCTCAAGCTTTACAGACGCTGCTCCAGGATGGTTGCTGGAGGAGATGGCTGGTTCCCACTGCAGCAACATCTGAGCCCGCGCTGGATGCTGGGGCATATGGCTCTGCACAGCTCCCTGGTCCTTTCTCTCAGGGAGCCACTCATGAGGCCACACCTGCTCCTGAGGCGGCCTGCTAGCTCTGGGGCCAGTCTCCTCTCACCCCTCTACGCCATGCTGGGAACATAGCCACCTCTTCATCTCTCAAAATGACAGCAGAAGCAGACCCTTGTACCTCTCCCACTGCCTTCGTCCATCTCCAGGGAACTCTGGTGGCCACTCTTTCCCTTCTTCCCAGTCTCTTCCCCTGGGATCTTCCTCCCCTTTCCCTGAATAAGCCACCATTTCTGTCTCTTCCAGTCTTCTTTCCGCTAAATTTCCCGACTCAGGATCTGCCATTGACTTCTGCCCTTTGGGCGCACCTCGCTACTCTAATGAGTACCAAAAAGGCCTCCTTGTATACTCTTAATATCCCCACTCATTCCAAAAATGGATATATGAAATAACCAAGGATTACTTATCCCATGATTTCAAACTGACGTTCTGGTATTAAGCTCTTATTCTCAAGGCAGATAACCCCAACTTCTTCAAGTGTCATCCAGTGTACTTTTGCCTCCTGTCACCCTCCCCCCAAATTTTGACTGTACTTTCAGTCTACTAGACACATCTGAGCACATGGAAAACAATAGTTATTTTGTTAGATTGTGTCAAAAAGCCTCTCCAGGGGGGCCTGGGTGGCTCAGTGGGTTACGCGTCTACCCTTGGCTCAGATCATAATCTTGGGGTCCTGGGATTGAGCCCCGTGTGGGGCTCTGCACTCAACAGAGAGTCTGCTTGTTCCTCTCCTTCTCCTCCCCCTGCTCGTGCTCTCTCTTTCTCTCTCAAATAAATAGATAAAATCTTTAAAAAAAAATAGCCTCTCAACAGAACACCCTACACATAATGGTATTCAGTAAATATTTGTTGATAAAGGGGATATATTGAGAATTCTATTAACATGTTCCAGGGCTCAGGAAAGAAAGGATATATAAAGGAATACCAAAAAGTAAGTGAACGATCAGGTTATAGAACTTTAATAATATTATTATTATTATAAATATTAACTGAGTGGTTCTCATGTACATGGCAACTGCTTTAAGTTGTAGGCATAAGTGGTCTTGGTCAATCTTTACAACAACCCTAGGACAGAGGTACTGTTATTGTCCCTGTCTTAAAGCTGACGAAGCTGAGAAATAGAAAAAGTGAGGAATTTGCCCACAGTCAGAGCTAATAAATGGCAAAGTCTGGCCTTGAACCCGGGAAGAGTAGGAGATGCTCCACATGGATTATTTTGAGGGAAATGGGCTGCTTTTCCCCTTGACTAAGGTTTGCAAGGGTATAGGCTTAAGGAACCATATATTCAAATTTTGGTGAGAACTAACAAGCCTCCTTTCTGTGAAAATGATAGCCTCCAACTACCATGAGAGGTTAGAGGCTGTCCCAGACAGAAATGCACCTATCCATGTGGGACCTTAACACACACTCTTCCATTCCAACCAAACAATGGCCTCATGATGTCGGAGGCCAGGAATGCAAGCTGGGGAGGAGAATATAACAGCCTGCTTTCACTTTCCAAGCACCAGCACGCCAGCCCAAGACAGCTCTCTCTGCTGAGCACTCTCCACAGCCCAAGAGGGCCATCCATGTGCCAGACAGATTAAACACTTGGGGAATTTGATACGATCACTCCTGGGAGGGGTTTTTTCCACTACTCTCTAATCCAGTGAAGCCCAGGCTGGCAAAGGCCGTTGAATTGAGAGAGTGACTAAATGTGCAGAGTCCTTGGAGGTTAGAATACAGTCTGTCTACAAGACGAAGGCATTTTGCCTTTAGTCTGTCTGGATTTCTAATATCCACTGCAGACTATTAATCATGCAGACCAGACTCTTGAACTCCTTTGAATTGTTTTACATTTAATCAGAACCACCAGCACCAACCCCCCCCCACACACACACACACAAAAGCTTCAAAATCCTGTCTGATTATCTGACTTAAATGATTTTAAATATTGAAATAATAGTTTATCTGGAATACATACCCCACGTTGAGCATATGTTTAATCATTTGAAAACGGCCTCAAAACCAAAAATGCAATTGCTATGCATATCGTGAAATCGTGAGAATTAAAAATTAGCCAAGGGCTGATCGTTCATTTCCTTTAGATTCCCTGCTCAACTATTAGTTACCCTAGATTTTCACCATCAGGAATACTGTGGGGGGAAAAAATGGAATAATATACTTTTCCTATCGAAAAGTATAGGACCATGTCCATCTAATTTTATTGGGTGAGAATTTGGCACAGAGTTTACACTTTAGTGGATGATTCTGTATGTTAAAACGTCACCTGATTTTATTTGTGACCTTCATATAAAGCAGATGTCATGATCTACAAACCCACATCAATCTGAAGTTGAGGCCTATTGCTCTTGCTTGCTCCTCCGCAAACCTGTTTTCTATGTATTTGTGAGACTTTAAATTATTTTATTCTTTTAACAAATCTATATTGTGTTCAACTCAAGAGTTTTCTATTTTGGTTTTCTGGGCTGTGTGGATGGAAATGCTTTTCTCTATCCTGAGATAACAATTGAAGCCAAATTGGAAATGCAGTGTGGTAGCCAGGTTCCAGAATAGTCTTAATTCCCCATTCCAACCACACATAAATTCCTAAACTTGCTTCAAGCAGAGAATCTGGGGAGTGAACAAAGTCTATGTTTTCCTTCTTCTACACTCAAAAGGGTAGATTGCATGTTTCCACCTAAGGGCAGGGAGGGAATCAAGACCCATATGCTCTTGAATGCACAATGTGGAAAGAAAAAAACAGAGCGAACGTTTACCTGCCAGGCCAGAAGAATGTTGCCACAAATCTGTCAGCAATACAGCCGCCAGAAATGTTCAAGGTGCAGAAAAAGTAAATTTTTAAAGCAACGCCTCTTTGGTTCTTTCTTTTGGGAAGTTTCTCCTTAATTTCCTCTTGCCCTTCCCTGGTCATCTGAGAGCCAGACCTTATGCACTATCGACTCATGGCACACAGAACCTGGGCCAGCCGGCTGCAAGGCAAAGGGCCTCATTAAACCACAGCCCTTGGCAAATCTGGTCTAGGCACACATTCGCTGCTAAATTTCCATGTTGGGGAATTCTCAGGAACACGTAAGGTTTTTGATTGTCTATTTCTTTATAAGAAATGCTTCAAAGTCAGATTAAGTTGAGGAATTTGGGAGGCGGTTAAGATGGAGTTTTCTTCCAAAGAGATGAGCTCCAAATTTGACATCCTTAGGGTGAGACAAGAATCTAACATATCACAGCAATGATGGTGTGGTGGCGTGCAAGCTTCCCCCCTGAGCCAGGGTGATCTTTCACTGCCCAGACTTCACCTGTTTGGGGATTTTAGTGAAGCAACAATAAGGGGAAAGAGAGAAAATGAGGTAAAAACAAGTCATAAGTTATCAACAACCACCTGGATTTCCCATGACCTGTGTTCATATAATCTTTCCAGTGGTTCCCATAAAAATAGTTCATACTTGCCAGGTAGCTTGTCTCCACTTTAATTAGGAAAATTAAAATTATAAACTAGGTACAGTTTATAAAAGAAAGGATACAATTGAACTGTTCTTTGAGGACAATGTTTGTGACACATTTATCTTTGTATTTATAATGCCCTATATGACATATGGAAAATAAAAAGGGCTGTATATACGTGGAATTCAAAAACGGATAAGCTATTTTACCTCTATTACTGGCTTTTAGCATTAACTAAGCATCCAGAGATCCAGGGTCTAATCCTAGCTCTGAAAAGCACTATTGAGAAAGTTACTAAGCCTTCTAAAAATTCAGTTTTCCCATCTATAAAATGGAGCTACTAACTTCCTCTACTTAGCTTATGTTACAGAGTTGTTATACAGACCAACTAAGACATTGAATGTGAAAATGCTAGGAGACCTGAAAAGATGAATGCAAATGTAAATTTTTTATCCTAATTTTTAAAGATTTTTATCATTATTTATCATGATTGTCATTAATTATCACTGTTCTAGTACTCTAGGTTGCTCAGGCATCTCAAATCTGGCCAAAAAGAAAATTGCTAGTAGCCGGAAAAAATCTCATGCTGCATCTGAGCTTACTTTTTAAATTGGCTTAGTTTTTATAATAATTAAAAAATTACTCTAACAGTGCATGCTTTGTGCCCACAGTGAGCCAACCAGGGCACAATCAAATTCTGGAAATTATCTAGCACCAACCCCAGGAAGAATTCGTCAGCAACATACAAACACACACAATAGGTGTGTGTGTGCACACCAATACCACATATTCTTCAGCACTGAGAATGTCTGATGGAAGGGATGAAGAAGACCCACCCCCAGAAAAATTGACAAATAGTTTGTCTTCCGTGACTCGCAAACTGTATCTTCTTCCTCTTAACACCGTCTCCAGATGCCCAGGATCCTCAAGGTATCTAGGACCTGCCAAACATAGTTCCTACATTTGTACTGCTCCTGCCAGTTGGCCCTTTGTTCAAAGGTCACAGTTGGGTTGGCAATGAGTGGGGAAAGAAATCCTCATCTTCTCCATCTCTGCAATCTTCATCATGTATGAACAGTTACTGCGTGGCTTTACATTCATCATCAATTTTTTTAACACTTTTTTTTTTTTTTTGAGAAAGAGAGAGAGCACACATGAGTGGGAGGAGGGGCAGAGGGAGAAGAAGAGAGAATCTTAAGCAGGCTCCATGCTCAGTGTGGAGGGCTCGATCTCAAGACCCTGAGATTATGACCTGAGCCCAAATCAAGAGCCGAATGCTTAATTGACTGAGCCACCCTTGCACCCCACATTCATCCTCAATTTTTTTTTAAGATTTTATTTATTTATTTGACAGAGAGAGAGACAGCGAGAGAGGGAACACAAGCAGGGGGAGTGGGAGAGGGAGAAGCAGGCTTCCCGCCGAGCAGGGAGCCCGATGCGGGGCTCGATCCCAGGACCCTGGGATCATGACCCGAGCCGAAGGCAGTTGCTTAACCAACTGAGCCACCCAGGCGCCCCTTCATCCTCAATTTTAATCTTGACAACACTGTGAAATAAATATTATTGACCCCATTTTATAGATAGGCAACCTGAGAATTAGAATGACTGAGTAATTTACCCAAAGGCACACAGCTTCCAAGTGGAAGTCACGGAGTCTGGATTTGAAACCTATTCCAGCTGATTCTAAGTCCACCTCACTCTATGACTGCCTTCCCAAGTGTTTCTATCACAGGACAGTGTTGTTGTGCTAGGGGAGAGATTTGCAAGGAGGAAGAAGGTGCTTTGGGAGCTCCTCCATGTACATCTTCCACTCTGTTCATTACTGTTAATCCTCCTATTAAACTCTTTCATCGGGGCACCTGGGTGGCTCAGTCAGTTAAGCTTCTGCCTTCGGCTCAGGTCATGATCCAAGGGTCCTGGGATTGAGCCCCACATTGGGCTCCCCGCTCAGCAGGGAGTCTGCTTCTCCCTTTGCCTCTCCCCACCCCCGTGTGCATGCTCTCTCTCTCTCTGTCTCAAATAATTAAATAAAATCTTAAACAAAAAACAAAAAACTTCTTCCATACACATGGTTGACTAAGCTAGGCCTAGAGAAATACAAAGAACTCAATATTTCCATAATGTAAGTGACTACTGATGATTTAATGCCCTTTTATAGGGTTACCTGTGTTTTCAAAGGAAAGCTAAATGAATGAGTTCCTAATGGTGCCATTTCTGCCACTGAGGCAAGCAGATAGGGAGGAAGCTTTGTTTCTATGGGGTTGTTTGTTTGTTTTTGTTAGTGTGTTTTAAAGAGCCAATCACTGCAATTGCACACCTACCAGCACACCATTTAGGGGCCACCCAACCTGATCTCTCAAAGGTTTGACGCGTCAGTATTGTTTTCAATGTCCTCATCCTAGATGTAAAAATGGCTGGTTAATATAAATACTTGCTCAGTCTATCTTAAAACAGTATCTACCTCTATTATTCGGCAAATCAGAAATTATGTTGATTATTCCTAAAATTATGGCTTGTTTTTCTAACCCCAGGGAAGGTGAGGGAATGTGTCTCAGACCACACGTCTGTGTGTTCCTTTTGTAGGGTATCTTTTTTTTTTTTTGCTTTGAGTAAGAGCATACAAAATTCCAGTGTATATACAATTGATTTTGCTAATAATAATGCATGCCTAGAGCTCTAAGATTAAATTACTATATGTACTCATAACATTATTCACAGAGGCACTCCTTTGTAAGTCTGGGGTTGGGGGGACAGGACTAAAACCCACCTTCAAAGTCCACCCTATCACATCAAGCTTTCATGGGCTCCTGTGGGTCTCAAGGATATGATCAGATACTTAATTCCCCAGAATCTGAATAAATAATTTGCCTTTTAAAAAACTTGGGACTAATCATTTCTGCTCCTCTTCTAAGTTGGCCTTCGGGGGGTGAAAGGTCATTAAACTTAGGTTAACTGGGAAATAATTCTGAGTAACCAGGTTCCAGGTCACCAGTGCCTTCCAGAAATACCTTCCTTGTAGAAACAGCACTCCCTGCAAGGCTCTCAGAGCAAAAGTGACAGAAGCAGCCCTCATGCTGCCAGAGAGTTCTATTTTGTAAGGCTGCTCAGCTCACCCCAGGGTCACTGGGTGAGGAGGGACACCCCACCTGGCATAGCACAAAAGCCAAGCACGTTTCCCTCCTCACCTCCTTCCCATGTCGGGCTCCTCCACACACACTGCTCAGATCTGGGTCATGTTTCCAGGTCTCCCTCCAGCCCACACCATGATACTCCACTGGACCCCCCAAAAAACCACCAGCAGCACCAAGAGCCAACAGAGAGAAATGAGGTGTGCGTTTTCTGGTTTCATAACGCAGCTCTTCTAGCTCGTCTCATGGCAGAAATAACATCTGCAACGCCAGAAGCCGATGAAGTAATAAGTCACCAACCTCTCCCCCAGACGTTCACCAGCTTTACACTGCTCTGAGGCACCATTAGCCCTGAAAGCTTTATGACTCCGTGTCCTCTGATGTGAGTAGACATCACCCCTTCTGAGAGCTTAATGACCTCACTCAGCTTCACGCTCACTCCAGGAGGGAAGTGTGGGCACAGTCCCCAAGGGGGCATCATCCCTTTCACGGCTGCAGGTGGTTCAGAACCTACAACCTTTCGTCCAGGTTCCAGGAGCAGAACCCAGACAGTGAACTGGCTTCCAAAGCAGGTCAGATACCAAAAACACCTCTTCCCATCAATAACTGAGGGACACAAAACTTCAACATAAAGAATGCATTAAAACCCACAAAACCACTTCCCTTCAAATTCTTGATAGCAAACACGTTAGATTATTAAGTGAGGCTTGCTGTAAGTAAAATTCAGAGAAGAATATTCACACCTTCTTCGGAAGGGCCCATCTGCGGTCGTGGGGCCCAGCTCTCACTTTGTTGTCCTGTGAGGAAAATGCTAGCATGCAGGCAGCCTGGCCAGGGCAAGCCCCACCCCCACCCCGGGGCACTCCACCGCCCAGTGCTCTGAATCCTGTGAATATGTCGTGACCCCAAGAAATGGAGGGTTGTACATGCTATGGGAGGCTGCGATGAAATCGGAGTTTGTCTGCGTTCACTTTGGACTTTGTTATTACACGATTCATTTAGAAAAAGGTCCAGAGTTGTGTGCTATAGGAAGTGTGTGTTTCCTCTTTCAGGATATGCCAACTCTGTAGAAAATTATCATCTGCGGTTATTACCATTTATACTTTGGTGTGAATAAAGGCTATGTGAATCAGTTTTAAAAGCAAAAGATGGGGAGAAGGACGCTTGTCCATGAGCAAGATATTACTCACTAGAATAGGAGACAAGGAATAAAAAAAATAACTTTTTTTGCTACTCAGTTAAAACACACACTCTCTCTTTCATAAACATATACACATGCAAGTGCAAGGCATCTATGTTGTGCCCAATGCTCTGCTGGGTTGCTGACAAGGCAAACATGAAAAGCTTCGGTTCTCATCTTGTTTAGAGTTTTGCTTGGGACCTGCTCTTCTGTTGGGTTGAAATTCGACTGAGCAAATGTCTTAGTGCTTCCAGGCAGACCTCAGGAGCAAGAGGATGCAAGAAAGAAGACATTAGAACAAAAGGGAAGGGATAAGGAGCAGTGTCTAGAGGGGGGACATGGAGAGAAAGAAGCGACATTGATCAGAAAAATAGTCTGTTTTGGGGGGCTGTGGAGACAGATCCAGACTAGGATTCCAGAGGCCCAAGGGCTCCTTCTAGGGTTGTTTCTATAGAATTGTGGACCCTCCAAAGGCATTCTTCCCTCTCCAGGTCCTGATTTTCTCATTAGATAAATGAGGAGTGTAGAGTACACCGGGGTTCTCAACTGGGGGCAATTCTGCCCTCCCCAGATATTTGCCAATGTCTAAAGACATCTTTGGTTGTCAAAACGGGGGGTGGGGGGAAGGCCAGGGATGCTGCTAAAGACCCTACAATGCACAGGACAGCCCCTAACAAAGAGTTATCCCGCCTAGAATGTCAATAGTGCCAAAGTTGAAAAAATCTGGGCTACACCATTTGAAGGGTCTATTAACCTCTAACAAGATCCACATGGTTGATGGAACCCCCAACATAGCACTGGTCTGGAACCAGGAGTCCAATGGCCATACTTTGCATTTTTCCGAGGGCCAAAGAGCCAATGTTGAGCCATTATACTTGTAAATTTTGCCTTCTTTCCTAGCATTCATGAGCATCTGTCCAACATACTCAGAGGTTGACCAGTGCTACTCAAAGAGAGGTTTGGCCTGTGGTAAAGTTGGAAGATGCATAAAAGTGGCCAGTCAGCAAATATGCCACCCACGTGGAGGGCTGCTCTGAGTGTACAGATATATGATGTCACCTACATCAATTCATACTTGTTGATATTAAAAGGATACTTCAAGGGGCTCTTTTGAATTCACAGAGTGAATTGCATATAATGCAAGAATTAAATATCAAAGAATACCATGGAAGAGATGCCACCTACACTTCTTGGTAATTGTTGGGTGAATAAGACCAACTACAGTGGAGGTGCCCCGATGATTTTAGAACTGGCTGGAGAGGTTCCAAGAATCATAGAACCATTCCACTCTCCTGTCATAGGCACCCCTGGGAAGAAAGGAACCAATGAGAGAAGAAAAGTGCTAGGACTCTGAACGTCTCAACAGGAAGACTCCAGCTGGAGCAGCTGGGACTCTACCTTGTCAGGTGTTTGGCATAGGAAAGGTGGTTCAGACAGCCAAGGCCAGTTGGCTTTGAGTTGGCTTGCATTTCCCTACTCCTCTGAGGCCTGAAATATCCATTCAGGACTCTCCTGAACTGTCACTGGTCAGCCCTACCTCTAGCAATATTAACACATAGTGACATGTGGCCCACCTTGCTGGGCCATCAAGACCTGGATGCTCCATGGGCATGCTGATCGGAGACCTAGGGCTGCTCCTCTTGGATTCCTCTGAAAATGCAGCAGAATAGGTCATCAGGAAGGATGGGGAATATGGGTTTCTCTCAACTCTTGCCCACATTACTGAAGTAGCCTCCTAACTGGTCTCCTCACAGCTATCTGGTTCCCCTCCAGTCTCTTCTCACCAGTATAGCCAATGATTCTTTCACACTCAATGTCAATTATGTTACATTCCTACTTAAATGCATAGAATGGATCCATAGGGCTCAGGGTGTTATGATAGAATTCCCTAAAGAATTCCAAAATGCCTTGCGTGGATCCAACTGCTATCTACTGCCTCTCAAGCATAATATCCCACCATGCTGTCTATGCTCCAGACATACCAGCTTTCTTTCAGTTCTTTGAATGCCCCCTGATTCCTTCTGCCACTGGGCCTTTGCACATATTATGTTATCTGTCTTATATCCTCTTCCTCCCAGGCCCCCACCACCCCTTGTCACCTGGTTAATTCTATTCTCCTTTCTGAGCTCAACTCAACCACTGCCTCCCTCACAAATGCCATGTCCAACCGCCCTCACTAGGTCATTCCTTGTATACTACCCTTCTTGGGACTATGTGTCTCTTCTTCATTGCTCTTTACACAATTACAATTTTACAATAATGTATGCGTTGGTGTTTAATAAAGATCTATTCAACAAACAAACGAATAACTTATTCCCTCCTGGGGTAGAACAGGGGCTCTGAACATATATTCCTATTTCTGTCACTTTGATGGTTCCATCTTCACAGCATGGGAAACTGTTGGCTTATATCTGCCCATCAAGAATCCTCCTTCCCTGCCAGCCCAGTTCACCCACTCTCCTCCATGAACTCTTCTCTCATCTCCCACTCCTCGCAGAATTTATTCATCCCTGTAGTAGGTTATTTGGATCTTCTTACACATTGCTTTGAATCAGCATCAGTTGTCAACATATTACTCTTCATTTTTGGATTCTAAACTCCTTGAGAAAAGAGACTCAGCCTAGCACACTGTTCTGCAAAGTTGTATGTGCTCAATAAACATCCATTAAACCAAAATGCCACTTGTTAAAGCTCTGGTGATAGGAATAATCTCAAGTAGCACCTCTAAGATAACACTAATGCCGGTGATGTTCCACCCACTCAGCTTCTCAGAGAGGATATGGAATAGAGATGGGAAGAAGTTCTGTCTCGGTAGGGGAAGAAAAACTAGGTATGTTGTGTGAGACTTCTATCAGGAAGTTACTATCATCTTTGAGGCCCAGTGGGATTTCTCCTCTTGTTTCAGATGGCTCTCCTGTGTGTAGCACTGGTTCTCTGCATGTAAGGTTGTCAGAGTTAGCAAATAAAAATACAGGACTCGCAGGTACATTTGAATTTCAGATAAACAACAAATATTTTCTTGTATAAACATGTCCCCCAAATTAAATGGGATGTATTTATGCTAAAAAAAAATGCTCATAATTTATCAGAAATTCAACTGTAATTGGCCATCCTGTATTTTATCTAACAACCTGAACCACATGCCTTTATTTTTTTTTTGTTTTGTTTTTTATTTAAATTCAATGTATTAACATATAATGTATTGTTTCAGGGGTATTTGTCTGTGATTCATCAATCTTATATAATACCCATGCTCATTACAACACATACCATCCCCAATGTCCATCCCCCTCCCTCCCCTCCAACAACCCTCAGTTTGTTTCCTATGATTAAGAGTCTCTAATGGCTTGTCTCCCTCTCTGGTTTCATCTTGTTTCTTTTTTTGCTCTCTTCCCCTATGATCCTCTGCCTTTTTTCTTAAATTCCACATATCAGTGAGATCATATGATAATTGTCTTTCTCTGATTGACTTATTTCGCTTAGCATAATACCCTCTAGATCCATCCACGTCATTGCAAATGGCAAAATTTCATTTTTTTATGGCTGTGTAATATTCCATTGTATATATATATAGCACATCTTCTTATGCATTCATCTGTCGATGGACATCTGGGCTCTTTCCATAGTTTGGCGATTTGAACCACATGCTTTTAACATATGGTTGAAGATGCCATGATATTAACTGGTGGTTCCAAATGACAATCCATGAAAAAACGAATACCAATACAAAATAATCAGATGAATCTAATTCTTCCTCAATGTTTATTCAATATGGCACCATATCACTTCCTGAATCATCATTTTCTGAAAGGGAGAGTGATGGATCTATTTTATTCTTTGCATACAATCCTTAGGATGATGTTGCATTTACATGTGTACTCAAAGCATACTCGTGTCACTGCCTATTATGTTCAAGAAGAAGAAATAGACTTTGGTGATACCGTGAACATTCACGATGTAACTCACCATCATATGTGTTTGTCCCAGAGTGTGGGGTTGTGCATGGAAAGGAAAAAGCATATATTCTCCAGCAATTTTCCTGGAGACCCAGGACTTTTCAGGGAGGAGGACATAAAAGTGAAGAATGAGCCATCCACCCTGATCAAATTTGTCCTTCAGAAATCACAACTGCTACAGAGAACTTACTCCCCGCAACCTCAGTGGAGGAGGCCAGATTCTTGTAACTGGGGAGGTTTTGTTTGATTTCATTACATCTTTTCCTCCCTTACAATCCTGCAAAGTGAGATTTTTTTTTATCATTATTAACAAGACTTAAAACTCGGTTTGATGTGACAAGTTTTTGTGAGTGAGTGACCACACACATGTGTGAATGTGACAAAACCAAAATAGGACATTGGCTGGACAAGAAACTAAATGGGAACTTATTAGGACTAAAGCTGGAGCATTTCCTTTGCCCATAACCTGATCCTTGTCTACAAGTTCTTGAAAGAACATGTCCTGGCTTCCTTGGGACTCAGCTGTTTGCAAGGATCTTAGATCATTAAGACAAACGTAAACATTACTGTGTTTCTACTGTTTCCCCAGAAGATAATGTTCCTAGGTGACCATCAGTAAGCATTAAAAACATCTAGTTCAAAGCCTAGTTTTCCAAAAGAATGATCTCTGTGTTGAAATTGAGGGGGTCGGGGGGGATGTATTCCTATCATCTCTGTCTCTAGTTTTTCTTTTTTCCTTCCTGCCTGCCTCCCTCTCTCTCTGTGTCTCTCTTTTGGGGATATGTTGACCCAGAGTACAAAACCAATTTACACACAAAAACAAACCATATATTTGAGAGACAGAGCTCTTTCTTGGAAAACAGAACTTGGCCAGGCTAGGAATGAGTTTCTCTTCAATATTTGTCACTTTCAACTTTGCATATTAAGATAATAATGCTTTGCATGTGTAGAAGGTTCTGCATAATTAAACAGTGTAAGTGACGTGGGACTAAGATGTCTATTTCTCTGTAGCGTTTCTTTGACCAGGGAAGGGGGTGCTTCCAGGAGGCCTGGGAAAAGGTCACCCATAACTTCCAGGGCCTTTAATGCAAATTTGCAGTGAGTCATGTTTTAGTGTGTGTCTGTGATTGTGTGTGTGCTGGGGCGGGGGGAGGGTGTGCAGAGAGCACTTGTGTGCATGTGTTAATTTGTCTCACTCCCTTTAAAGGCAGAGACTGGCCCACTCAGACCCTCAAGAATTATATTAGCACAGGTTTGCTGAGGCATTCCAATTAAGCAGAGATAAATGAGTTACCACGAGGTAGAGACACGAGCTGGTTCAGATTATTTCAAAAGGAACCTACTGCTCCTTCACTTGATTGGCACCCTCCGAGAGCCTCCAAGGGCCTTTTTTTATTTTTGTGTTCACCTGTATTCTCAGCTGCCACTGGGCCAGAACGTATATGACATGCTCAGGCTGGTAGAAAATGAGAACACCAGTTGTCTCTGGAGAGGCCTTGACGGCCACTGCCAAGCCTCGCAGGCCAGACCTGAGCCGAAGACCTAGCAGGGGCAGGACTACGATAGCAGATGAGGCTCCCATGCAGGGCCGGAGAGCAAAAGGCAACTTGTGGTTGACAGGAATCAAATAACAGGGTGTCCAAGCAAGGGGCTGAGCAGAAGTGCGGAGTATGGGAGAGGCATTATATGAACTGATCGCTGGAGGTAAGGGAAGAATCGTGCCCTTTACCCCCGCCAGACACACACACATATTCGCACAAACAGATGCCCGAACATGCGCATGTGCACGCATGTGCTCACACACATGCTCATGTTGAGGGGTGAACATGCACACACACACGTATGTTGAGGCAGGAAGCAGCACAGAGCCCACAGCAAACATACCCCTGGAATTGAGCCACAGAGAAATTAGTGGAAGATCTGGGCAACTAGAATACAAAGGGTCATTTCTTTGTGGAAACACCCAAAAAAAGGACCATATTTTTCCATGAGACCATGTCGATTCCTAGTTTTGCTTTGTTTTCGCCTTGTAGCTCTGCTCCTAAATCCCTGGAGGGCTGAATGCCTGTCTCTGAGGCTTGGGACTTTCCACGCATCACTGGAACCTACTGAGTGGTAGGGAACTGGACACAACTAGGGAAGCCTGGAGTCAGGGTCCAACCGGCTCTGCTGCCCAGGCAAATCACTTCTACAGAAAATAAACAGCCCTCAGGCCTTTCACCTCCAAAACTAGGCTCCTAATATGGGTCCCACCAGCCTGGGAGGGGAGAGAGAACCAGGAAAGGTGAAGATGCTTCTGGAAATGACTTCTTCACAAGGAAGGTAGCTATTTCCCCTACAGCCTGGATCTGAGCTCCTCACTTAACTACTCTGGATTCCAATGTCCCTATCTTTTTAACACTCATCTCCCTGAAATGTCCCCATCATAGATATCCCATTAATAGAGGGTAGCAGGCCAAGGCAGGTGATTTTAGCAAAACAACAACCATAACAACAAAACACCTTTATTCCTTTAAAATCCAAATTAAGGAGACACCTATCATCTAACCCATCATCTCTTTTTTTTTTTTTAAAGATCTTATTTATTCATTTGAGACACAGAGATACACAGAGAGAGCATGAGCAGGGAGAGAGGCAGAGGGAGAGGGAGAAGCAGGCTCCCCGCTGAGCCAGGAGCCCGATGTGGGGCTTGATCCCAGGACCCTGGGATCATGACCTGAGCCGAAGGCAGACGCTTAACCATCTGAGCCACCCAGGCGCCTCTAACCCATCATCTCTTTAAATCTCCTTAGAGCAGGAAACTTCTGGAGACATTTCCACAGGTGGGAGATCCAGACACAGTACCTAGAGAAATTAGAACAGGGCACACGGACTCACAGTTAAAGATCAGAGTTAAAGTTAGTAAGGAATTTGCAGGTGTGTGGTTTTATTCCTCAATCCAGGGAGAAGTGCCATTTTAAGGTTGTTAACCAGGGGCTGAGCCTGGGGCCTTATGAAATTGATTTGCAATGAGAACTTTGAAACGTGGAGGAATGGTAAAGTTGAAAGGCACTTCAGTGCTCAGAGGAATGGGAGTAGGGGGTGGTAGGCTGTGCCCACTTCTAAAATCTCAGAGCTAAAGTCACAATGCATTCCCCAACACACTTACCCCCAGGGAATAAAGATTGTCAAACTTAAAAAGTGTCACTGGACTTGGCTAACAGGTCTCTCTCAGGGACCTAGGGGAGGAGGGATCCCTACTGGGTGAACATCAGCGTGCTGGGGAAGAGGCACCTGAGGACTTGTGAGCATAAGACTGGCGGCAAAAATCTCTTTCATAGATTCAGGATGACCCTACGCACTAGCAGCCTCTCTCTTCCTCCGTATGTTAAGGACCCACATAATTGTGCTGAGGAAAAGGGGAGATGCTGGAGGCCACCTTGAGAAGGAAACCCATGGAGGGGGCAGGTGGAGGTTCCACCAAGGCTTGCATACCATTGTCTTCTTTTCATGGTGTGTCAAATTAAATTTAGGATTTGGCTACAATGCTTGTCATAGGGCTCTAACTCTCATCCAGAGCCAACATTTTGCAAAATTTTACAACTTGGCACTGTCTCTGACCTCCAAGGACAATGGCCATTTGGGGGAAAGACCATCAGGGGCTGGTCATGGTGTCAGGCACTGCCGTGGGCTGGAGAAATTCTGAGTCCCTGCAGACCTCATCCAGCCCTCAGCCAGTCCTGGGCTGCGGGCCTCCAGACTCTTCATAAATGAGAAGAAAATTAACTTCTACTTTGTTTAAACCCGTCCTAGGGTTTTTCTGTCACTCACAGTCAAATCTAATGCTACAGGACTCAATAAATATTCGCTGAGTGACCAACTGACCTCTCGGTGATTCAGTGAAAAAAAAAAAATGAACGAATGAATGCAGTTCTAGGTGCCCAGCTCTAATCCCCTATCCTGCAATGGAGCAGTCACAAGACAGATGTGGCTCCCGCCCTCACATGCCTATGACCTCGTAAGAGAGCTTGACTTTGAACAAGTAGGAATAAGTGTGATGAACTGCAAGAGAAGTGCAGTGTGCAATGCTGGAATGGAACCAGGGAGCTCCAACACAGTAAGCAGAGTGCTATTTCGGATGAATCCTGAATGCTGAGCAAGAGTCAGGAGGGAAAGTGCTCTCAGCCTTGTGGTGACAGGCAGCATGCAGCACAGAGAAGCTGGAAAAGGCCAATGTCTGCAGCACCTGGGTTCCAGAAGAGACACAAGGGAGAGAACCACAGAGACAGGTAGAGGCCCCACCATGCTGTGTCTTCTGAGCCCTGGACACTCTAAGAGTGGTCTGTGGACCAGCAGCTCCATCCTTCCCAGGAGCTTGCTAGGAACTCAGATCCCCCAGGCCCCACCCAGGCTATGGAACCAGAGCTGCATTTTTTTTTTTAATTTTTAAGATTTTATTTATTTATTTGAAAGAGAGCGAGCGAGTGAGTGAGAGAGAGAGGTCAAGCAAGGGGAGGGGCAGAGGGAGGAGCAGACTCCCCACTGAGCAGGGAACCTGACACGGGGCTCAATCCCAGGACTCCAGGATCCTGACCTGAGCAGAAGAAAGACGCTTAACCAACTGAGCCACCCAGGCGCTCATGCATGTTTTGGTTTTTTTTTTAAGATATATTTATTTTAGAGAGAGAGTGAGCAGGGGGAGGGGCAGAGGGAGAGAGAGAGAAAATCCTGAAGCAGTCTCCCCGCTGAGCGCAGAGCCCAATGCAGGGCTCGATCCCGAGCCCCTGAGATCATGACCTGAGCCAAAATCAAGAGTCGGTTGCTTAACCAACTGAGCCACCCAGCACCCCCGGAGCTGCATTTTAACAAGAGCTCCAGGAGACACGCGTGCACAGCGTTTGGGAAAGTTTGGGAAGCACTGGTACGGCTCACATTGGAGATTTATGTTTTGTTTCATTTTGTGTTGTTACTTTTTCTTGAGAGAACTGGGAGGTGACCCTTTAAGCATCAAAGGAGCAACATCGGATTGGCCGTTTTAAAAGAGAAATGCATGGGAGGCCTGAGTGGAAGCCCAGACACTCAGGGAGTGACAAGAGTGGCCTGAGCTGTACAGCTGGGGACAGACGGTACAAAGGGATGGGGATAGTTTGAAAGATACATGCAAAGCGTAAATATGAGCACTAGCGATAGGTTGTCAGCTGGGTCAGGCAGATGCCAGCTTTCTGGCTTGCTACCATAGCTGGATGTGGAGCTACTCTTCTGAGGAGCTCTAGAGGATGAAAGAGAGCCAGGGGTCCATGACTTGACATGACCATGAAGATGTTCAGTAACCAGATGAACACTGGGGTTTAAATCTCCGGGACCGTGTTCGTCAGGGCTCTACCACAGAAACAGAACCCATAGGATGTGTGCAGATATAGAAAGAGATTCATTTGAAGGATGTGGCTCACGTGTTTGTGGAGGGTGGCTAGACCAAAATCGGATGGGGGACACTTAGGAAAGAGTTCAAGTTCAAAGACAATCTGCTGGGAAGCAGGAAGAGCCAGCGCTGCAGATGAAGTCCTAAGGCAGTCCTCAGAAATCCCTCCCGCTCAGGGAAGGTAGGCCTTCTGTTGTATTCAGGCCTTCAAGTGTTTAGATGAACCCCACCCACAAAAGTAAACACCCTCACAGAAACACCCAGAATAATGTTTGACCAAATATCTGGACAAGGTGGCCCAAGCAAGTTAACCTATAAAATTACCCATCTCAGAGATGAAAACTGGAGAGTCATTGGCATGTAGCTGGGTGGCTATGGAAGCGTTTGAGTGGGGGACATTGCCTGGGGAGAGAAAACAAAGGGAGAAGCTCAGAGCCCTGAGGAGCAGCATTGTTCAAAAGAAATAACAAAGTATTAAGAGCATGGGATCTGAGACCAGCAAGCTTTCATTAAATCCTTGTTGTGTGGTCTTGGGCAAGGCATTCACCTCTCTGAACATCAGAGAGGTGAATTCCAGCTTCTCTGTGCTGCATGCTGCCTGTCACCACAAGGCTGAGAGCACTTTCCCTCCTGACTCCCATCATTCCTCATCTAGAGGGTAGGATTCCTACCTCCTGCCTGATTGGTACAGAGATCAGAGGATGTGCTTGCTTAGCTGTAGCTGGCACATGATAAGACCCTACTAGGTAAATACAAAGAGAACAATCTCCCTGTCCCTGTAAGACAGTATTTCTCTTCTCTCTCTAAAGCCTTCACTCCCCAACCCCCACTGACTCACTAAACACTCCCCCCGCCCCAACTTTTGCTTTCCCTTTCTGTATTCAATTACCATTCTTTGGTTGTTATCGCTCTGCATTCCCTCGCAAGTATTAAATATGTATGTGTGTTCACACAACCGAAGCGATCCTTTTCAATGCATACAGAAATTTTAATGAGCAATCTCATGTTTGTGCCAGCTTCTAGAATGGTACTGGGGAAAAAAAACAAAACGCATGAAGTCAGTTATAATTTGCTATTGCCAGACAGAAATTAGATTCCTAGGATTGGGAGGGAAGAGGAATGGTGAGACCGCTGGTGGGGAGTGGGTTTCTCTTTGAGGTGATAAAAATGTTCTGGAATTAGTGATGATGGTGGTACAACTCTGTGGGTATACCAAAAACCAGTATACAGTTTAAAATGGTGAAGTATATGTATGTGAATTGTGTGTCAATACACACAAATGGCTATTGCCTGGGTCAGATAGGGGATTGCCTGCCTCCAAGGTCAACTGTCATGCAGACATGAGGCACCCGCCCCCAACCAAGGCACAGTGAGGGGTTCACAAGTGATACACAGCAGCCCCATGATGCTGGCGTCCACACCAGGCTGTGAGCATCACACAGATTTGGGAAAAGGACTCCTCAGTAGAGGTTGGAGTCCGTGTCAAGGAGAAGGTGAGGCTTGAGCTAGGGCCAGGGAGAAATAAATGCACTTGAAGAGGTAAAGGGAGACACACTCCAGAGAAGACTCCAGAAGGAGTGAGAAATCATGGTGTTCCCTTCACTTCGGGAAGACTGGCTCCAGGGCAGAGGAGTGTGGAGAACCAGTCTTGGCCACAGAGGGAAGAGCTATATTTGATAGCTTCTTGCTACTCAAGCTTTGTCTGGATGTGGGAGGATCCAGGCCAGAGTTCGAGGCCTCTGAGCCATGCTGGGCAGGCACCTGTCATTCCTTCTGAGGCATTGGATCACCTGCATCCTTCATCATATCACAACGTGAAGATCGCCTGCTGAAAAGGAAACATTTCGACGGCGAGGCCTTTGCCATTTTTCATTTATAAGAGTTGACTAAACTCTGTTTGAGAGAAATGAGGTTTCTTTGTTTTAAAGAAGTGCAAAGCTGCAGGGCGGACGGGGAATTCCTAGGCAGCCATCTTATTTTATGTGGGTGCAAAGTGTAAAACCTGCATTTTTTTTAAGCTGAGCGAAGCCAGGGTAAAGCGGGAACAAAATGAATACAAACAAGCTTTAAATACTGCTTTGAAGATGCAGGGTGGCCTTCGTGGGCACGTCTGGGAGGCTTCAGTGAAAAGATGGACACAAAGTCTGGATTTTTCTGTGACCAAGTGAGCTGGTCAAATGAGCTGGTCAAGCCCGGAGCCCAGAAGGTCACATAGAGGTGGTTCATTCACAGGACCTGGGCAGATCTACCTTTGCCTCCTCAGTGGGTGAGCATGTCAGGGAGGGTGGAGGTAATCTGAGCAGCCCCACATCTCCTGAAACCTCACTCCCCTGCCCTGCTGGCGGGTGCGGGGGCCTGAGCCACGGACACCAATGGTACTTAAGTCCATATTCTTAGATTCCATTTTGCTGGAATATTTGTTAAGCTCCCTTCGGAAGTCTGAGTCTATGACATTCTGTATCCTTTGGTATTGACATTATTATTTTGTTAGCATTGTAGTATAGTATGACTGCCATTTAAATAACGCCCCCCCCCACGCCCTAAAGTACTTGTTTGCCCTGAAAAGAAGTGGTTTGGCATGAAGCACAAGTTTTTAAACATCCATTTTCCAGATCTCTCTGTTAAATTTATATATATATATACACAAAAAAAGGCTAAACCATGTGGAATGCTCCTGAGTATTATTGTTTACTAGATTTCTTATTCCATCTTATGGCATTTTATAATAAAATATCACCAAGCTCATAAAGAGGGCTTTTTTTTTTAAGATCCATAATCTTTCTAACCATAACAAAAGGGCGGTAAATATATTGTACAAGAGCGCGATGGAAAAATGTGCTAAAGTATTTCCATAAATCAAATGTAGCACTTTGGCATTGACTCTAAAGCATTAAATTTAGTAAATTAGAACCAGATGATTTTAAAATAGAAACTTACATAACTTTACGGTGTGATTTTTTTTTTTTTCTACACAAGTTTATCTTCATGAAGTCCCCTTGGCTGCTACCGTAACAGGTATTTAAGAAGGAAGGGCAGCATCTGGGTATTATTCATCTTTGTAATTCCCATGGTGCCTAGCATTCTGTTGAGCAATTAGTAAGTATTGGTGGACGGATGAGTGAAATCTCAGCAGTGATTAACAAGTACAAGTTAATTGGAAAGGCAATATAATATAAATATTTATACGGATCTATATGTAGACAAAACACTGCTACCCCACACTTCATAGTAAAAATATGTCTCGCTTTTCCTTTCATTATTAAATCTGTGTCTCTCAGTCAATGAATTTGAAATCAGAGGGTGGATCTACTTCTCATTTGGGCCACCATGACCCCAACTGCCATCACTCTGGGACGTTCCCCATACCTAAGTCTCTATTCTATTTCTGCATCACAGAAGCTGCAGAAAATGTTCCTTTCTGTCATTTCTTCCTCTCCTGTCACACACAATTTCACAATGTAGCTGGTGTCTTAAGGACAAACTGGGAATTCAGTGCAACACATAGACCAAGAAGATCCTAAATGTGGTGTCACATTTAGGAGAAACACATGAATAAGGTACAGTCTTTGCCCTTTAGGAGAATACTTTCTGGCAGAGGGTTAGTCAGAGAGCTGTAGTTGCAAATGAAAGAAACTCAACTCCAACTAGGTTAGGCAGGAAAGTGTGTTCATTGCCTCATGAATTGGGTTGTCAGGCATGGCTTCATCCAGAGGCACAGACAACAGCATTAGTGTTCTCTCCATTCCTCCACTACAAATATCTTTGCTTCTTTTTGCATGTGGACTCACTCTCTCTTGCTATAGACACTCTGTACAATGAGGAAAAGATGTTCACTACCAAACATACTTTTACAGATTATGATCCAAAGAAAGAAAGGTCCTCTGTCTCCCAAGCTTCGTTTACAAAATCTCAAAGAAGATCTCAGGTTGACTCTGTGAATCACATGCCAGTTTCTTGGGCCTATCATCATGGACAGGGGCATGCCTTCTATGATCGATCAGGCCTGAGTGGTGGTTGGGGATCTTCATTAGCAGATGAAGGGAAAGGAGGGTATTTATGCCATAAATGTTGAGGATGTGGAACTGACATGGCCAATGGAAGTGGGGAGAGGCAGGGAGGAAAAAACGAAAGATCAGTCTGAACTTTTGATTCTAGGCATCTGAGACAAAAGCAGCATCATAAATAGAATAGTTAGAAATGGGCACTGTTTCAGTGGGAAGTTCATATGTATATTAGCTAGAGTTCTCCCCAGAAACAGAACTAAGAGGCCAATAGGATGTGTGTGTGTGCATGCATGAGTGCATGCGTGCGTCTGTATGGAGAGAGATTTTAGGGAATTGGCACATGATTGTGGAGGCTGACAAGTCCAAAATCTGCAGGGCGGGCTGAGAGGCTATAGACCCAGTGAAGAGCTGAAGAGTTGATGCAGCAGCTCAGGTTCAAAGGCAGCCTAGAGCAGAATTCCCTCCTCCCGGGGGGGGGGGAGGGGGGAGGGGGGTGGGAGGGGGACCTCTGTGGCTTAGGGCCTTCAATTGATTAGATGAGGCCCACCCATATGGTGGAGGATAATCTGCTTTACTCAAAGTCTACTGATCTACTTGTTATTCTCATCTACAACATAGCTTCCCAGCAATGTGTACACTCGTATTTTACCAAATATCTCGGCACTGTGGCCTACCCCAGTTGACATATAAAATTAACTGTCACAATATGTGACTAGTGAGGTGCCTCTGGACTATTTGGGTGTGGTAGGAAGTGAGAGTTTGGGACTCAGAACACAGGTCAGGAGATGCGATTGTCATCTACCCAGGAATGAGAGTAGAAGTCGATAGAGAGGATTGGATACATAATGGGAAAGTACAGAAGAAAACAGGCTGAAGGTGGAACCTGGCGGAAATCCTGCCTGGAAAGGAGACTGAAGTCTTGGCGAGTGCTGTGGGAGAGCAAGAAGAGCCCACAGCCGTGGAGGCCAGAGGAGGAAGCCACCTTGAGAGAGGTGGCAGTGGAGAACGTAGGAAGCTAGGGAAGGCAAAGGGCCCAGGAGAGCCCCTGGTGTGGGCAGTGGAGGGCTCCTCCAAATGTGACCTGCAGAGGCCTGCCCTCCAGGCCACACGCCCCCCACCCCAGGTCCACCTCAGAAGTGAGGTGGAGAGCGAGCCTTTCACAGCCCCGAAGGCAATTAGACGGATGGCCGTTTTATATCGTTGAATTCCATAATAAATACAAGATAAGGCTTGTATTTCAGATGGTTTTTTTACTCCATTTTTCTAGTAACATATTGTTAAGTATTTTACAACACAATGGACTGGTGTGTTGTAAATGATTTGGGAATGGGAAGCCCTGGTATGTGCCCCTGGAGAGCCCGAGAGGCACTGGCCTGAATGGTGGTCCACGGAGTGGATAGGCAGAGAAGAGGAGGCCCGGATGGGAGGCCAGGCTCTGGACTGCTCACTCTGGCCCTCTGGTCGTGGCAAGTGGAAGAGAGACAGCACTCAGCCTGATGTTGGGGGAAGGAGAAGTGCCCAAGGGAAGGCCCGGAGGAACTAGAATGTACTAGTGGTCCATGCTCGCTCATCCACAGTTATGAAGGTTGAAAGTCTCGAGTTCTTTCACAACTCATTTAGCAAAACCTGACCTGACAGGCCCAAGGTAATGCATATTCTTCATTTACCCCACTTGGCATGAGTCTTCGTACATCTTCCTGCCGAAATATGAATGAGTTTGCATACGGGAGGCTGGCCCTGGTCCCACTGGGAACTGTGTAGTCTGGGGGATAGGTCAGTCTGCTTCTAAAATCTGAAATATTCGGAATCCCACAATGCCTCTGGCCTCCAGGTTTTTTAACAAGGAACTGTGGCTCTCTATTTAGGATGAGGAAGACCTGAACATACACGTAGAGAGCAGGATATGAGAGATTCGGGGTAAAAATGAGAGAAGAGGGAGCGGGAAGCTAAGTCCCAAAGTGAGGTTAGAAGAGAAGAAGAAACACAGCCTAGTCTGGGCAAGGAGGAAAGAGATTTGTTTTCCTGGTGAATAGAACAGCACAGGAGATGGCTTTTGAAGATGTAGAGTGATTTCGAGGCGGCGATATCTGAAGCTGGGGAACACGTGGCCCCTATCTTCTAGGGGCAGAAAGAGCAGAAGCCTTGCTTCTTCCCCCAGCTCTCCGCCCTTGGGAAGACCAGAAGCTCCCAAGGCTGGTTAGAGCATGAATCACGAGACCCGCAGGCCCCAGAGTTCAAGAAAACCTTTGCAACACCCCTTTTTCTACCCGCCCCCGTTTGAAGTCACAGGGTGCCAGGACATAAGCTAATGATGGGAACTCACGCTCAACCTCTGTAAGCCCCCGTGGTGTGAGCGCGTGAGGCTCAAGGCCTCCGGCTTGCTCATTAATTAGCAGGGCTCCCCCCTCGGCTTTTCTTGCAAGGAAGAGAGCTGCTCTGCATTTCTCAGCTTCAGTGGGCAGAAAGGAACGCGCCGTCCACACTCCACATGGCAAGTCAAGGGTGGACACCCGCGTCTCCACCACCGCCCAGTGCCCGGCCCACGCTGGAGAGGCATTCCTCTCGCAGACAAAATAAAAGATTGCTGATAGCTGGAGCAGTTTGTTTGCTTTCTAAAATGAATCAAACTCTTCAAAAGCTTGGCTCGAACAGTGCCGGCTGAGCTGTGTCCCCACACCACATTCCTCCTCTCCTGTCCCCCCCCCACCCCCCGCCACCCCCCAAGGCCCTGCATTACTCAGATTCCTTCCCCTCGCTCATCAGCGCCAGCTGGCGGTCGCCAGGGCTGGCCAGACAGGCCTGGTGCCCTGGGACGAGGCCTGCTGGACACTCACTGGCCCTAGCTGGTGAGGGCAGCAAGGGACAGGAGGCCGGCTTCCTTGGAGGACTGGGTTAGCTGGCCCCTTTCAGGGCTGGCGGGGGGTGGGCAGGAATGCATCTCCAAATCCCTGAAGAAATGGTTTACCCTGTGCCTCCAGGAAAGTGGTCATCTGGTGTTCAAAACACCCACCCGGCCATGCTCCCTGATCTTTTCCCACCCCACTCCGCTTCCACCTCCGCCCCCCACCTCCACCTGGAGGTAGGCTGGATGCTGGATGCGGAAGGTGAATTTTAGTGGCCAGTGTGTCTGGAGGAACAGACTGGACACAGAACATCCGGCCCCATCCAGGCATGTTGGGCCCACAGTCCCTAAGCCTCTCTGTTTACTACACCTGGACAGGAGCATAAGTGGAGAGGGAACCGCACATCATGTCACGTTATCATGTTCCATCATAGGTACAGATGCAAGGAGAGGGCAGGAAGACTTCAGACTTAAGAGTATATAAAGAAAAAAAAAAAAGAATATATAAAGGAAGAACAAAAGTGAGCAAGAAGGAAGCTTGGTGCATTTGTCCCCTCTTACCGGATACACATCACATAGCAATGTCCTTGTGTCCAGCAGTGCCTTCCGGAAAAACAGGCCATCCTCCACCTAGGCATGGGATTTCTGTCTACGTGGTCGTGGCAGATCACCTTGACCTTTGTAAGGATCCACAGTCTGCCGTTTCTAGCAGCAGAAGAGACTTCCATGACAGTTTTGAATAACAAATAGTTTATTTGGACAAACTGAAGCATGCAATAACAGAATACCTCATGGCTAGAGAGAGCAGGAGAGAGCCTTGCCAGGCAGCCTGCACAATTTTACCAATAAAGTCCTTTTGTCCCACTGAATGTCATTCCTGTGCCCAACTGGATACATCTAAAGAGTGGAAATGTAAACAAACCTTTGCACGTTCGTCTTGCTCACAATTTCACCCCTAAATTAACTCCCCAAATCCTTCACAGGAAGAAAATACTACATGCTAAAATGCAACCTCATCATTGCTTATCATATTTTACTAAAGTTGAGCAAGTTTACTTGACATATAATTTAATCTGTTTTGTTTTTTATTCTTTGTGTGTGGGGGGAAGGTAGTAATTAAGGATTCCAGAGTTATAATAACACTATGATGGATGTATATGTAAAACATCAAAAACTTCACAATTACAGCTTTTCAAAAATCAAGTCCAGGTATTGCCCATAATTACCAAGGGCAATTTACATGAGTCTGTGTAGGTTTTTAGTAGCATGTTGGTGACACAGGATTGCATATATTCTTTCATGGTTTATCAAGGACGGATAGGGATCTAAGGCACACCATTTTAGCACTTCACCCTTGGGAAAATTAAAAGCCACCTCAAAGAATCTGTGACAGATGGCAGTGGGAAATGGGGTAGGGGAAAGAGGATGGTAGATTTTTAAAAGGAAGTTCACAAAGACACACTTATAAACTTGGCTCAGTAAAACGGGGCAATGAGACCTTGTAAAGTCGTCACAGTGTGGGAATCCACCATGTCATGCAGTAAAGAGAACTCTAGAAGAATCTTTTTTTTTTTTTTAAAGATTTTAGTTATTTATTTGACAGAGAGATAGACAGAAGAGCACAAGCAGGGGGAGTGGCAGAGGGAGAGGGAGAAGCAGGCTCTGCACTGAGCAGGGAACCCGATGCGGGACTCGATCCCAGGACCCTGAGATCATGACCTGAGCTGAAGGCAGACGCTTAACCATCTGAGCCACCCAGGCGCCCCAAAGAATCATTTCTATTCTCTGTTGTTTAGAGCCCCACCCCTCCCCGGTGGCTTGTCACTGAGTGAGAATAAGAAGTAAGTCAGAGGGCGCCAAATCAGAAGTAATTTTGGGATCATGAGTCAACAAGCCTTTTTAATAAACAACACCCTCCATCTGCAGAAACAAATATTATAAGACAATGTTTTTAACAACTCTTTCAGAAAATAGAGTTTATCCTTCAGACACTATTGTTAAAAGGGGGGGTGGGTAGGAAGAAAAACTTTAAAAATAATAATAATAAAATAATTGCTAAGGGAGGGGGTGGGTGGGAAGAGTTAGGATTGGGCAGCCTTAGTGAGTCTCTTTCACCAAAATAGTAGTGGTGAGAAAGTGAATGAACACTCCATTCCCCAGCACAGGAAGAAACAGGTGTTAGAGACTGTATCTAGAGCATCTCTTTAGTAACAGACTTTCATTCATTCTAAGAGCTTGACCAGCTCAACAGATTAAAAAGGGGGGGGGGCTATTGCCTAGAGTGAGAGGTGTTCTTTCTTTTGCCAGCTGACAAGTGACTTATTTTTTCCACGTTGGCGTCAGCAAAGGCTGGGAGCGTGGACAAGACACAGGGCTTTGGGAAGACATACCACGAGACTCAGTTGCCTGCATAAATCCCCTTCCCCAAGTTGCTTGAAATCTCACTGCGGAGAAGAAGCTCTTCCTCCCAGGAGAAACAGTAAAGACAACACCTAAGCACTAAATGACAAGCTGTGTACACAATCACCTGGGGGATATTTTTTAAAATGTATAGATTCCAAGTCCCCTCCCCAGGCCCACGGAGCATTCATAATTGCTTTTAAGGGGGGTCAGTTTTGGGAAGCACCGACCCAGGGCAGAGGTAGGGAGAGACAGGGGGGTGGGGAAGAGATCAGCAATGGAAAGGAAAGGTCTCATGAAGGAGACAGGGTGCAAGCAGGGGAAAAGATGGGACCTAAAGAGGCACAATGATTAAGGGGGACAGTCTAGACAAGCAGGGCTTGAAAGCACGGATGAGGTGTGTCACAACTTGACAATTTGCTTTTCAGTTGGGTTTAGTCCCACTTGGGTGGAGAAGCTACCTCATTGAACTGACTGACAAGTGGGGAGCTCAGATAATGAAGATTTCCAGGGGATGCTGGGGGACAGTAGGCACAGCGGTGAGGACCCACAGACTCAGGAGCCAGAGAGCCTGCCTTCCAACACCAGACCCACACTCATCCACCTGTAACTTTGTGCAAGCTGTGTGACCTCTCTGGGTCTCCAATTTTGTTACATGTAAGATTAGGGTTGTCATATCAGATAAATATTCAATGAAATCACGTTTGTGATATGTAACACTAGGGCCTGGCAGCCGGGAGGGTTTCGATCAAGGCTGAGTATGCCAGAGGTCAGTTGGAAAACTCTTGGTGGCTCGTCTTTGTTTGGGGAGATTTCTGGAGATTTACAGAATGGAAAAATTGCTGCCTCGCATTATTTTGTGAAATAACTTTGGTTTTTGTAGATTTTGTTTTTCAAACTAGAAATCATAACACATGGCCGTAGAAGGGGTATTTCTAGATTGTTTCCCTGTGGATGTGGAAGGATCTATCCTTGAGTCTGAACTCAGAGATACATCTATCTTGCACTGTTCTAGAGCATGGGTCAGCAAATGTTTCCTGTGGAGGGCCAAATAATACATTTCGGGGGGAGGGGGTTTGCAGCCATTACCTCTTCAAGTTACAACCACCCAAGCCTGCCATTATAGCTCAAAAGGCACCCTGTAAAGGAAGGGGTGCCTGTGTTCTAATAAAACTTTATTTATAGACACTGAAATGTGAATTTCACATAATTTTCACAACTCATGGAATATTCTTCTTTTTCTTTTTTTCCAATCATATAAAAAATGTAAAAGCTATTCTTAGCTTATCAATCACACAAAAACAGGAGGCCTACAAGCTGGAGTTTTCAGACCAAACCATGTCCAAGAGCCAGAACTGGCAACAGGCCTTGAGTAGGTTCTGAAACATTGCATCTTAGCTTCGCTTCTTATTAATGTAAACCACGCTACTGCCTTCAAACTCAAGTTTTCTCCATTCCTTTCCTGAGCGTCACACAGAACTCTCAGAAAATAGACATTCTTTGAAGTTACTGCTGTCCTCTTATTCATCCATTCATTCAGCAAGTATTTAAGCCCCTATGAGGCATGAGCCTGAGCGGGACACAGAGATGAACAGGATACCATCCTGGAGCTCTGGAGCTCACCTTGAAGCTGGGGCCACAGAGATCAACCAATATTATGGTACAATGTGGAAAAGCCTTACAATAGGGCCGTGTTCCAAATACAATGGGGGCATAGTGAAGGGAGGGACGAATTAGTTCTGAAAGGAGGAGGTGGGCAGAGTGGGGGCTATTGACGAGGAAGTACAAAAGGGTTAGTGTTGGGGCTCGGCTTGATAGCAGACGTGTGAAGGGAGGACGCACTAGGCAGAAGGACCCATCTGTGCGGAGTCAGGACAGTACAAGTGTGTCTTAGAATTGGTGAGTCCCACCAGTTTGGCTGGAGGGTGGGATGTGGGGTGGGGGGATGGGAGGGGATGAGGCCAGAAAGGAAGGGGGGTCTCAAATTATAGTCCGTGCCGAAGTCTGCAGATTTTGTTTTTAAAGGCACTGAAGTGTCCCTAGAGGTTTTTTAATCCCAGTAGCAATGTGCTCTGAACTCTAGAAATTAAACAGGTAGCGATGTGGAAGATAGCTTCCAGCAGGGAGAGACTGCAGGCGGGGAAATGACAAAGGAAGGACTGGAATAGATCAGACAAGAGAGATAGAATGGACCTGAAACAGTGATTGCTGTTATGAGCCAACCTGGTGGCACCCCGTGCGAGCACCCGGCCCTCGGAGCAGCTTCATCCTCTTCAGAGGGGCTGCTCTAGGTTCCTGAGCTCACTTTCTGCCCTTGCATGTTCTGACCTGGCCCTTCGCTCTTAGCAGCCACATGGGTTCCTCCCAAGTTGTGCGTAGGAGAATCTCTTCCCTCTGGCATCCTCTTGATTTCTTGCTGTATCCACGCCCGTGTCCAGCGGCAGCTGGAAAATCATTTGGACGTTGTCCGGTGCCATATCCCTTGCTCCTGTCTGTATCAGCATCAGGTGAGATAGAGCCCCTGGCCACCAGCAGGCAGGTGGCAGGCTGAGGGGCCGGCAGGGTGTAGGTGAGCATAGGGTAGGGCCCGAGCCCCAGCGTCCTGGCCCATTTTAGGAGGCTACCCATGGGAGTAGGAGGGTGGCCCCATAGATCGGTTGACAGTGTTTATATAGCATAGTTTAAACAGTATTTTTGCATCCAAAAATCCCAGGTAATAGAAGGGGTTGGGGCTGTTTTTTGATTCAGTGAGAGAATTTGTGTTTCCCCAAAGGGGGAAGGAAAAAACATACTAAGTGCCTAAATACTAATATACTTAACACTAAATATGAATACAGTAACAACTAGCTGCATTATGTAAACTGTGTTAAGACCAGAGCTCAATATTTTAACCAAGGGCCTGCTACCCTTGAGTGTTTACACAAAGGGTAAAAACACAGAGAAACAGATCACATCATTCTCTGCTCAGAGCACTCCGGTGACTTCCTCTGGAGCTCCGGAGGAAATCCAACTGCCACCACCGACCTGTCTCGGTCTCCTCCACCCGAACCCCAGGTGCCCGACTCCAGGTACACGGGGCTTATATGCTGTTCTTAAACACACCAAGCTCAGGCGCTTTCCTCTGCCCAGATCTTTGAGTGGATCCCTTGTGCCATTCAGATTTCTGCTTCAATATTACCTCCCTAGTAGGGCTTACCTGACCACTCTCTAAAAGAAGACACACCACCCACCCTCATCTGTTTTCCTCTAGCAATTTTCCCTGCTTAATTTTTCTTCATGGCATTTATCACTCCAAAACTGTATTACATACATATTCATTGACTTATTGTCCCCCACTCCCAGGAGACTGTAAGCACCGAGGGTGGGGACTTTGTCTGTCTGGGTTGCTCCTGTACCTTCCCCACCTGGAACAGTACCTGGGAGGTGCTCAATCAATATCTGTTAAATTAGAAAGCTGTCTTCCACCTTTTTCTGAATGCTTATCACACTTAAAATATTGACAGCGGTCTAACAGTCATAACAGTCATAATGAATACAATTAAATAAATATTTATATATTTATATATCATAATAGTGTTATATAATATAGTAATGATATATGATGAATTTAAGATGAAATAATTAATAACAAAATATTAATAAGCAAACATTAATTAAGATAGTACTGGGTATGCACATGATCTATTTTTTTCTAAAGATTTTATTTATTTATTTGTCAGAGAGACAGAGAGAGAGAGCACAAGTAGGGGCAGAGGGAGAAGCAGGCTCCCCGCTGAGCAAGGAGCCTGATGCGGGACTCGATCCCAGGACCCTGCAATCATGACCTGAGCCAAAGGCAGCCGCTTAACCCACTGAACCACCCAGCTGCCCCTATACATATTATCTCATTCAATACTCATTATAACTCCAGCAAGTAGGTAGTATTATTTTCCCTAATTTATACTTCAGGGCACCGAAATCAAGAAATTAAGAAAATTTGTTGAGATTCTAACAGAGTTTACCTGACTCCAAGGTAACTAATGCTGACCCAAACTGCCCTGAAATGAACTGCAGGTAGATTTGAGGTGTCTTACCCAACAGGAGAGAAACAGGAAAGCAAGAAGGCCACTTAGCATGAATTAAACTTTCTGGCGAGAAGGAAATGACAAAAAGCCCTAGCAAATGCTTTGGAAAACCGTTTGAAAGCATTGAAATGGAGTGAGATAGTTTTCACCTACTCAATGGTACTCATCAAACTAAACAGAAGGCGGATTCAGCTTCACTGCTTAGGAAGCCAAAGGAATGTTATCTAGATCTTCTGGAGGCCACAAGACTCATCTTACAGATGAGAAGGTCTTTGACTGATCCAGGCAGACACCAAAAACACAATTTCCTGCAAACTAATGACTCGCCCAGGAGACTGTGGGACTGTTAGGAAGAGCCTTTGCAATGCAATATGCTGCATGCTTTATCTATGTTCAGAAAGACCTTGCAAAATCACTCAGGCTCATTTTCACTCCAAGGCTAAATGAGGAAAAGCAAAGTCCAAGCTGAGGCCCGAACGGGTGTGTCAACCTCATTATGACCGCTAGTAAGAGGGGATGGGGGTGGGGGGCTGGTCACGTCCAGGGAATCAGTGCCTTATTAAACTGTGATCTAAGCTATGAGCCCTGTATCTGGAAACCACTTTTGCAGGACAGCTGCTCTCCTGTTCTTTTTGTTTGGATCATAAAAGTAGAATTTTAATCCACTGGGAATTTGTGGGGGAGGGGAATCAAACTGATTCTGATCCAACTAGGTCAGGAAAAAAATAAGAGCCGATTTTTTCCATCCAAGTCGTGTAGTCTGGTTGGAGCCCATCCCACTCAGGGACAGCTATTGTCTACAATCACCGAGTCTCAACCCTGAGACCCAGTGAAAAGGAATTTTCCCCTCTATCAGCTCTAGCCTTCCGAAGAGTCGCTAAAGGTGACTGTTTCTGTCTTCTCCTGGGTGATCTCTTTCTCTATAGAAATCAGGAGGCTGAACCAAATGTTCTGTGCTTCACTGGACAGACTGGTCTTTCTTAACCAGGCTCATCAAACAGTGGGCATTTTTTGTTCGTCTGATAATAAGTGTTGGTGGGTTAATGGGTCATCTTCAGGAGAGAGGTCAGAAGGAAAACACTGCAGTGTTCAAAGCTGGAGCTAGAAATGCCAGCCATCAAAGGACACAGTACTCAGTGGACAGCGATGATGTATAGGGCGTGCACTGGCCAGCCTCTTCGGAGAGGTCACATCTAACCTTTATCCTCAGCAAAGCCAGAGAAGATAGCCGAATGTGGCTGACAGCTTTCTGAGGCCCTGGTGAGAAGCTGGCCAGGGAAGCCCGGGTGCCTGTGATAGGGGAGTTCCTTTTCACTGAGAGAGAATTGTATTTTGTCTCCTCTGCAGACTGACGTTGCAAGTACTTTGAACATTGAAAAGAACAAAAAAAGCAAACAGCCACAAAAAAGGGGAGGGGTGGGGAGGAGAGAAAGAGAGAGAGAGATATCAGCAGGGGTAGTTAGTAAAAAGGGGCCCGGAGACAGAAAACCTTTTGTTCCCCGAATTCGTTTCATGTAGAGATTGGGAGGTGAATGGCTTTGAAATGAAATGGGTTTATGAAGGAGTTGCTAGGTCACAGGAAGCACGACTGTCAGACTGCTCTGCGAATTCAATTTCTTTAAAACTTAGGTTAATCTGAAAAAGAATCTTCTTTTCCCGGGTGTTTTTTTGGGGGGGTTGGCGGATGGGGAGTAAAGTTCGAGAGGGTTCCCCACATCGTTCTATTTTCCACCCTTTCTGCTAATAGAAGAAGAAATGACCACATTACAAGTTCTTTGTCAGTTTTGCGAAGTTAAGAGGTGGGCGGGGCCCCGCGCTACCTTGGTCCGCCAGCCAATGGCGGGCGGTATGCAAATATAGTCGGTGCTCGGCCAGCCTCAATCAAAACAGTGAGCTCAGAGGCTGTGCGTGTGGGAGTTCTGCGCGCTGCGACTGGCAAACCCGCCCAGGCCCGGACCGTTCTCACTTTCATTTAGCCCTGCACTCCATGGAGGGGCGGACTCGCCAGGGCTTGATGCAGTCTCACTAGTGTAGGAAAACGGCTCAACTCTCCCCGCCGCCGAGATGAAGTATAAGGTAAGCGGGTGCCTTTTCCTTAAGGTTTCCGCGTGTGCGTCCGTGTGTGTGTGTTGCCCACTGTGACAACTCCTCTCCAGGGACCCCTTCGGGGCCTGGGAGAGATGGGTCTCAGTCACCGAGGTTGGCATACGGCAGGCAGAGACCCAGTCTCTCAGACCCACTCCGGGAGTTCACAGCACACCCTGGTCCATCTCCCCTGAAAGTTTTGGGAATTCGTCTTAGAGCCGCTGCGGGAGCCCTGGAATTCGGAGGGTGTCTAACTTGAAGAGGAGTTCAAGTCTCCGCGAGGCTCCCCCCAGGCCTGGCCTCCACTGTACCCGAGCTGTAATGAGAGAGGAATCAGAATTGCTGAGTCTCTCAGACTGGCTCTCAAAGCAGTTTTCAGCCTTTGCTTTAAGCATTTGATATGAGAAGCAGTTTGCCTTATGTACCTTGGGTGGGAGAAATTAAAAGCCCCAGGTACTGTTACACAGCGGATGGTGGAGAATTCTGACATCCTAAAATGATACTGGATGTAAGAACAGATGAGGATCTGCCGTTTCTTGAAAATACTTTTACTGGTGTTTGAATGGGCTGAGGGTCTGAAGTGTCCAGCCAGCTTATTGTCCCTGTAGCTTACAGAATGTCATGATACATTATTTTCCCATGCATTTTGCTCCATTGTTTTTGTGTATTCTTGGCAAAAGGATTATAACTTGCTCAGAATATTCCTATTTTATTTAAGGCACCCCCATCTAACCAGGCAAGCAGCTTCCAGAGACACTGCACTTCGAAGCACATTGCAGTGAATTGGGTGTGACTTCTAGAATAGACATGAGACCTAATGCTTTTAAACAAATGTGCTATTATTAAAATGACGGTTGGCAAGGTGGTTATGCTTTTGGATTGACAATTTGTATTACCTGTCTGACCTTCAGGTTTGTGCTAGCTGGGAGCTACTTTGCTTCCTTTCTGAATTATGTAGCTTCTGGCCCATCCTTTTTTAATGTGAGGTTGTAAATACTCGGTTCTGGCTAATAGCCACTGGTTAACCTCAGTGATAAATCTTTTATTCAAAAGCTATAAATCTCGTTCAAAAGCTCTAAATCAAGATGCCAAAAGTCTTCATTATAATGCATGAGTTATGGTTGTCCTTGGAAAGGTTACATGTGTGAAGGCACATGTATCAGTTATCATTGTACTATTAGCTTTCCATTATTATTATTATTATTATTATTATTATTATTATTCCATTATTTCTTGTTCATACATTTATGACTGGAAAGTACAAGTGGCTGAAATCAACGCTGAATACCTCGATCTAGAAAGTGACAAAAGCGACAAAGTCTTAAGTCACTTTTATTCAGTGACCTCATCGTGTTTCGTTTTACTCTTATGGAGAGAAAACATCATGGCAACTGACGAAATAAATTGTGATTGGCATTCATGGAAAAAACCCTTCTCTTTGCCGGGTCTTACCAGTGTTGAACACCCTGCCTGGTGTAAATATATGGTTGTGATTAGCTCATGTTATTAGCTTTTTTCACCAGAAAAAAACATTGATTTCTCTTATCGGCTAAATGCCAAATTGACACCTTGGGGTGACTATAAAATAAAGCAGTACCTGAAGAAATCTACTGTCCCTGTCTTATAAAGCCTGTCTTCTCTCTAGTAATGGACAACTCTATTTCAGGAGACGATTTTGTCATTTTAAGTCGAGGAGATGATGCAAAGGTAGAGGGATGATAAATAGTATTAAGAGTTACCGTGATAATACAGGATTGTCATATTTAACCCTTCCAAAAACTCTATGAGGTGGGTGCTATTTCCAAATGTGGAAATTGTGGCACAGAAAGGCTAAGTGATTTATCCAAAGCCACACAGCTTTAAAAGTCGCGGAGCTGTTAATTGAACCAAAGCGATCTGGCTCCAAAACTTGTGAGTTTAAACCACTATTAAAGAAAGAATCATCTGTGACCTCCCTGAAACGTCCTGTGTGACTGTTTTGTCCCCCAGGGAGTTTAAGACTATTTCATCTCCAGTATTCCTGCAGGATAGATTTTTTTTTTTTTTTAGCTATAACTCGACAAAGCAAAGTATAACGCACGTTTGGCAGTTATTTGTTTAATCTGAGCCACTTCGGTAGTAAAACCAGATTATTATTCTATTGCAAAATCCTGGAGTCAGGAATTATCTTTGAAACCCTGTGTCGCTCTACACGCTATAAATGTAGCACAGACTTCTGTTCACTGTAGAGATTTATAATTCAGCCACTATAAGTTTTTGTTTCTTTTTTTAACTAGATTATCTGGTTTGGCTACTTCAGGAATCATAACTAGAGGGCAACCAAACCCCCACTCATTCTGCACTTTTCCGCAGCCTCAGGCCGGCAGGGCTCTGTATTTAGAATAATCTTGAGAACTGTGGAATGTAAGCTATTACTGGTGAACACATCGGTTCTGGTTAGCACACATCTAGCCTAGCTTGCTTCCATTTTATGGTTCTTGGTGGTGATGGTGGTGTTCATGGGGAGGCTGCAGTTTCATATGGACTTTAGGTGCCATCTGTCTTAAAAGGCTTCACTGTGCGGTTCTGTGATAGTAGACTGTAAATCGCAGGGCCTGCGTTTGTTGAGAGCTGTCCACAAGCTCTTCTGAATATGCAAAGCATGTCCTGAAACGGGGGGAGGGCACGGTGCCTCGGTGGTGGTGGTGGCTCGTCCAGGGAAGGCTCCCCTTCTGAGGGTCTGGAAGCAGATCGTTTCTGCTGTCCGCCAGGAGGGGGACTGAAGCATGCGTGCACAGCTGTGTTTGAGCGGACGCCCGAGACCCCGCCCACTTTGTGCAGGCCCAGGCCTGGTTAGAGCTCAGCCTGCACTGCCTGTCTGATCTCTAATAGCTGAGCAGCCTCTGTGACTGCCAAATTTCGGAACCCTGGGTGCCAACCCTAAAATTCTAAATTATGTTATCTAGTCTACCATTCCACAATTTTTTTTTTCCACTGAAGTATGGTCGACAACAAATTCACTCTTCAACGTTTTGAGCCAAGAAAAAGTACAGGTGGAGCTTATAATAGAAATGAGAAAGCTGGATTCTGGAACGCAGATCGCTGTGTTCTGGTTGGCTGTGGGCAAACAACGTGTGTACTGTGGAACGCTTTTGAGGGGGAATTTGAAACTCCTTTTAATTTCTGGAGTTACATTGAGAAAAAATGATCGAGGGTCTTCAGGCGACACGGTCGTTTATGACTTCGATAATTCCCCGCTCTTTCCTTGCTCTGACATTTCGGCTTTGAATTATGTATTCTCTTGTCAGTGATTCGTTGCGCTCCATCCGAACGAGAGACTCCGGTCCCCCACGCTCCTTTTTAAATCTTAGGTGAGATCTAGGAATTTTAAAGGCACCGAAAGATGTTTCACGAGTAACTGAATTGTTTATGGATGGATGTGTTTATTGAGCAAACCCACTGTGAGAGCTACAGGACTTACCCACGTAGAGATGAAAGTCTTTGGAGAGCTGGAGGTACTCTGACGATACCAAATTTAGCAAGCTGCGCAGTGCGGGACATACCAAGGATTCCTTTAGCATCCTTTCCTTACTGTAATATACATCACTTCTTTTCTCAGAATCATCAGTGGCTTCCGGTCTGCTGCTCCTACCCCTCCCCCCCCCCACACCCCCAGACTTCTAAAAAACTTCCTCTCCACTTTTTCCCCTTTGCAAATTCCCTCCCCCTTGTGTGCCCTTATGACCTTATCGTCTCTCATTTTTTCATTCAAGCAGTCCTTATGCGGCTCTGCTAGCAGACTTGCGTGCAGCTCGCCTCCTCCACCCACATAGACACGGTGCCCTTACAATCCACCCCGTACCCACTACCTCTCTCCTCTCTTTTGACTCTGCTGTGGGAAAGCTTGGTCTCTTGCTGCTCCCGTTCACTGGCCCCCGTCTCTCTGTCTCTGTGTCTACCCTACTGGGTTATCCTGTCACCTCCCACCGGCCAGGTCTCCTCATCCATCCACTCTAGAAAACCATCAAAAGCCTACGTGGGGGGCGCCTGGGTGGCTTAGTCGGTTAAGCGACTGCCTTCCGCTCAGGTCATGATCCTGGAGTCCCGGGATCGAGTCCCGCATCGGGCTCCCTGCTCGGCAGGGAGTCTGCTTCTCCCTCTGACCCTCCTCCCTCTCATGCTCTCTGTCTCTCATTCTCTCTCTCTCAAATAAAAAAAAAAAAAAGCCTACGTGGATAGAGTAGCGGCTTTGGAGAAAGGCATTTCTGTTTCTTGTGACTTACGGCTCGACAGCTTCAGGCAAGGCAAGCTCTCTGAGCCTCAATTTTCTTATCTGTAAAATAGGGATAATACCTGTGTCAGACTATTGTTCTAAGGATGGATGTAAAGAACCACGGCTTTACCACGGCTCCTGGCATATAGTAAAATAGACAATGCTAGTCAGCCTTGGCTCTCTGCATTGATAGGTGTTGAGAGGATAGTATGGATCAAGACTTGGTGACAGGATTCTGTCAAAATCCCAGTTAACTAGTTAAAGATGGTTGAGTATTGTTTAGTGTGCCATGGGCCTGGATGTATAGTGTGGAAATACAGATGCCAGACAACAGGGATTTACCAGCACACTGATGTGCCCCTTTGCTAATATATGAATGACTTCGGATCTCCATCATTATTAACAAGATTTGACATACCTAAAACTACAGGACCTTTCTCGTAGTCAACACTCAACCGATACTGAATTGAATGTTGAAGGACGTAAAATACTTTCATAAATAGCTATCAAAAAGAGGTAGGTGTTTTGTTTGGTTTGGTTTTTTGCCACTAAAAAGAGTCTTAATGCTGTATGGCATAGTGGAAAGGACCTGGGTTTTGTTGCAAATCCCACTTTTGCTAGTTCAGGCCTCTGTGTCCTCATTTATAAAAAGGGAGTAATAATACTGATCTTATCAGATAGTGGCAAGGATATACTATATGAAAATCATCTATTTTTAGCACATAGGCATGTAAAAATGGCAGCTATTATAGGATGCATTATAAGACATATAATATATAGATATAAAAGCATTATACAGATAAAAATTTAAGAGGAAGCATTTGCTAGAATCACTTATCCATAACAAATATATTAGTGAGGACAAGAGAAAGTTATCAATGTACAAAATTGAAGGTAAAATGCGAAGGAGGTGATTTGGGGGGTATGGAAGCTCAGGGGAAACTATATATTATCCTACTGCAGGAGATGTAAAGTAAGAGGTCTTGGTGATCTATCTTTAGATCGTTTTAGGGTTAGAAAGAAACCTAAACAAATTGGTTTGAGATGCCAGCCACTGGGCCCATGGCATTACTCTGCAGTAACATATAGATTTAATTACCAAGCTTCGTTGCCAAGATAAACAAGAAGGACCACTGGGAAGAAATGCTGTATTTCCAACTTAAAGTGCAGAGAATAGCTGCTGGTCTCCTAGGTGACGGATGATTGCAAAGAATGTGGGCATGGAAGGGGACATCCCCCCCCCAAAAAAAACCCTGTCCATACTCCATCAATGGCACCCCCTCCATCTTATTTACTTAGAGCATTCCAGTCATCTCCCTGTGGTCATTCGTACTGGTTAATGAGGACGATGCACGCCTGGGGAACATTACAGCTTGGCTGCAAAAGTCTGTTTTCCTGAAGAATCTTCATTTTAAGAGAAATGGCCTTGGTGGTGATCCCTGCCACCGTCCCCTGGAAAGAGTGATTCTTTGAGAAGGTAGTTTTTAGTTGACAATGAGATCTAGGTGAATTGAGGCATATACTTCGAGGAAGATGGAACAGGCACCCCATAAAACATGCATGAGTTCTGACAGTCATGTTTTCATGCCTGGAATGGGGCTGGGGCAGCTGATCATGGAGATATTAACTTGCCAGTCAAGTGCTCTCAAATACATATGCCTGGGCCCCATCATGGACTACTAAATACCAGTTTATTCTTTAAAAAGAGCTAGTCTTTTTCCCCCCAACCTCCTCCCCAACCATTAATGGTGCTAAATGGTGTTTAGGTGGTTCAGGAACCTTATTCCAAGGCTGGGCCCATCACTTTGGAGGTGTCTTATCTCTTTGTAAATCATGGTGTATATGTTGCAAATGAGAATTCCTCCTTATATTTCTAATATGTCAAGGTAATAGAAACATTACCAGAAATGTTTCTTAGTGGAATGTTGATACTTAACGATTACCAGAAATAAAGATTGAGCAACCATGACTATGTAAAGGTGCAAGCATTGCACAAAAATGTCTGATAGGATCTTTGGAGTTGAAATTTAATTCCTTCTTTACTCTTTGTGTGTATGTGTAGGTGTGTGTGTTTGAGTGTGTTTCGGGGGGAATTATTTGGGAAGCTCGATAGAAAGTTGCAGCAACCAAAAAGTATATAAGGTTAAGATTTAAACCAGATCTTTCCTATTTATTAAACCAATATGTATTTAGACAAAATGATGTGCCCTTAATATTTTTTCTTATTTTTTTTTTTTTTAGTTATGTGGAAACCTTATGCTCCTCTATGAATTAGCCTTAATCTCATTGATTTGTAGTAGTCAGTTCGTTATTGTTAACGTAGCACCTCACTCCCACAGGGGATGTGGCTAATGGACTCATGTAGGCTTCTCTGTCACCCGGCCCTGTGCTCTCCTAAAAGAATGAGCTAGAATTCACCCCACCCCCAATAACCATAACAAGCAAAACCAGCCCACCAGGAAGCTAGTAAAGTAGACTTCTAGATGCTCCAGGCTTCTCGGTGTTGAGTCTTTAGTGTCTGTCAGGACATGTCAGTAATCTGTCGATGAATTCTTCTGTTTGTTTGTTTTTTGGTTACCAGACACTTGTGGTGTGAGTCCGAGTTTGGCAGGAAGTGGGTTAGTGGACCTGCAGTATTGCCCTATCACCACAACGGCATTGGCATAAGCAAAATTTTGAAGACCTATTTTCCTTGAATGCTCCTCTGGGATAAACTTCATGTTATTCTCTGATTCTCCAGCCTCCTCCACTTGGAGCTAAGTGTGTTGAGCATACCTTTGGATGGGGGAAGGGAAGGGAGCAATAAGAATACAGTGAGCTCAACAGCATTCTTTCTCTTAACCCCATTCCCTGGGAAGCCAAGACTTCTTGATGATCTCACAGAGGCCCAGATGGCCTTAAAATATATCTCATTTCCTTATAAAGATCATCTTGTCAATTGGAGAACATGTCCATTGACTGAATCAAACACTCTCATCAATACCTATCCTTTTTTTCTCCCAAATCCTAAATTCCACCAAGGCAGACCCATTAGAAAGATACATACTTGCATGCCTATCTTTTATTTTTAGCTTAAAATATATATAACTTTTGTGGATATGTATCCACGTTTCACAACCCAATGATGGGACATACGGTCTGACAATGGGAAAGACACTTGAAACTGGGACTGTCTTGGAAAGTTCGGGAGCACACGGCCACCCTAGACAGTCAACGTGAATTGATCCAAAGATCAGCCGCTGAAGGCATTATCCCTTTTCCCTTATGTCAGCCTTTTGACAGGAAATTATCTAAGAGGTGCTCTTGTTTTAAGTGAATTCAGGTGAATTTTTCACATAGAGTCATCAATACACTTTACTGGTAAATAATTAGTTGGTTCTTTTCTTTTCCCTTGCAGAAATAGGCATCTCTAGAAATGAAGGAAAGGCCCTTTTTGAAATATGGACCTGTGCAGAGAACACCTGAGAGCCAGAAGCAGTGAGGGAGGTTGTTATTTCAATTGTTCTTGCTTTCGACCCAGCGGGGCGGCTCTGCACCTCATGGCCTGCAGCGGCTGCATCAAGCCTCCTGCCTCCCTTATTAAGATCTTAATTACAGACGCAGCTTACTTCATTGCTGCAGGGAAAGAATTTAGTTTCTCTGAACTGTGTCTGTTTTTTGGTGTGGCAGGTGTAATCACGATGAGATCATTTCTGGTTTGTTTTCTTTTCCTGGAGGAATTTTTTTTTCCAAGGGGGAGGAATACAGTTCTTAAGGCACAATTTCATGAGCTCATAATAGTGCAGTAATAATAACTGTGCTTTGATTTTATAGAGACCCTTTCTTCTGAAGAAATCAGAGTGTTCCGCATATATAATTTCATGATTTCTCATAATATTAGAAAGAACGTGTGATTTCTTGGCCATTACTCTTACAGTCTGAGGACTGAGATTAGATCCTGTTAATTCAGTGAGTGTCCATTCCTCTATGCAGGGTTCTCCACTCAGCGCTGCTAACTTTTAGAGCTCGATCATTTTTTGTGATGGGAGACCGTCCTGTGCATTGCAGGATGTCCTCTACCCACTGGCCACCAGCAACACACACGCATGGTGACAACTAAAAATGTCTCCAAACATCACCAAATCCCCAAATCCCCCCTAGTTAAGAATCACTGGTCTCATCTCCCCTACTTCTTTCTGCTTAAAAAAAAAAATTGCCTTACTGGTTCTATGTGACAGAAGCACAAAAATACAAGCACAGAACCATTCGCTATAATTGTACCATCACTGAGGTTGAGCTTCATGTCACAGGTCCTCAGCAAGTGGAAACTTCCTCTTACATACGTGGCCCTGGTGTGTTCAAGTGAATACCACAAAATACTAAGAAGCATGAGGTCTCACTCAGACCACATGTAAAACCATCAGACTGTCTCTAAGGCAACCTTAGTTTTTGGAAGCCTTCCTCTGTCGTGTGTGTGTGTGTGTGTGTGTGTGTACACATACATGTGTGTGCATGCGTAATGGATATATACAATTTTATATTGATGTATATAAAATAATGGGACACGCATTTAGAACAGAACCTTGAAGAAAGCCATTTTATTCTTATAAACTGGTATATAATACGTACATGTAGGAGCTTGTCTATATACCTAGCTGCTGAACCATTTCATTTAGAGGTTTTCTTCCATTCCCTGTGCTCTTGCCATATTTTCTCCCTCTTCTAGCTGAGAAGTTACAGCACCTGAAGGTTCTTCCTTGAGACGTCTCTGCAGGTGCAAGGCTGACAGCCTATGGTTGTAGACACCCTTTTAGCCATGTATACTGGTCCATTTTTAAAAACTCTTTGAGGACCTCACAAGTGAAGTGGGATAATAGCAATCAGGCAGTGAACCTAGGTAAGGGGACATCTCAAAGAGTTGCAGGGGGGCATCCAAGGTATGTCGACTGGGCCTGGCTGGGAGGCAGGTCAGGGTTGCTAGTGTGTGTGTACTGGTGTTGGTGGTTTTAGATATTACTTCAGACCCTGAGAGCTGCATACCTTGGTGTAGGAAGATAAGATACGTGGGAATGGAAAAAATAAGGTCTTTCCCTTCTTTCAAATACTTGATTAGATGTTGTAACTTTCGTGCTTTGCCTTTTGAGAAATGATACTGGTTTTTGGAAATAAACCATAATATAGTGGACTGGCGTCTCCTACTCCTTTATAACTTAATTCTCATTTCACTTCCCCAAGTACCTGGAGATTGGAGGGATTTGTCTAGACAGGCAGATAGATGTGGTCCAGTGCCAACACTGTAATGTTGGCTGAAATCCAGCTGGTTGTTTTATTGTTAATAAAAACCTATCTTTTGGGTGAGTGGGTGTCAGGCCTTCATCATTATATGGCGCCCGTCAGATTTATCTAGGGACAGAACCCTGAAAAGATTTTGTGCCTGCCCCATGTTTTTGATCCTTTGCCAATATACTATACTTAAATCTCTCAAAACCAGGCAACCTGGGACAAATGCTTATAAATTCCAAGGCTTAATAACAACAGTACTAAATTCTAAGATGGAGAGGTTCTCAGGAAGCACATCCTGGTCCAGTGGAAAAAATCCTAGATTAAGAGGGGAACCAGATGCTAGTTCTGGCTCTGCTGTTAATCTAATAGATGACTCTCTGGGCTGTAAAACAAGATCGGGTTTGAATGATCTCTAGAATCCCTTCTTGGTCTAAAATTCTAGCCTAATTGGTTCTGGTCAAGCTATGGGTGACTTTTGGTTCTAACACATAGAAACCACGGTGTCCTTCCACCTTCTTTAAGACCCTCAGGAGTTGCTTAAAAAAAATCTCAAAGACCATAGAGGAATGGAAAACTGAGCTCCTGAAGACATGTGTATTGTTTCTGATCATCAGACTTGTGAGGAAATGCTACTTTCTCACTCTGGTCAGGATTCAAATTCATCCTCCACAACTGGCCAAGAAATAATAGAAGGTGACTATGAAGTCACACACACACACACACACACACACACACACACAGACACACGCAGGCTTCCCTAACAACCCATTTGTAATTTTTTTTTTTAGATGAAACAAAGGATTTGCTCCAGGCTTTTGTTGGTTTCATGGTAAACAAATCCCATCATATGTTGTTTTTGTCCTGCATCAAGCTTCAATCAAGGGAGAATAGGTGGCATTGTGCAAAGAAGGAAGGAAAACCAGCATTTGAAGGAACACTTATTTAATCTCGCATCTATACTGTCCATATGATGTGACCAAATTTGATCAGATGGAAAATTCTTTCTGAGGTCCACATATCAAAACTGGCCAAGAGCCTCAGATCTTCTCACCAACTCTCAAGAGGTAGTGTCACTTTGGTACATGAACCCCCAAAATAATGCAGGGTTCTAAATGATACCTCATCAAACAGGAATGGGCCAATAATGGAAGAGATGTTAAGATTCCCAAATATGGGTGCCTTGGGTCTTGACCACACACAGGATGCAGCCCCACAGTGGCCGTCAGGACTGCTGTGTGTCAAAGAGTACCTTTGGAAGACAAGTGTCTAATGCCAGATTTCTTAAAGCATTTTCCACTCAGAAATGCTCAAAAGAGAATGCTATGGGTAAAGTTCACAAGGCTAGAAAATCTAAGAAAATGTGAGGATTTGGGGCAGAGTAAATGACATGAATATTCAGAAGGTCCGAGATACTCATGTAAGCTTTGTGACCACCATAGGAGTTGAGAAGCACTTTCCAGAAAATGAAAATCATTGGCTAAAATGTGGCCTCGGTGCCAGAGAAATCTTCACAGCACATGTTGGATGCCCCTCACAGGGTATCAGAAATATGACTAGGGAAATTCTCCTGCTGCCTTCCCATGGCTAGTTCAGATCACATAATGAACACCATGTCAGACTACAGTTGACATATATCGCTGAGAAAAAAATCTGCAAGTGATATATATCCTATCTTCTAACTCCTGAACTTTCTTGAAAGTCTCACGTCTGCTATTTAACAACCTCCAGAGGATTCAGCTCCAAAAATTCAACAGCCCAGATCATCCAGTGAAAAAACCCAGGTGTAAACCAAGTATTCCAAGAATCGAAATCCAGACACTTGTAGATATCCATGTTTTCTGACTGTTACCTTCTTTGGGGAAATTCCACATTTCCCTATAACCCAAAGATGATGGGGGGGGGGAAGCCAAAGTGGTTTGATCGCCCTCAGACCGAAGCTGATTTTTGTCTAAGCCTTTCTTTCTCTTCCCCAGTGTGTCCTGAGACTAACCTCGATGATGCTCATTCCTGAGTTACTTCCTTTAGGACTGATTTCCTTGACAATGGCCATTTCCTTCCTTACTGTGCCTGTTTCTCAGGATCTGTCCACTGTGTGTATGCGGTGTGCACGCCCGTGCATGCACACGCACCCCACCAGAGTCCAGGCCGAAAGTCTGGGAAGTTGGGTACAGGAAAGTCATGTGGTTGAGAATGTGGCAGCCCCAAGGTCTTGGCAGGAGCTCCTACATGATAAATATAGAATGAAGTAAAAATAATAGGAGGAAGTCAGGCCATTGATGATGCTATCAGTCCTAATGGGGTGACACATCAGCCATTGTGTCTCATTTCTCTTCAAAGAACAGCATAAATGGTCATGGAAATTATAAGTCACACCTCTCTGTATTTGGGAAAGCAGATAGTTTCCCTGGCAGTGGGAGTAATAATAAGCTTTCTTGACATTTTGGTAGCAACAACAACAACAACAAAAAGGTAGGGAAGAGTGGGGGATGGTGTGGAAACTGTCATATGACCTAGAGCTCTCTGTACCCGGTGTTCTGGCTAGTTGTATGGTATTTTATTCCCACTCCTCAGGCACAGCTGAACCAGGAACAGCAGAACCCAACGTCCTGGCAAAGCATGAATGGTGCCCAGTCACCTGCTGCCAGATGGAGGTCGCTGCACTGGAGGGAGAAAAAGCTCTTCCAAAGATGACTATATTTAATCTGGCTGGGATGGTCAGCTCCTCCTGGCCTTCCTGTTTGCTCAGTGGTTGTGGACACTAGATTCAAGCTCCCATCTACGTCATCATCCTGTTTAATGGCGGGGGGGGGGCACTTTCCTGCTTAACATCTCCCACATTCTCTGGCTGTGAGGTCTGGACATGCCATTCATCTTTCTGGTTCTGTTAGTTCATCTTCCTATGTCCATCTGAAAAGTTTTGCCAAGTATCTTGCTGACGTCTCTAGAAAACAATTTCACCTTCTCTGTAGAGAACCAGGAAATCAGAGTCCAGAATCCATTTTAAGTTAGCAAACATTTAGTGAGGTGCATTTTGCTTCAGACACTGGGCTCAAGTTCTGGAAACACCAAAGGAATAGGCCAGTCTCCCTGAACTTCAGGAGTTCACGGTCTTGAATGGGATATTACAAGTCATACTGAGAGAAATACTATTACAAAGAACTGTAAAGGGAAACCGGCAGATATGTTTGGAAAGATAACTCTTCTGGGGAAGGCAGAAGATAGATTTTGAGGTGGGAGAAGGTAAATGCAGGAAAACCAGTTGAGAAGCAATTGCTGGACTCCCAATACAAGGTTGTTAAAGGCCTGAACTAGGAGAGGCAGTGAGGAGGAAGATGGGGGCCAAGCTGATTGGGTTCCAGATTGTGAAGAGATTCAGCAAACCTCTGAGCCTCCTATCTTCATGCGTGCTGTGAAGAGAGATAAATCAGGAGAAAGGGGTTTTTACACTTGTTGAGTTAGCGGTGAAGATACCCATTAGCCAGTCAGAGATATGGGACCAGAGTGCGGAAGAAATTTCTAGGCTGGAGCCATGGATCTGTTATCTGGTGTGTTTAGATGCCATTGGTAGGGATAAGATTTCCTCTAGAGACTGAGCATGTAAAGACGAGCAAAGAACAGAGGGATCCCTTTGGAACATGATTAGTCTGTGAAGAAGAAGGTAGATGAGTGGTCATGAGAATAGAAAGAAGAGAAGAAACCAGAGGTGGAATCATGGAAGCCAAAAGAGACCTTCAAGAAAGACTGGGGTGGGGGATCAATGCTAGAGGCTACTAGAGTTAGGGTTCCGTCAAAGAGAATTTATAACTCTAAATGCTGATTTCCAATCCTAACTAGGACCACAGCTTTGGTAGCACATGCATTTAACTTTGTTGAATACTGTCCCAATTCTGGAGCTGGAGACCCTGAATTCTTGCCCCAGCTCTGTGACCTTCTTGCCAGGTGGCTTGGCAAATCATTAACTCCTCGAGCCTCATTTTTTCTCATTTGTAAGGTAAAGGAGCTGGAGTAATTGAAGTTCCTCTGGCTTTCAACTTCTGTGCCCCAACTGTTCTGGCGCTCTGCCAAGCTCCAGTTGCATTTCTAACTGCCACCCTCCTGAGGCTAGCCATCCAACTGCCTATAGAACAACATAGCTCTCTTATCTCTCCTAGATTTGTTTCTCTGTTGACATTTCCTGCCCTAGAGATAAATATCCTGGGGCAGATGGGAGAAAGATGAGATCTTGAATAGACAAACCCCTTCTCCTGGGTTTTTCGAAGATACTCAGATAATCACCCTTCTGACTTTGTGGCCTTAAGGCATCACACCTCCACCCTGAAGGAGGAGGTCCCTCCACCTTCTCCTAGCCAGACAAATTAACTCTTGATCTGCCTATCAACTCCATGCACTTTTGTTTTTTGGGTTTTTTTAATTTAATTTAATTTTATTTTATTTTATTATGTTATGTTAGTCACCGTACAATATATCATTAGTTTTTGATGTAGTGATCCATGATTCACTGTTTGCGTATAACACCCAGCGCTCCATGCAGTATGTGCCCCCCTTAATACCCATCACCGGGCTAACCCATCCCCCCACCCCCTCCCCCCTAAAACCCTCAGTTTGTTTCTCGGAGTCCATAGTCTCTCATGGTTTGTCTCCCCCTCTGATTTGCTGGACTCATTTTTCCCTTCCTTCTCCTAATGTCCTCCATGCTATTTCTTATGTTCCACAAATAAGTGAAACCATATGATAATTGACTTTCTCTGCTTGACTTATGAATGAGATGGTTTGTGTTCTGGCTGACGTTAATTTTGCTGTTATCTTCTCGAATGAACTCTTGCCCCCAAAGCACCAAGCGTTTTCAAAAGCCAAGCTCCTCACCCATTTTTTCCCCACTTTCTGATGGCTTGGGCTCTGCTGGAATCTAAAGAGATATATCCATAATTCATTCAGGAGTAATCAGAGTAGTAGTAGTAATAATATTTTGTCTCGGTCTCTTGAGGGCAATCAATAGTTTCATTATTGCTCTTTGCAGGCAAATATTCCATAAGAGGTTGCAGTGACCACAACTCATTATTAATTCAGAGAAATACTGCAAGATACAGTTCTCCTGATATATAATTGTGAGCAAGAGAAACATCAGCTATATATATATATAGTAGCATAATTAAAACAGTTCTCCTGATATATAATTGTGAGCAAGAGAAATATCAGCTATATATATAGAGAGAGAGAGAGAGAGTAGCATAATTAGGACCCAACCCTTGACAGAGAACTGACTGGAGTCTGAGTTGGGAGGGAGCCTAAGCCCAAAGTGCCATCCAGCAAATTAAATAAGTTGTCACAATAGCTTCCTAAGCCTCCAGCAGCGTTAAGGTACTTGACTTGTATTAACTTATTTCATCCTCACAGCAAACCTTCCTCATTTTGCCGATGAGGAAATTAAGGCACAAAAGGAAATAGTCTATTCTATAAACATGACAAGAATTGTCATCTTCAGAACTTTGCTATATAATGGAGTTGAGCCCAGTTAGGAGGACATTGTGTAGCTTAGAGTTGTGGAAAGAGAACTGAACCAAGAGACCATAGTCCCATTCCCATCTCTGACACCAACAGTGTGGCTTTGGGCAAATGATGAACTGGCCTCCCCAGACCTGTTCCTTTTTCTGTAAAACACGGAGGTTGGGTCAGGTGTTCTCTAAAGGTCTCTGGAAGTGCACGTAACTTTCCATATGGGAGAGGGAGGGGTGTAGACGCCGACTCTGTAGCTTGCACAGATATTAAATCACTCATTCTTGTTCAGCCAAGGCTGAGAATATCTGTCACTGTGTGAGGTGTCCAGCTAGCACTTGGGTGCATGCCACCAACAGTCATGCCAAGCAAGCTCTCTTCCTAAAGCCTCACCTCTGTGGGCAGCAGGGAGGACTGCTGGGGAATCATGGACAACTCGTCAGGATAACTCACCCTGCCGCCATTAGCGAGGACAACAGTCTCTGAAGGTTGTCCCAGAGAAACAGCTCTTGGGGCACATCTGAAGCATTAGCATGCTGCTTCCCAGGTGGTGGGAAGGTCAGGGGGGCAGGAGACGAAGAACATCCAGAACGACTCTCACATGGGGATTTCTAGCTGCCTCGCATCAAGCACGGTCCAGTGCCCCACTTCAGTGCTGCATGGAGTCCCGTGGCACTGACCCAACTCCACATGCCTCTGGCTTATTTGTGCTGATTAGGTCTGTAGTCCTTTGCCTTTCTACTATTTTCTGTTTCTTTTCTTTCTCTTCTTCACAGCCACTAGAATCATACAGCTACCCACCCTCAGCTTCCATAGAACTAGTCCTAACTCTATCACTTCTGATTTCATCTTGGGCTTTTTTACCAGCCATTCCCAATCACTGAATGGGGCCCCAGCGAAAGGGACAGAGACCAGAGTGCTGGGCTCTCTCCCTACTCTGTAATCACAATACAATTCTGGTGGGGTGATCTCCCTCAGATTACTTTGGTACAAAGGACCAGAATCTTGTCCGTAACTCTATGACTTTTCTTTTAAGTTACACAACACTCAAAAAATGGAAGAAGAGAAACAGATTTTAGGATTATGACACATCCTTAAGTGGTTCCTCAAGCCAGGATAGGATGGTGCATAATTTTATCTTCATGTATGTGAATTTTTGTTAGGAAAAACCCCAGAGCTTCCTAGCATATAAATACTAAGTAAAATCTTCACCTAGTTTCCCTTGAGCTTCCCTTACTGCTCACCTGTCTACATTATAGACTTCTTGGATCTCAAAACTGTCAAGAACAAGAACTTCAACCTTATTCTTAAAAAAGCATCCTCAGGCTCCCTGGGTACTCACCTCTATGGCTTGATCTCCTTTTCTTAGGTTAAGTAATTGCACTAAGAAGATTAACAGTAAGAGTAGGACCCCCTCCCAGGTACTGACAGGAGGGGAGCTGCCTTACATAATGCAGCACCCCCCCCCACCCCCAGAGGGGAGGCTCAGCACACAGCACAAGACTGTGGTTATGGGGCATAGTACAGGGGGAGATGATTAATGTATGTCAGTTCTAAAGGAATGAAAAGCACGGGGCTAAAAGATCAAGTCCATGTTTCTAGAGAAACAAGGCGGGGGGGGGGCAGAAATCCAAACAACTGCCAAAAATTCCACGAATATGTAAAGTCCTAAACATGCTCCACCCAATAGGCAGTCCCTCCTCCCACAAATGATCATCATCCCAGTGATTCAAGTGCATCCAGACACTTTAGTGAAGCACCAGAGATCACTTTTAGTTTTCCAAGTGCTTGTGATGAATTTATAGCATCCTGACTCCTCTGTGTGCTGGGAAGGGGCAGGCATGTGGTGATGGCTGCCATCATACTGCGAAACATGACTAACGCCAATAAATGAAATCTACGGAGCCTTTGAAAGGCTTCCAAGAATGTCAGCACGTACTGCTTGCCCACTCTCTGCTGAATGCCTACTTTGGCTGTCTGCTTAGTACTGAATGTGCCAGACAGGCCTTCATACAAAGGGAGAGAGTGTTTTGGGCCCATGAAAGGGGAAGGCAGAGCCTTTCTGATGTGAATGGTGAGATTCAAGAAGTACGGGGGGGAAAGTGGCAGGGTGAGGAGGGGCCTTCAGGAAAGGTATGAATAAAAGACCAAAAAAGAAAGTGGTGACATCTGCCTACATGCAGTAAATTCTTCATCGCTCCCTGCCATCCAGTCTGGAGATGTAGACTACTATCACTTATGCTCCATGCTTGATGATCATGGAAAAAATACTTGCTTGTCGACTCTCCCTGTATCCAAGGACTTCTTGATCAACTGAGAATAAGAATTTGTAAGCCCTGGGCGCCTGGGTGGCTCAGTCGGTTAAGCGACTGCCTTCGGCTCAGGTCATGATCCTGGAGTCCCGGGATCGAGTCCCGCATCGGGCTCCCTGCTCGGCAGGGAGTCTGCTTCTCCCTCTGACCCTCCTCCCTCTCATGCTCTCTGTCTCTCATTCTCTCTCTCTCAAATAAATAAATAAATAAATCTAAAAAAAAAAAAAGAATTTGTAAGCCCTGCCAAGGCATATATAAGTCTACTTTTGTTTCCATTTTAACGCCAGATATAAATGCCATGTGTACCGTTTGTTATTTGGGATTTTCTTTGACTCTTTCTGCCTCCAATGTATGAAAAGCTTGAGAAATGTCTGCTGTGACACATCTTGGAATATTTTATTCTTTAAGCTGGCTTTAAGAAAGGAAGAAAAGTGTTTTTGTATCGTGAACTCTTTACCAGTGCTACTCATAATCCCTTGGCACATCATCTAGTGCTGGAAGAAAGAACTCTTGGGGGTGTTCTGAGCTTTGCCGAGGAGACAGTCTGATGTCATTGGTGGCAGACACAGGACGTATGTATCTGTGTTTTGTCTGCACCATCTGTTTTTCTCTTTACAGGCTATTGTTCATATTTGTTCTTCTCTCCCTTACAGGAAGTGTGCCTCTCCATAGGAGCATGGGCTTTCGGTGTTTAAAGGACTGAGCTAGCATTCTAACGTGATTTCTCTCTGTTCTCTTCTTCCTAGAATCTTATGGCAAGGGCCTTATACGACAATGTCCCAGAGTGTGCTGAGGAACTGGCCTTCCGCAAGGGAGATATCCTGACTGTCATAGAGCAGAACACAGGAGGACTGGAAGGATGGTGGCTCTGCTCCTTACATGGTCGACAAGGCATTGTCCCAGGCAACCGGGTGAAGCTTCTGATTGGCCCCATTCAGGATACCCCCTCCAGTCAGGACCAGCCTACTTCTGGGCTAATGCACCAGACCTTTGGCCAACAGAAGCTCTATCAAGTGCCAAACCTACATGGTGCCCCTCGAGACACCATCTACCAAGTACCACCTTCCTACCAACATCAGGGAATTTACCAGGTCCCCACTAGCCATGCTACCCAGGAACAAGATGTGTATCAAGTACCACCATCAGTGCAGAGAAGCATTGGGGGAGCTAATGGTCCCCACTTAAGCAAAAAGGTGAGTGAGTGACCTACTGGATTTTTGTTTCTATTTACTTGTTTCCATTGCACTCAGAGCGGTAGAAATGTTCCCAGAACAAAAACGTGAAACTTGCAAGAAGTAAATAAATCTTCCAAAGAGTAAGTATACCTACATACCTGAACTTGGGCATTGGTTCTGCATCATTTTTCCATTCATTGGTCAGCAAAACTTTGTTCCCATGTCATTATAAGTTCTTGTGTCATTCCAGATCATACTGGATCATTAAGTTGTTTCTCTCTGTCTTTCTGCTAGATCTGCTTTTAGACCTAGGTTCCACACTCAAATAGTTTCCAGTCTTTTCTGTTTCCTCCTTGAGTGGTACAAGGCACCAAATTTCGCACAAGTACAATGATGCAGAAAGGACTCTCCTTTCACCAAAAGCTGAATCATGACCCCATTGGCCTGGCTGCACAAAGAACCCACCAGAAGTAAAGGGAGCAAAGAAGCTGGAAGTGGGTCATGCCAACCAACTTTTCTGTAGAGTTGTTAGTTTCAAGGTTGTCCAATACACATGGACACTAGTGAATTTGGAAAGGAGCCATCCTCTTGTCCTTCAAGTAATTCCTATAATAATGCCAGAGCCAGTGTGTGAAAACAGTAGAGCTAGAATATTTAGGAAACCATTTTGTTAAAAAAAAAAAAAAAAAAAAGGAAGTACCTCTTCAGCACTCTATATCATTCCAAATTCACAACAATTTGACATAAATAGAAATTTGTTCATCAAATTAATTTTAAGTATTTAATATATATATTTTTTAAAGATTTTTTTTAAGTAATCTCTACACCCAACGTGGGGCTTGAATTCACAACCCCAGTATCAAGAGTCACATGCTCTACCAGCTGAGCCATCCAGGCAGACACCCCTCATTTAGTATATTTCTGAAGCTTGTGATACAGTGATGAACTGAAGAGTGAACAAAGCCTTCATGATGCTTACATTGTAGTGGGGAGATAAGCACACACTGTAATGTCAGGTGGAAATACACACTGGAAAGAAAATAAGATTAGTCAACTATGGGAGTAATAGCCAACACCAAGATCATGCTTATGTGAGCATTACAAGGGAGGGCTTTTCTCTTTCGTTTACCGGCAAATTCCAAGGGTCTACAATGAATGGGTCCTTTGAGGTTTGTTATTAAGAATGGACTGATTTAATGGAATAAGAAATAAGGAAAGACGCAGTTAGATACAAGAAGGACCTTGCTGGCTCCAAGAACACTACATATGAGTGTGTCCTGGCTCAAGAAAATCTAATACAAAGGCTGAATTTACAAACCCAAGTCAATTATGGAATATCTACTTGCATGATAATGGAATTCTCTGTTGGACAAAAAAGGGGGGAGAATCACTGTTGGATTCCTTAAAATAACAAAACCACGAATGTATTTTCAAATCACCTCTTATACAAAAGGTATATATTACACACCATTGCTCAAGAGCAACTGTGTTGCATAAGCCAAGCACATGCATATGAGAAGAAGTGGTGACTTGTTTTGCCCAGGACAGTGATCACTGTCTGGAGGCAAAGTGACTCCATCATGACCTTTCAAAGTCCTTCTTACCCCAGGGACTTTAGATTCAAAGGGAAAGCCAAACCAAGCCTCTTTATCTCCAGAGGGAAAAAAAGAACAGTTGAAAGGTGTAACTATAAATAAATAATTTCTCTCATTCTAAGTCCTGGTTGTTTGCACCTTAAAAATAGCTCTCCCTCATCTGAGCTAGTGTGAGGCAGACAAGGGAGACCAGAACAGGAAATGCTTGGCTGAAAGGTGGTGGGGTCTAAACTTTCATCACAGTTTATTTTGGCAGGAAGGTGACATGTTTTCCTTTTAAGACTCAACCTTTTTAGTTCCAAGTCTGAAAAGCACTTCAGACTTCTTCCCATTTTATTTGCTGGAACTGCACTGCAGATTTGCTCCTTGACCCTCCATCCTTTTAAAGAGGAGAGACTTTGACCACGCCTTCCCTTGGATTGATGTTGGGGTGTGCACTCAAACTCAATGTTTTGTTTGTTTGTCTAATTCTAAAATCAGTGGAACATTTTATGCTTACCAAAAGGTAGGTGATTCCTGTAGGAGGAAGCCAACTTCCGAATCAGACCTCTGCCAGCCTTACAGGGGAGGACTTTACCAGAACTGAGAAGTAGATAATGCCTGCAGTGCTAAGCTTTGAGCTGTGGGGGTCCAAAGTGGTAACATGGCAGCAAGGATGGGAAGGGCAGGAGGGAATGGTCCTGGCTCCTCCCTGACAAACACCAAGTGTTCTGCAGGATATCCTGACCTCAACTTGAAAGTCATCTGAGTGCCTCTGGTCCCCTAGGCTGACCCCTCCATCGTGTCCACTGGGCCACTGGCTCGAACCTCCATGGATAGATATGAGAAGGAAAAACCTCTTCCTTCCTTTCCCCTCCCTCTCTTCCTTCCTTTCTACTTCCTCTTTTCTCTCTCCCTCCCTCTCTCTCTTGCTTGCTCTCACTGTTGCTCTTTCTTTCCCTCCCTCTTTCTTTCACTTTCACCTCCCTCCCTCCCTTCCTTCCTTCCTTCCTTCTCTCCTTCCTTCTTAGTGGAAATGGCTTGGCTGCTAAAAGGTAATTTTAACCTTCTAGATAATAGTCGTTTAAAACACTTCTGTCAACATCTTCCTCTGTGTAGGAGTCTTCTCAGTGGGTGAGAATCACATTAATGACTTAAGCCAAGGCCCCCAGAGTTAGTCTCAGTACAGCAAGAGTCAAGTAGGCTTTTTGAGTTTTGCTTTTGTTTTGTCTTCGGGCTTTTTTTTTTTTTTTCAGTTGTTATTGTAGCTGACTTAGTGAATAGCCCTATACCCATTTTTCTCTTTACTTTCCCATCTGTAAAATGGTGGTAAGCCCAGAACTAGGCATTTCTGGAAGTTTAAGCTATGGCCCTTTAAATCTATTAAAGAAGAAAAGGAAGAGGAGGTGGATCTTGTTCTAAACCATGGAAGTGTGGTTTAAAATGTTTAGCGAACATACGAATCATTTGGAGAGATAGGGAGGGTGAGCTGAAATGCAGATTTCCAGGCTTTTCCCACCAGGAATTCTAATCCTGGGGCCTGGGAATCTGCCCTGGGGTAGCTCGTTAGCTAGTTCTGGGGGAGGTGACCCAGGACTGCATTTTGAGAAACACTGTGAAGTGACCATGATGGGGGGTTGGGTATGTTCCAATCTGATTGTGATTCGGGACTTTCCATAGGTAAAGATTCCCTTGATGTCGCTACAGACTGTGGGCTTCAGGAGTTTCATCCACCACAGTTTTTTCCATGAATGAATCAGTTAAGAGGAAAAAAAAAAATTCTGCCTTCTATCACTTCAACTTTGCTCTTTGGGAAACTGCAGCCTTTGCCCACCTAAGACGCCTCTACTCATCCCAACCACATGTATCACTTATATCAGCGGTTAGAAAAAGGAAGATAACCATCTCATCCCCACCCTTTTATGAAACAAGACAGCATGAGTATTGTGCAAAGAGCATGCGCTTTGGGGTTAGGCTGACCCCTAGCTCTCTTCCTTCATAGCTGTCAATCCGTTGGCAAGTTCCTCAACTTCCCGAGGCTTGAAGGGAACTGATGGGACTAATCACAACTACCTCCCAGAGTTCTTGTGAGAATTCAACAGAACAGCATATAGGAAGGACCTGGCCCAAGGCTTAGCACGGTGGGGGCTTAAAAAATTAGTTCCTCTCGGGGCGCCTGGGTGGCTCAGTTGGTTAAGCGACTGCCTTCGGCTCAGGTCATGATCCTGGAGTCCCGGGATCGAGTCCCGCATCGGGCTCCCTGCTCGGCAGGGAGTCTGCTTCTCCCTCTGACCCTCCTCCCTTTCATGCTCTCTGTCTCTCATTCTCTCTCTCTCAAATAAATAAATAAAATCTTTAAAAAAAAAAAATTAGTTCCTCTCCCTTGTTTGTCTTTCCTTTCTCAGAGTTTGTTTTGAACAGCCTCAGCCCTGTTTGTGTTTCTGATTGTGCATCAAATATGCAAATACTTTCCTGCCAACACATAGGCTGTTCCCTCTGAGTGCATGGCTCTCTCTCTTGGGTTCTACAAGAACTTTGCACAGAATGGAAAAGAACTCTTCGTTATCTGGAAACCATATACGCTGACACCTTTCTTAATTTCATTGGTCTTTTGCCCTATGGGTTTTGGGTGCAGTGCCGTTTTATCCGTTAGGCATTATGGGCAGAATGCCCAGGGCCTGCAAGAATGTTTGAGGGCCCCCCTCCCCCCCCCAAAAATTTTGACTCCAAAGTATGAAACACAAAATATATAATATTAATATATATTAATATAAATATAATAATTATATATTATATATAATTTCTATAATAATAAATATATAAATAATATAAATATATTTATATGCGAAATATAATTAATAAACATTTAGACAAATGTGTAGGAAACAACATAATGTCAGCCTCATTAATTGCTACATTTAGAGCTCAGAGCTACTTTATTACATTTGAAAACAATTTGTAGGTTAGATTCTTCTCACTTTGCAAAGATTTCTAAATATGCCCTGTGATGGCCAAGAACTCACAGGCAATTTTAAATTAACTGAGTTACTCACAGTCCAATAATTTGAAAAGCTAAATTATGTATATTTTTTAATGTTCTCAATTCTTTAAAAGCAAAAATTCTACTTACTAAGGGACTGTGGCTGAGAGTGGGCCCCCAAAAGTCCAAAAGCCTAAGGGCCACAAAGGTCTAAAATAGCCTCATTTTTCTACTTCAAAGATTAGTAAAACTGCCACCTGAGTTCATCCATCTGTGCCTTGATCTGCATGGAGAATGATATGTGTTTCTCTGATTATTTTTGGACATGTCACTTTTATTCTAACTGATGGAATTAGGTTTGTTTTGCATCCTTCTGAAGATCAGTTTTGAGCTAAATTATAAGCCCCATTACAGCAGGCAGGGGCCAAGGCTGTTGTTTACATATGGCATTTCCATGTATGGCATTTTCTGCTATAGGCCACACTCACAGCAAAGTGTCAGCATACGGATGACAGCCAATGAACGAAGGAACGAGGCAGAAGCAAGAAATGAAGCATCTAATTTGAGTTGACCTTTAAGTAAACTGAAAAGTGGTTCTGATCTTATCACCCATCGTATTCACACACTGTTCAAATCTTATCCTCCAGTTCCTTACGATCTCTTATGACCTATGTCAGATTCTACGCAGTAGTTTTCCCCTAAGAAGGGTGTTGGGGATTGCCACCATCTCTTTTCTGTAATCATAACTATCTCTACACAACAAGTGAGCATTACAAAGCATGACTGATGTAAAGTTCAGCGTGTCTGAGAGCCTACCTATTTATTTTTTTTAAATATCTATTTATGTATTTGAGAGAGAGAGTGCATGTGCATGAGCATGGAGAGGGGCAGAGGGAGAGGGAGAGAGAATCTCAAGCAGACTCCCCACTGAGTGCAGAGCTCGATGCGGGGCTTGATCTCAAAACCTGGAGATCATGACCTGAGCTGAAATCGAGTTGGACACTTAACCGGATGTGCCACCCAGGTGCCCGAGAGCCTAACTTTTATGGATTTTGCCCAATGTAGACAAGATTAGTTGACTCTTCTGTGGTCACCTAAAGAGGAGAACAATACTATTTTTACTGGAGAGCAGAGCTTCCTTTGCATATTCTGTGATTTACCTAGAATGACTTTTCTCCTCCATTCTATCTGTAAACTCTTATTCATACTTTAAAGCCCATGTCAATGTTCATCTCCTCTGTGAAGCTTCCTGTCTGCACCCCAGCCATTTTCTCCCTCCTCTTTGGTCCCCAAAATATGTCATCCTCTTCACTTAATCTCAAGGGAAGCTCATGGGTTCATTAAAACCAATGGCCGTTACAATGGGCATGATGGGCCAGACTGGGGGCCAGTACTGTTTTGGGGGTGGCACTCAGAAAACTCTAGATTTATCTAAACCCCATGACATCATCTTTAAAGACCATGTCCTACCTTCCAAAATGGGACATGGCCAAATGTTGGCAGGAAATGATTAAAAGATTTTTGCCAGGTCTTCCAGGCCCATTCCTGAAAGGTAACATAAGAACCAGAAATAGATTCACTATAATATTTGTACCTTCTTAGACACTGAGTCATCGCGAATTACACACATACACACAGACGCGGACGCACACACACACCCCCTCACCCAAAGTCATTGGTTAGGGAACAGAGGACTTCCCTTATTGGGATTTGAAGCATTGTGAAATCTGGTTGCCCGGAGCAACATTCAGTTACCAGCCAGCCAACTGCTATATATTAGCAGTATGATTTATCTACCAAGTAAAAATAGATTTAGAGGAAATGAAAGCACCCCGAGAAGACAAACTCTGACTACACCTCACTTTCCTTTGTTCCCTTCCTATACACACACAGACACACACACACCTCTTGAAAATAGCAGGGAGAATCAGAGTTTGACAGGGCACAGAGTACCTCTGGTTTCTTCACTTATAAACTCCATAAAGTAGGACCATGTTTCAGAATTGCACATCTCTCTATAAAGATAATCTGAATTTAAATTATTTTCCCCCTCAATACATGGCTTTTGGGGCTGTGTGGAGAAGTGAACTTCCATCTAAATTCCTTGCCCTCAAAAGTCAAGATGAATTCTACATCCTACACAGAATTAGAGGTCCTTGAGCACTTAAGGGCAGGACTTTATGAGCTCACTTTGAAAATGAGAAGTCTCTCCTCCCAGCCGAGCAACCCACGCCAGGGGAATGAGCAAACTGGAACACCTCCCTAAAAATGTACAAAGGCCTTTTTTGTTTGGTCAATGCCAAGGCCTTCTAACTCAGTTGCAATTTGTCATAAAGCTCACAGATAGTGCGTATTTCTAAAAGTGCATCAGTAACTTCCTGTAAACCCACACCAGAGCAACCAGAGGTAACCTTCCTTCCTTTTTCAATGATTTCATGCTAAGCCACTTTGCTTATCAGAGTGAATGGGTCAGATATTGTGTGTGGTGTGATGTCTGGCTGAGTGGATAATGCTGTATTTGTGAGGGAGAAAAAAGAATACATTTATTTATTTGATTTGATGACAAAACTCAGACTTAATATTGGTGGAACACATCTTTAAAAGCAGGCTTGTTTGAGTACATCGTGGAAAATGCACAGCGAGATTCCATCAGAAGTGCGCTTGGTTCTAAATAGTGCCATACACCCAGTTATCAAGGGACACTTCTAGAGAGGGATGCTGTTCCTGGCTAAGGAGTCACAGCGTGACTCACTTAGGACAGTGTGTCTTCTCTCAAAGTCTATGTAACTCCAGTAACATTTGAAGAGTACCAAGGGATCTTCTCTTTAAAGGGACTCCAGAGTAGGTTGATTTTTGAAGCAAAGAATCTTCAGCCATGCAATAATCACATCTGATTTATTTAGGTAATTTTTGGGGGGTTTTCTTAAAGCAGGATGTGCTTAAACCAGTTATTTATCATAACGGTCATTTATTTTCAAATTTACCACCAATTGACTGTGTAGCCCTTAGCATGCTATGAAGTTACTCATTTTTCAGAATAGTTTTAGGACAAAAGCGGGGGTAACCCAAAAGTGCCCTGGGCCCTGGCATCTTCTCAACAGCTTCCTAAGGTGTTCCTTACACCACCCTCTCTTTACGGGGGAGGGATCTGAGGTCTGAGAGGTGAGTTAACTTGCTGAAGGACATACCTCTGGTAAGACGCGACCTTGATATTTGAACTTACGTCTGTCTGACTCTGAAGCTAATGATTTTTACATCCTGGCTAATGGTTGATGTTGCCAAGCCCTAAAATAAGAGGGCTTGTTTAGGACATTGCATTAGCAATTCCAGCTCATCAGAATCCTGGGTGCTAAACAGCATCATCTTGGCCAGAAAGAATTAAAGTCACTTCAGAAGCCTCTATGCTGACGGAGAGTGAGTTGAAGAAGGTGGAAATTCCTGCCACCCAGCTGTGGTGGTCCGTTTCAGGGCAGGTGATCTGGAAGTCCCGAGCAGATGATGAAGGCGATGTAAAGACCGTGGTATCACTGAGAACATTGCTGTGTTGGCTTCCTCTACCATTGGAAGCAACATCTTTTCAAATGACTTCCAGTTGGTCCAGATGGATAACTTCATTTAACCAGACAAAGTAGTCCCCCCTTATCTGCAGTATTTGTTCTCACGATTTCAGTTACCCACGGTCAATCAGGGTCTGGAAGCAAATGATCCTCCTTCTGAAATATGGTCAATGCCTACGTCACTCACCCCACTTCGCCTCAATCACGTAGGCATTTTATTGTCTCATGTCATTATAAAAAGGGTACCTACAGTATAGTAAGATATTTTGAGAGAGACCACGTTCACATATAGCATATCATTATAATTGTTCTATTTTATTATTGTTGTTATTAATCTCTGACTGTTGAATTGATAAATTAAACTTTATCATAGGTATGTATATATAGGGAAAAAAACATAGTATATATAGGGTTCGGTACTAACCACGGTTTCAGGCATCCACTGGCAGTCTTGGAACATATCCACCATGGATGAGGAGAGACTGCTGTCTAGTTAAATCTCCCAGAATGGGCTTGCCAGGGAAAGGGGCACCCCCAAAATTTAAGATACCCAGATTTCAAGGTTTGCTTCTCAAACAAGGAAGTGAGTTTCTCTGTGAAACTAGGAAAGTAGTAAATTTCTAGTAAATTTCTAATCTGTCTTGTTAATGTAAGCAACAGGACAGAGAAAAGTAGGGGTGGACCACGGGACCCAGCCAACCAGGTTCTTATTTACTTCTCTGTCATTAACCCGCTGAATAACCTCTCTGAACTTCAGTTCCCTCAACTGTGAAATGGGGAGTAGGGATGAATTATCTCTAATGGTTTTCGCTAAAATTTTATGATCCAGATATTCTTATCTGATTCTTTCCCAGAGTCACTTGAAAAGTTTAGTAAAACCGCTTGACCTCAAGATTCTTAAAAAAAAAAAAAAAAAAGACACTCAAGCATTGATATAAATTTCAAGTTGACCCCGTAGGTTTTGGCAAATCTTCTTACTCTTCCTTTAGGATGCAGTCCGCCTTCCCATCTAGAAACCGCAGTCACCTCCAGGAGATGGAGCTGTGGCAATGGAAGGCAAGGAGCAGGAAGAACCCGGGGGTGGGGGGGAGGGTGGGGGGGGGTATACTGAGCCAGGGAGACTTGGAGCTCGAAGGCCCATCCTGTACGTGAGAACACTTTCCAGAGAGCAGCTTCTTCAGGAGAACTCTCTTCCCTGCTTTGGTACCAAAAGCTAAGAGAGTGTTTCCTCCTAGAACTTGTTATTTTTCCTGTCCATTTTCCTCTGTTTAATCCTCTCGGATATGGCAGAGACCCTTGGCGGGTCAGGTGTCTCTGGAAGCAACAGCCCATGTGATGGGTCTGTCACCTCAGCCACCATGTCCTGTCTCCCAGTGAGGCCGTGAGGGGGCTCCTGTGTAGGAGGAACCTAAAGCTCCAGGCATTTGGATCCAGAAATGCTCATGCCTTGCCCCCTTTCCATGATCACATCCCCTTTTGGGCATCTCTCTAAAATCCATTTCAAAACCCAGACATCGTGCTTAGTGCTCTGTTGAATGTATCTGGACATCCAAAGAACCAAAACGCTTGTGCCTTTTATAGTTCTCCAAGAACATTTCGGTCCACGGATATAAAAAAAAAAAAAAATGACTTTGCTGGACCCAGCTCTGTCACGGGTCACATTCAGCTTTGTCCAGAGAAAGACCTCAAACCGCTGCAGGAGCCCAGACGTCATTCCCCGCCATGCTCTTACACATTAAATGCTTCGAGCTGCTCTTTGGCGCTTGGTCACTCCATAACTAAATATTGCTTTAGCACTTGCTGCACAAATTGCTTCCTGAAAGCAGCAGGGGAGGCGTGCTAGAGGCTTGACAATCGGGCACTGTTTCCATGGAGTGGTTTGCCTCCCGAATGCTGTGTCAAATGAAAGTGACCCAAGAGCCCCGTTCCACTTCTGAGCCTTCGGTCGTGACTTTTTCCTCCTTTGGGAAAAAAAGAGAGAGAGAGAGAGAGAGAGACTGGCCATGATTTAGATGTGGTGAGCAAAAGGCTGAATTCTAGCCTAAAAATCAGACAGCAGAATGTCTTTGAGGGAAAGTCAATCACCACCCAACAACAGAAGGGGAGAAACTTCAATGAGCTCAAGAGAAGTGTTAGGAAGCGTGCAGTTGGCCCGCGAGGGTGTATTTTTCGGGCCAGACTCGGTTTTCATTATATTGTTGCTATGCAAATAATAAATGAGCTCATTGCTACACCCAAGCTGGGCAGAGAGAATTTATAGAGAATTAATAAATCCAGTGGAGGCAACATGTGGCTTTTCCTCTGGTCATAGAAAAGAAACTAGTAATCTTGGATTTTAAACAGACAAACCTGTATAACTTTGCCGTTTCTGAAAACTGGATCCAAGTTCTAACGCGCAGGCAGTGATAATAGTGAAGTTGCTCTTCCTAAGGGTTTTTCTTTAAAGGGAAAGGGTCACGCAGTTCATGGGCTTTAAGACAAAGAGGTTATTATAAGATCTAATAAATACTGTGGTGACTCTGTGAATGCTTTTTAAGGGCATTTACATGAAATAAGTCCTTTCCAGAGGGCAGTTTCAGAACTCTAAATACTCTTGTTAATACATGAGACCCAGAGATAGTATAAATAAAACAGGGGGCTAGGGGAGATTAGAGATAGACAGGAAGCAATCTAATTTTACTTTCCGCAGATGCCAAGAAAAATGCAAATGGCCAACTGCTAATCAGTGAGGCCTACTTCTGAATTCAGACAATCTTAGGTACTGTTAATGGCGGAGTTATAAATCTGTACTATAATTATTACAGCACTTTTTACCTTCTCACTCATTATACTTCCTGAGTACCTCCTGGATTGCCTAGGTGTTGATGAGGCCCTGGGGCGGAACGCCAGGAGCCGGGTCCACACATGTGTGCTCTGCTAGATTGATGGGTAAACTCTGGTGGTCAGTTATCGAGGCATTATCTGGATATCAAGAAGAAAGGATTGTGTCATTCTGGCCATTTCTGATTTTGCTTTGGAATGTAGAGACCTAGACCCAGAGAATTAAATCATGGGACACAGAAACCCCAAACAGTTACAAAGACCCCTCCGTACCCTTCCAAGTGGGATTTCTTGTTATTTTTTGAAATTCTGTTTAAAATTATTAAAAATATATTTTTCTGATTTTTGTAATCATTGAAGCAGGCGTCTACCAAATGTGGAAGTATGAGCAATAATAATGATGAGAATACCCTAGAACAGTTAATCTGTGCTCCACCCCCCAACACCCCATCTCCACCTCTTATCCGTTCCACCCAGTTCTTTCTGTCAAACAGTAGGATTTTTCTGCTTCCTTTTTACTGTTTTTGTTCTCCTTTACGGTTGCGGGTAGCATGGCAGGAGGGAAGGAACCAAAACAGCGGTGGGTGTTGGAGGAGAGAGATGAGAAGGTGCCATAAGTAACAAGTGGTAGGGCTGGCGTCAGAAGGAAGGACGGCAGAACATGGCGGGACCTGAGACCCTATTAATCTCGGCTTTCGTAGGATTCTCGGGGCGGGGAGGGTCTGCCTTCATGTTTGGGTGGCATGCAGCTGAGGGCCTTCACAGCAGCTAGGCCCCACTCCCAGGCACCCACCCGCGAGCTCTGCTCTGAAGAGGTGAAGCAGATGCCCACGGAGACTTGCTGAAACGTTGGCCCCAAGGATACCATGTGAGCAGCATGTATTTTGCTTCTAGACATTCCAGTTGGGTATGTGCCCCACTTCTTGGTGAGATCCTCTTGACAAACCCAGCTTGTGATCTTCCACTGAAAAGGCCTTGTCTGAAGAGAAATTCAGTCAAGGGTCCTGGGTTTGGGACGTTGCCATCTTTCTCTTGGATAATAGGTTTATTTCTATGCCTCATAAAGCATGTTTTTCTCCTGGGGTTTTCCACTGGAGTGTCTTGGGCTGTTAGGATGATAACTGTGACAATGACAATACTGATAAGACCAGAGTAAAATAGTAACCCAAGTAAATCTACTGATGGCCACAGAGAACCAAAGTCTCTTGTCACTTACTGCTTTGATGTGGAATTCCCGTTGCCTCATAGACCTCACTGGGAACACTGTATGCATTTGTAAAGATTAATTTCTTTCTATTTGACTTGTATCTAAATGATTAAATTTTGTTTGCTCCCATGGTCTAATCACGAAACATTTTGAAAGCAAACAGCCTTGAGATCTGTGGTCACTAAGACACAGACCACGTCCTCCTCATATTGAGAAGAAAGCAAAAATTGGCTCTTGTCTTTTTCTGCTGTCTTGTCTCCTATATTTCTGGGTATCTTTGTAGGGTGGACATTGTATTTTTAAATATTTGTAAGAAATCATTTAAGGCCCATAAAGATGTTCTCTACTTCCAGAGAGGATTTTATTTCCTTCTGCCAGCCTCCCAGCCAAGCATAAATCTAATTTCGGGGTTGGAGATGTTCTTACCCACCCCGATGAGTGAAAACCTGGCTCCAGCCCATGCAAGGGTGGCTTCCCTTCCAGCACCTTCTCACTTTTACATGCAGCCCTTAGGATCCCAACCCAAAATGGGGATGGTTATCAGGGTCCCAACCTTGGGGATCCCTAGAGTCCAATATTCCCCCGGACCCATAGACACTGCAAAAAGACACCTATGAGTCTTTCTGAGAGGTGTGGCCTCTCAGACACCTATCTCACATCCGCAAATGCCCCCCAGGAAAAAAGCAGCCTTAAAGTGTGGGCTTACCTCTGTGAATTCCTTCTCTGCTCCCAAATTTGGACCTGATCATTCTTTACTATCTTTTAATGCTTTAACGCTATGAAGAAGATTTTTTTTTTAAAGATTTTATTTATTTATTTGACAGAGAGAGACAGTGAGAGAGGAAACATAAGCAGGCAGAGCGGGAGAGGGAGAAGCAGGCTCCCCGCTGAGCAGAGAGCCCGATGTGGGGCTCGATCCCAGGACCCTGGGATCATGACCTGAGCTGAAGGCAGACGCTTAACGACTGAGCCACCCAGGCGCCCCTATGAAGAAGATTTTTAATATCTTTTCCTCATTTTTCAAAAGCCGTCTTCAGTGGGATGGTTGATCTGAATTACCGGGTCCACAATTTAAGTCCAAAAGTAAAAGCTGTATAACCCAGCAATTATAATAGAATCAGAATAGACAATTATAATAGAAATAACTAAGGCTTAAGGGGTTTACCTGATGCCAGGCACTTTATGTACTTGATCGCATTTCATACACTAATAGCCTATAAGTGTTATTATTTCCATTCTCCTAATGAGGAAACGGGCTTAGAATGGACAGATCCCTTGGTCATGTTCTCACACGTGGTAAAGTCAGCTCTGCCTGAGTCCAGCTTGTGTTCTCAATCACTCTCCTCATCAGCCGAATCCTTTCTATGAGCTAAAGACCTAATGTGGCCGTGGCCTCTGATACACAGCTCCCGTTCCTTTCCATTGTGTTTTCCTTCTGATACTAAGGTAAACTGCAGAGTTTGTTTTGATTTCTTTTTGCAAAACTCCCCCATATGTTTCTAGCTTATGGCTGAGAAGAATACAGATGCTCATGTCACATGCAGACTCTGGGGAAAAGGAAACCATCTAGCAGCCCTTCTTGGCCTCCATGGTGGTTTGCACCAAACAGTGGTGCAGGTGATCATGCTTCTGTGGTTTCTGATTTCTTGATTTTAGCTAAAATTCACTCTGCTTTTTTGGCTTCCTCACTTGCCTGACCTTACCATGCATGGCTGAGAAGAGCCCATTCCACCCCTTCTCCCGGTGGGTCCCACTCATCCTAGAGCTGACTCACCTGGAAACCAACCTCATCCTACACAGGCAGACCTTGTTTCCCGTCCTGTCCAGTTCCACACCATCTTGCTTAAGAAAAGCCTCGAGTTTTCCTTTAGCTCATTAATGTATCCAGTCAATGCATTTATCCAAGCCCTACTACAGTCAAGACACTGTGATAGGCCCTGCTGTGTATCTACAAATGAAGAAGAAACAGGTTCTATCTCCACCATGCCAAGAGAAGAAATGGGAGGCACTGAAAAGGACCACAAGTGATAAGTCCCCTTAGAGATGTACACATAACGTGCTTGGAGCATTCCAAGGAGAAAGGTATTCTATCTGTCTGGAAAGGCGCCATGGGAGAGAGTCACTCCGCTTGGCCTTGAAAGCCGAATAAAATGTGAATTATGAGGACAGGAAGAAGAATATCTTGGAGAAAGATACGTGAGTGAAGGCACAGAGGTGGGGCACGCGGGGCATCTGTATAAAATGGTGGAGTTCAGTCTTGCCAAGGAATGGAATTGCTAAAGAGCTTTTTGGTACCTGCCCTCAGAGACTTTCAAGGTATTGAGGGAGGAGGGCAGAAATACATAGATGAAGGCAAGACAGGCCCCCTGAGGGCCAGAGACATGTTTCATTTGGCCAGGACGTTGTTTGAAATATTTGAGCCAATTCTGGAAATCAGATTTCATGTTAAAAAATCCAGATTTCTGGCTTCTCCTGAAAATTTGAGAGACTTAGCAACACGGGGCGTATTTTCTCAGGATGGCAGCTGGCTGGAGCTGAGGAATGGCTGCTTTCCTTCAGGAGGTTGTGAGTTCTGTCTCCCCAGCGCAAGATCCCAGCTCGCTTCTCCCTCCACCTCATCTGCTGGGCCCCAAGGCATCTAAGCATCAGGCCCTTGCTGGGCTACAGGTGCAAGCCCAGGCTAAGGACTGGGGAGGTGCAAGTGGCCCGGCCCAAGGGCCTCTCTTCCAGCTCACTGACTCACACATCGCTGCCACCCTTTTTAAAATTTCAGCATGCACGGCTCTCAAAATTATGAGACATTGGAGGGATTTAAATCATCTCTAAAAGCAGCTCTTGGTGCCCAGGCTCTGATGCTGAAAATGGTGAGAATCAAACACATCAGAGTGTGGGGTGGGGGGAACCGTGTATGTGTTTGCTTGTTTTTAGGCAAGCACATAATTAGAGCGCTAACCTAACCCCACTTTCTGCACTTTGGGAGATTTATTAAATGGACTGTTCCTTTCTTAAATGTCTGCATCTGCCCTTCCTCTCTTCTCAAAGTGTCCACCTTCAGACTCTTCAGTTAGTTGACAAAAATAGTAGACTAACATCTGAGGACCGGTCAGGTTCCTCATGGGGCAGAAAATCCGTATTTGGAAAATGCAAATCCTCTGCCAGGGTCATCAGGAAGGGGGTTGCCTGCCCTAGCCCTTGGTCTGAGAGCCCCAGGAATTCCCCCCTTTCTAGCACCGTTTGCATCAATAATGAACTAAGAGGTTCCTAAGGCTAAGCCCCTGTAACTATAAATAAATACACAGAATAAAAGGAAAGCACAAAAGAAAAACCAACGGAGGAAGAAAGGAAATGAAAAACCTGACTTCGTTTCATTGAGAAAATTAGGTTTGAAATGCCGTTTCTGTAGGAATGCCATCAAGATCCTGCCCTTGCAAACACGCAGGAGAATGCTTCCGAAAGTTACATCCCCTTAACTAGAGCCTGGTGTTCCTCGGAGGCTAAAGTTCAGTAATTCTGGGACAGTAGAGAGGTTTTTGTGTACTGTGTCAAGCAGGAAGAAAAGGTCTTATGACCACAGAACTGGATACTCTGTAAGGTACAGAACAGTCAGCACTTTCCTCTGAGGAGAGAACACGCAATTGGCATGAAAGCCACCCAAGCAACGGGTCGAGGAGGAGAATGTCCAAAAGGAGAAGACTTCCAGCTCCTCGTTCCTTCAGGCGTTATAGAGCAGATCGCTGTGTGCCCCGGCTGTGTCTGACCAGAGGCAAAACGCTGGTCCCTTTTAAATGCTATTTGTGGATCAGGGAGAATTAGATGGTACCATCGGGAATGCTGGATTTGGGGGAGACTTCATTTTGTTGGCTTCCCCCCCACACACACTGTGGTTTTCACCATCTGTTTCTTTTAATGCATAAACAAGGAAAATGACTGGCTTGGAATGCAAAGTTTTTAAAAACCAGATGACCACAGGCATCCTCCAAATGAGAAAGAGAGAGCAAGTTGAGGTTTTGTGACATTTGTCAGGAAGTGAGAAGTTAAATACCGGGAAGCACTAATGCTCCCTGCCAGGGAAGAGCCACAAAGGCAAGGAAAAGCTTTGTCTAGGGCCCCGCCTTTCTGAGGTCTTGCCATATGTTTACATCTCACCAAGGACTATTTTCAGATACCGTCACCACCCCTTCTATCTCCCAGCCCCCGCCCCCCTTCCCATCTTTAAACTAAAGATGGAACCACTCAGTTGGCCTTCAGCATAGCCAGCCTTGGTTTTCCATTAGCATTATTACTAACTTGGCAACCTCGGACAGAATCCACTCTTAGAAAATTTCGGACTGAACAAAAGCTGTGTTGTGTGCCGGTTCTATTATAAAACCAAAATAGAGAGCTATAATTAGAGGGGCTGATGAGATACACTCAGAGAAGATACTTCACTTCCCTCCTGGACAATAGTGAGTGGAAAAAAAAAATCATATAAGGGCCCTAGGAACAAAGGGCACGCCACTTAAAAGGAAGATTTGCTAGGCATAATACGGTGGCCACTCTATAAATGGTTCTGTATGCTCCATGCCAACAAAGTTTAAAGCCATAGATTCCTTTTCTTAAACCCAAGGCCGTAGAGAGATTTGATGGGATGGTGACTGCAATACTAATCTCCTTTACCTTCGTTGCAAGAAGTAATGAGTTGCAAGCACCAGGGATTTCAGCATTTTAGAGTTTCACTGGAGAGAAGGGCATTGGTGCTTTTGGCTGAGTTCCACCCACTTCAGCATAAGATGTACGCGAGCATTTTTCACATAGTTTCATAGGCAGCCTGATGCCAGAATTTTCACATTAGGGAAAGGATAAAAGATGATGGTTTCTTAAGGAAGAACCAACTCTGCCTAATTTACAATGCCTGTTCTCAAAAAAAAAAAAAAAAAAGGCAATACTAAGCCGGGGGGGCACTATTAGTCATTCAGGGGACAGGGGTTAGGCAGACACAAGACCCTGGTTATTTAGAAGACCTTGGAGGATTAAATACATTTCCAAATGAGTTTCAGTTCGAGTAAGTTCTCTGCCGATGCTTAGGACACAAGGAAGGATGGTAGATGGGAAAATACTAGCCTGCCGGGTGAGGGTCCTTTTATTGGCATTGGTCCCAGATGCCAGAGTTGTGATGAGTGTGTTTGACTTCCCACATCCCTTGGACGTAGGTACTGTCTGGGATGTCTGCCTCCCCGGTGCAAATGAGGAAATGATTAGAGACCTGAACTCTGTTCCTGGTGGCTCCTGCCTAGGTCTGTCATTCGTTTCAAAGGTTGGATTGAAAGCTTCTGGAGGCTTCTTGAGCTGTTGGCTTCGTAAAAGTACTCTAGTGATCTATGGAATTTGTTATAATAATAATAATGTCACATGTAGAGACATCCTGGGGAAGGCATGAGAGGAATTTTAAGTAGCTCAACTCTCTATTTGCATTATTCGCTTTACAAATAGTTTCAGAGCCTTTAAAAAAAAAAAGTTTTCTTTTTCATTATGCTGTGGTTTTGGTGCTTCAAAGGGATGATCCAGGATCATAATTTAAAATTTCATAATTTAAAAATGATTCTCCCTTAAGGTACATCCTGGGAATTGAGACTTGGACCAACTTTGAGATGGTTTTGTCATCAAGAGGATGAGGGATGGAGCTATTTCAGGGATTTGTTCTTTATTGGGATTCAAGAGGGGATTTAAAAGTGTTCTGACTTGATGTCACCTTGTCTCCTTCCTTTTCTCTCTTCCCTTCTGTGTTTTTCTTTCTTTCTTCTTATGGGGGAGAGGTGACGGAGGAGTGCCTGGTTAGGAAGCTAAGAGAGTCACTCAGGACTGGGGCTTGGAATTTTACACCTCTCTGTCTTCCTGCCCACAGGTGGTAACCCCCGTGAGGACAGGCCAGGGCTATATGTACGAGTACCCGTCCAGATACCAAAAGGACATCTATGACATCCCTCCTTCCCACGCCACACAAGGGGTACGTACCAGCATATACCGGGGGAGCTTCAGGGTGGCGTTCCTTCAGGGCTACAAAGCAAAGGGAAGTTCACCAAGGATGCATGTTTCACTTGAAGCTAACTATCCAGAAGCCATTTCCAACAATGCTATTTAAATTATGTTTTCTGGATCTGCTTAATCAGGAAATCCTAGGCCTGTATCTGACAAAGCGTTTATCGCTTATCATTTTCGTTCAGGAAATGTAAAATTTAAACTACAGTTTAAAGCACAGACAGTGGGGCGCCTGGGTGGCTCAGTCAGTGAAGTGGCTGACTTCGGCTCAGGTCATGATCTCAGGGTCCTGGGATGGAGTCCCATGTTGTAAGGCTCCTTGCTCAGCGGGGAGCCTGCTTCTCCCTCTCCCTCTGCCCCTTCCCCTGCTCATGCTCTCTCTCTCTCTCTCTCTCACTCACTCACTCTCTCTGCCTCAAATAAATAAACAAAATATTTACAAATAAAGTCCAGACAGTGTAGATACTTCATGTAAGGTCATTTTTATACTCAGTCTAAGTCAAAGAACATGAAATCTAAAAAGAAAAATTCTACTAACCCCTTATGACATAGAGCAAAGGTATACATAACCTGGCAAATAAATCCATAGTGAAAGGCTTGGTAGTGTAAGAAATGACACGTATACGACATTTCTGTTCTGGGTAACGCAAGTGTTTCTCTTCAGGTGTACGATATCCCTCCATCATCAGTGAAAGGCTCTGTGTTTTCAGTCCCAGTGGGAGAGATAAAACCTCAAGGCATCTATGACATCCCTCCTACTAAAGGGGTAAGTGAGCTGCCACAGAGCAGCAAAAAAAGGGGTGCATGTGCGTGTGTGTGTGTTTATTAGAGTAAAACGAGAAGGGCAAACCAAAGGGGAAAAACTAGTCTTTATGAGAGAATGAACAGGAGGAAGAAAAGGCAATAGGGGTGCCTGGCTGGCTCAGTCAGGGTGTATTCGACTCTTGATCTCGAGGTCGTGAGTTCGAGCCCCCCATGGGGCATAGAGATTACTTTAAAACAAAAGGGAAAGGAAAAAAATCTCAAAGGTAAGTCTAAGAATTCCATAGTTAGAGCATTCCATTAAAAATGAGGTAGTCGACAAGGAGAGCCAGTAAGAAGCTAAAATAATTCAGTTTTGCAAGCAGTGAACATATCTCATATTTATGGGAAGTGTTACAGCATCCTCAGTCCATAGATAGGGGTTGCTGCGTTTGATGCCCTCTCTTGTCCGCTGGGGTACGCCTGCACAGGAAGTACAGTTATCCCCATTGTGCAGAGAAGGGAACTGTGCATCGGAACATTTAAGCAACTTATTCAGCATCTCATAGCCAATAGATCCAGGGAGAGACCTCAGGTCTTCCGATGCCTCGTCCTGTGTGTGAATGCACAGTCTGCCTCCCTGCCTGGATCAGCCGAGGAAGGAGACCCAGGAGGTGGTCAGAAACATGGGACTGGGACCCAGGGAGGGCAACTCATCCAGGAGGGGTCCACACACAAGCAGCACTGAGGCCATGGGAAGGATGCTCCTGTCCAAGGATGAGGGAAGTGAGAACAGAGCAGAACAGAGCCTTGGGAAACACGGGCCAGAAGTGAGTGGAAGGTGAAAAGCCAGGAGCCAGTGATGATGACTGAGAATTCTAGCCTCATTTTAAGGTCCTTTTCAGTTTCTGCACGTTCGCATGAGCCAGCTGAACAAATAACAGCTCCTTTTCTACTTGCTTTTCAGGTATATGCCATCCCACCCTCTGCTTGCCGAGATGAGGCAGGGCTTAGGGAAAAAGAGTATGATTTCCCCCCTCCAGTGAGACAAGCTGGAAGGCTGGACGTCAGACCCGAGGGCGTCTATGACATCCCCCCAACCAGCTCCAAGCCGATGGGGAAGGACCTTCACATAAAATATAACTGTGATGCTCCGGGAGCCGCTGACCTGGCGACACAAAGACACCAAAGCGTCTCGCTGAACCACCCGCCCTCACAGCTGGGACAGTCCCTGGGTCCCCAGAACGATGCCTACGACATCCCGCGAGGGGTTCAGTTTCTGGAGCCGCCAACAGAAACCAGTGAGAAAGCAAACCCTGAAGAAAGAGACGGTGTGTATGACGTCCCTCTGCACAACCCCCCAGATGCCAAAGGCTCTCAGGACGTAGTCGATGGTATCAACCGGTTATCTTTCTCCAGCACGGGCAGCACCAGGAGCAACATGTCCACATCTTCCACCACCTCCAAGGAATCTTCTTTGTCGGCCTCCCCATCTCAGGACAAAAGGCTCTTGCTGGATCCAGACACAGCCATCGAGAGGCTTCACCGGCTCCAGCAGACCCTGGAGATGGGCGTCTCCAGCCTCATGGCGCTGGTGACCACAGACTGGCGGTGTTATGGATACATGGAACGACACATCAACGAGATCCGCACGTCTGTGGACAAGGTGGAGCTGTTCGTGAGGGACTACCTCCATTTTGCTAAGGGAGCTGTAGCAAATGCTTCCTGCCTCCCCGAACTCATCCTCCACAACAAAATGAAGCGGGAGCTCCAAAGAATGGAAGACTCCCACCAGATCCTGAGCCAGACCAGCCATGACTTAAATGAGTGCAGCTGGTCCCTGAATATTCTGGCCGTCAACAAGCCCCAGAACAAGTGTGATGACCTGGACCGGTTTGTGATGGTGGCAAAGACAGTGCCCGACGATGCCAAGCAGCTCACCACAACCATCAACACCAACGCAGAGGCCCTCTTTAGACCGGGCCCTGGCAGCTCGCCTGTGAAGAGTGGGTCCGAGAACATCATGAACTCCACGGAGTACCCACATCCTGCATTGCAGATGCAGCTGCTACATCCTGGGGACCACAAGGCCCAGGCCCTCCACAAGCCACTGCCCCCAAGCCTGGGCAAGGACCAGCCTCCTGACTGTAGCAGCAGTGACGGCTCTGAAAGGAGCTGGATGGATGATTATGACTACGTCCACCTACAGGTAAGGAAACCAGGCTCATAAAGCGCCTATGTTCGCATTCAGGGAGCCTGGAACTGACACGCATACAGCTGGTAGGCTGGACTGCCAGAGGCGACATTGTTAACGGTTCAAGAGCAGAATCCATAGCTCATAGAGGGAGGCAACATTGTACAGTAGGAAGAACGCTGGCCTGAGAGTGCTGAGTAATCAGTTCTAGACCTTTTCCTGACACTAACTGTGTGATCGACTTCGCGAACCTCCTGGGGCCATCATTTCTTCATTTGCAAAGTGAATGGAGCACGGGGTTGGAGTGATTCATTGATATGCCAAGTAGGAAGGGACTCCCCAGGTAGGAACGTGGCCTTCAGATAATCACACCAGCTCCACCTCTATTTGCATTTTATGATAGAGTTCTGCATGGTATTTTATTTGAAGAAGGAGGGAGGCACTGTTAAAAAAAAAAAATGAAAACTCTAGACTAGAGAAATTCTCAAGTCCCTTCAGCCCTACAACGTGTGTGTTTGTATGTTTGATTACTTATAGAAAAACTTCACCCCACGTCAGGCTTACCTTGAGGAACACTGGGCGTTTGTCAGTTGACCTAGAACGTCACCAGCACATGGGGAATTGGGCAGGCACAGTCTGCCTCCTACGAGTGGAAATTCCACCACGCTGACCTGGGATCCCTTTCACTTTGGGGAATTCAAACATTTGACCAAGATCCATTATTCAGAATTTGTCGTGCTATCGTCCTCGGCCATTCCTTCCATTTGACTGAGAGGGATGGATCATCCTAAGAACTGTTGAACTAACTACAGTTCCCGTGCATACAGGAGACCTGGCAAGGGAGAGAACTGAGCCCCACCTCCCACCCCCCACTGCTAAGGAAAGGTGTGGGAGAGAGGTCATAGGGGCATTCACCATTCCCCTGGAGGGTGGTTCAGCTCTGCATATTGGGAAATACTGGTTTGGTCTAGAGTTGTAGATGATTCGAAGAAACCAGGAGTGCAGTGTGGACCCCATTTAGACCTGCGTTAGGAGGTTTATGGGTTTGCATATAATCTGTTAGAGAAGAACCCTGAGAAATAGTACTGTGTAAGGAGGTTTGAAGGGGAGCGTGGATCTCCCAAAATGGTAAAGTGGAGCGAGATGGTCGTACCCCACGTGGAAACGGATTTTAGTTTCCAGCCCTGCCCTATGCGGGGATTCTGGAAGTCTGGCAGGGGAGTGCGCCATCCCTGACTGGTGTTCATAGGGCCTAACAGGGCCTAACAGGGCCAAGGCAATGGAAAACTAGAGGGTATTTACACATTTGTCAATGAAAGTGTTAGCACAAGTGAATCACAGGGGTGATGTAATGTTTTCTTTATGTTGAAAAACAACAGGGGAAGGAGGAGTTTGAGAGGCAACAGAAAGAGCTGCTGGAAAAAGAAAATATCATCAAACAGAACAAGATGCAGCTGGAGCATCATCAGGTAAGTTCAACCAGGACAAAATCTACCCAGTATTGCAGGTTTCCCGCTTCATAAGGAAGGTAGCCCTTCAGAAGATCATGATTTTGGTCCTTCCAGCATTCTTGGGCATAAATAAGCTCCAAGGCTCAGGGTGCCCGAGTGGCTCAATTGATCAAGCGTCCCGACTCTTAGTTTTGGCTCAGGTCATGCTCTCAGGGTCCTGAGATCAAGCCCCATGTTGGCTCTGTGGCTCCATGCTCAGTGTGGAATCTGCTTGGGATTCTCTCTCCCTCTCCCTCTGCTCCTCTCCGAATGCTCTCTCTCTCTCTCTCAAATAAATAAATCTTTTAAAAAAATAATAAGCTCTGGGGTGCCTGGGTGGCTCAGTTGGTTGAGTGTCTGACTCTTGATTTCAGCTCACGTCATGATCTCAGGGTCATGGGATCGAGCCTCAAGTCCATCTGGCTTCACGCTCAGTGGGGAGTCTGCTTCTCTTTCCCTCTCTTGCTCTCTCTCTCTCTTCCCCTCTCTCCCACTGCCCCTCCCCCCACTCTCTCTCTCAAATAAATAAATAAATAAATCTTTAAAAATAATAATAAGCTCCAAGGCTTATAATAGGGGATAAGAACAAAGAGAAAGTTTATAGCTTTAGCAATCCAGCTGGTGTGCCTGGATTATGTCTAAACAGCCATTTTTCCAGCTACTTCTGTACATCTAACATGTTAGGACTCTTTAGGTTAAGGCTGTTGGTCTCAAGAAGCAAGACCCGGTCAAGCTAGCCTAAGCAAACAGGTTTTATAGTAAGGCCATAGTAGGGGAATGCAGAAGAGAAAATGCAGATACAGTCAAGTCCGATGAGAGCCAGGACTGTAAATTCTCTCTCCTTCTTGTACTTCCTTTTCTCTAAATCTGCTTTCTTCTCCTCTATTGTCTGACAGTTTCCTCTGCTTATCTACTCATTTGGCTCCCATTGAACTTTACAGAACCCATAAATGGCCATTCAAAGTCCTTTCCACAGATGGCTTTTCATCTCAGCATCCTCAGCTGATAGCTCCTTACTGTGGTTCATCAAAGTCCTAAAAAAAAAAAGAGAGAGAAAGAAAGAGTCTGATTGGGCCATCTCTATCATCTATCTATCTATCTATCTATCTATCTAATCTCCTACAACACAAGCATATGGCTTGGTTGTTCTTGGTCCAATCTAAGAGAATGAGGGCAAGATCAAATGTGTTCAAAATATATCCAAGCCCTCAAACAAGGGATTTGGGCAAGGCAGGTTCACTCAAGAGTTGGGCATGAGTGGGGCTGATAATGATGAGTATTGCTGGTACAGGGCATAAAAATAAAGAGTAATGGATTGAGGACTTACATGCCTTTTAAGTTGAAATGGCATGCAGAGACACGAACTGTCACATTGCACTCAAGAAACCAGAGTTCCTTTTTTTCTTTTTTAAAGATGTTTTATTTTCTTATTTTTTTTTTAAGAGAGATAGCGAAAGAGTGTGAGTGGGGTGGAGGGAGGGGCAGATGGAGAAGGAGAGAGAGAATCTCAAGCAGACTCCGCACTGAGTGTGGAGCCCAATGACGGGCTCCATCTTACACCCCTGAGATCATGACCTGAGCTGAAATCAAGAGTCTGTTGCTTAACTGACTGAGTCACCCAGGCGCCCCAGGAAACCAGAGTTCTAATCCTTGCTTTCTGACCAGCTGACTGTGACCTTAGGCAAGTCATTTAATCTCCCTGAACTTCAGTTACTTCTATATAAAATGAGAAAATTCCCCCACCTCTCCATCTAATAAGATGATATATTTATGAACATATTTGCAAAAGCATAAGCAAAATGTCTTCAAACATCACCCTGTATCTGTTTATGTCTGCTTTGGCATTTGGCCAAGTAGGACTGCAGGGCTTTAGGGAACTTGTTGAAACTGTAGTAATTTCTAAGAAGAAAGCAGATTCTGTTGAAAAGGAAAGCTCACTGTGCATTTCTTGGGGGAGAAGCTGGATGAGGTTATCCCTATTCTGACTGAGCTCTATCTTGGAGCAGAAGATCGTGGAGTCCTAAGCTCAGGTCATAGGTAGTCATTACCTGCAAAAGAAGGGTCTCCCCTGAGATTTGGTGGAATAGCATGAGACTATTATAACTGCAGTTTAGATAATACACCAGCCGGGAGCAGTAAGGAAAGAAGAAAGCTAACACTCATTGAGTCTGACTGCTTGAGAGGTTCTTTTCTTTCAACAGCTCTGGGTGGCTAAGTGCTCTGATGAACAATTAGCATTCAGATTCCCTTAGAGATGCTCTTTTCCACACTGCACATGTATTTATAGGCACTAGTCTCTCCCGTAGTGCTGAATAATAACATTTACAAATCTTGACTGAAAGAGTAGGAGAAGCAGAAAGGGGTCATGGATGGTCATTTATCTAGGAGTCTGGAAGGGACAGAGTCAAGGCTTTCCCAGAGAAGGAGCCAACTGTCAGTGATTTACTTGATAAAGAGATCCCTCCATTTGATTTTCCTTCGCCTCCACTCAACGTTCAATAAACATTTACATAGAAACGAGGATAGACCAAACACCACTCTAAGCACTTTGTAAATGTTAACTCATGGAACTTTCATAAAGGTGCAGGTAACAGAGCTGAGTATAAAAGCTAGCTGACTTCCAGCCTTAGGGCAGAAGAGACCAATACCCAACCACAGGGGCCTGAGCTGAAGGATTCCTTAGCGATCCTCTTTCTCAACCTCTACATTTTACAGTTTAGGAAAGCAAAGCTCCCATCTAATAGGCACTTGCCACTTATTAGGGATTGAAATCCCTGTCCCTGAACTCCAAGCCCTGGTTAATTTCCAGGACAGCACACTGGCTTCCCTTCAGGAAATCTGCTTGTCTCTCCCTTGCAGCTAAGTCAGTTCCAGTTGTTGGAACAAGAAATCACCAAGCCCGTGGAGAACGACATCTCCAAGTGGAAGCCTTCTCAGAGCCTCCCGACCACAAACAGCAGCGTGGGCGCTCAGGATCGGCAGCTGCTCTGCTTCTACTACGACCAGTGCGAGACCCATTACATCTCCCTCCTCAACGCCATCGACGCCCTCTTCAGCTGCGTCAGCTCGGCCCAGCCGCCCCGCATCTTCGTGGCCCACAGCAAATTTGTCATCCTGAGCGCACACAAACTGGTGTTCATTGGGGACACGCTGACAAGGCAGGTTGCGGCCCAGGACATTCGCAACAAAGTGATGAACTCCAGCAACCAGCTCTGCGAGCAGCTCAAGACGATCGTGATGGCGACCAAGATGGCGGCCCTCCATTACCCCAGCACCACGGCCCTGCAGGAGATGGTGCACCAAGTGACAGACCTGTCCAGGAACGCCCAGCTCTTCAAGCGTTCTTTGCTGGAGATGGCCACCTTCTGAGAGGAGAAGGAGGGAAAGCGGGGACTGAGTGCGCTACTAAGGAAAACTGGAAATGCTATCTGGTTTTTGTAAATGTTATCTATTTTTGTAGATAATTTTATATGAAAATGAACTATTTTAACATTTTATGGGTTAGACAACATTCAGAAATTCAGGGAGCTAGAGGGGGGATTTTTTTTTTTCCTGTGTGGTTCTTATGTAAACACAGAAGCATCTAAGGCATAAACTGTACAGAAACTGGTCCACGTGCGTGTGTATGCCTGTGTATTGGTGTTCGTTTGTAGCTGTTTGTCCAATACATTCCATTAGAAAACATGAATGAAGAAGCACCTTAGTAAGCACGTCCTAATGCTGCTTTTTTTTTTTTTTTTTTTTTAGAAAACATACCAGTTAGTTGTAATATTGCTCTACATATATTAGCGATTATCCTGAGCCTGTCACTTCCAAATCTGGGAAGCACAGTATGCGTGTAAGTGTTCACCTTCCAACAACAAGGCGTGGCACGATTTGTTCTTGTTTGGAAACCCCTTTCAAAACTGACCGTCTTGGGCCCATTGTGGCAAAAGGCCTCACTTGTGATTGAAAAAGCCCTTTTATAAAAGAGAGAAGTATATATATATATATATATATATATATATATATATATATATATATATATA